>NC_056693.1:10682500-10982500 GCF_018350215.1 Panthera leo
CAGGGCCAGGACGGTCACTGGTTGCCTCTGTGTCCCCAGCACAGGCTGGCCACAGAGAAAGGGCTCAGGGATTCTTTTCATTGGATGGATTTGCCATAAATTCTCCAAAGACGCAAATGCGAGCAGGGAGGAGGTTTAAGGTGACGGCCAAGACAACCGGCTCAAGGCTCAGGTTTGCCTCTGGGCTCCGTGACGTCAGACGTTGTGAAACTTTGAGCACACCGCCCCATCTCTCTGAGCCTCAGTCCCTCTATCTGTCAAACGGGGCGTTGGGGGATTCTGGAGACAACGCGTATGAATCGTGGGGCCTGGCATGTGCCAGAACGGGGCAGTTTTCACCGGTATTTATTATCCAAGATGGGGAGAGAGACGATACGAATGCTCTTCGCGACAAGCATCCAGTGTTTTGTCTTTTCCTGATTTGAGGGGGGCGGAGGGAAGCAGGTGTGAATAGCATTTTTGTCTGATTATAGAATACTCCAAAAGAGAGCAAGGTATACCTGTTATGAAGAAGGGACAAAAAAAAATAACCGAAAAAGAATGCAAATCTCCCACAAAGCCACGTTGCACGGAGAACTTCATTGCTGTGCTTTTTTTTAAGTAGACATCATGCCCAGTGTGGGGCCCAATGCGGGGACTCGAACTCATGACCCTGAGATCAAGACCCGAGCTGAGATCGAGAGAGTCGGACGCTTAACTGACTGAGCCACGCAGGCGCTTCTGTTGCCATTTTTTTTTTTTTAAAGTGGGGCGCCTGGGTGGCTCAGTTGGTTAAGCATCTGACTTCAGCTAAGGTCATGATCTCACAGTTCTTGAGTTCGAGCCCCACACTTGGGATCCTCCTTCCACCCCCCCTTTCTCCGCCCGTCCCCTGCTCTCTCTGTCTCTCTCTCTCAAAAAGAAATAAACATTAAAAAAATAAAAAAAAATAAAAGTAAAATGAAACAACAGAAGACCAAATATCTGTATTCATCTCACATAGCAGTATTTTAGGAAGCTTGGGTGTGTGTGTGTGTGTGTGTGTGTGTGTGTGTGTCCTAGGTCACAAGAAAATGCATTTCTTTCTTTCTTTTTTTTTTTTTTTTTTTAATAAAATGCATTTCTTACCATGGATTGGTTCATTAGCTCTCCCTCTATGGATGGATCTGTAGGCTTTTTAAAAATTAAATAATTTAATTAAATATAACTATTTAAAATTAAATTAAAAATTAAATAATTTAATTTATTTATTTTGAGAGAGACAGAGTACAAGTGGGGGGGGGGGGGCGCAGAGAGAGAGAGAGAGAGGGAGACGCAGAATCGGAAGCAGGCCCCAGGCTCTGAGCTGTCAGCACAGAGCCGGACGCGGGGCTTGAACTCACAGACCGCGAGATCATGACCTGAGCCAAAGTCCAACACTCAACCAACTGAACCACCCAGGCGCCCCTGTAGGCTTTTTTCCAGTTCTTCGCCCTTTCAAATGAAGAGCTGACATTTGTCGGTGGGGGGGCCGGTGCCCTTAACTTTCTATGTTGTTTGCATTCAGAGGTGGGTCTTTAATTTGTTTGAAATGATGATTTTTTTTTTTTTTTTAAGGGCGCCTGGGTGGCTCAGTTAAGCGTCTGGTTTCAGCTCAGGTAATGATCTCGGGGTTAGTGAGTTCAAGTCCCGCATCCAGCTCTCTGCCTCTCTCTGCCCCTCCCCCCACTTCTCTCTCTCTCAAAAATAAATATTTCAAAAAAAAAAAAAAGGAATGCTGATGTTTTTAAAAGACACAGCGTCTGGTTTGTACATGTTTATATCATTGCAGAGAGCAGGAATCTAACATACAGCCTCATGCTTCATTACCACGGGCCCTATGTCCGGAGGGGTGGGGGGGGGGGGGGGTGGGGGGGGTGGGGCGGCGTTCTGAGCTCTTTCTCTCTCCGTCTCTGGAAATAACCACAAAACCTTGGGATTCTGCGGAGGGAGAAGCAAAGTGCTCTCGTCCAAGCTGGGCTCAGGTTACAGCGGCCAGCTGCAGGCCCTGGCGAAAAGTCCCCAGCGGTCGCCTCCACCCTGCAGCAGGGGGAACGAGGTTCCAAGCGAGGAAACGTGGCCAGGAGACCCAGAGGCCCCACGTTCGTTTTCTCCGCTTAATTTATTTTTCCTAAAAAACAGCCGCACGGCAAAATAATCTGTAGGGCAAGATTGCATTAACGTGGGGTTCAACACAGTCAATTCTGCAGTGTTGAGAAATGCATCGTGTGGCAATAAGGATCCACCTCTCTGGAAAATCAAGTTTTTGTTTTTCCTAAAACAGGGTATTATTTACCCTGGGGGAGGGAGGAGTTGGTGATGAGCAGGACACATGAGGCCCTTCTGGGCTATTTCCTGGTGGGTTGAGTGTCACGGAATTCGCTATATAATTATTTGTTACAGTGTATGTTTCCGTGCGGGGCACATTTCCAAATGGGTGCCACACGGTCCTCTGTGTTCTTTCAAATGTTTTTTAAAAAACAGTCACACACTGAGAGAGCGGCAGTGAGAAAATAAATGCTCTACCTATTTTCCAGAATGTTCCGCAGGCGAAAACCTGAACCCGGTGGTACAAAGGTGCATTTTGAAAAGACTCCCAAACGAAAGGCACAGCAGAGTCAGGTGAAGCTTCTCTCGTTTATGTTATGGAGGCTGATCATGTTTCTTCCTGGCGTCTGGAAAGTGTCACGTGGGCGAAAAAGCCTTGGCTGGAGACTAATCCTGCTTTTTGTCCGAAGCCTTTCACCGAAGAAAAAAGAGAATGAACTATTTCACTTAATTTTTATTTTTTATTTAAAAAAAATTTTTAAAGTTTATTTTTGAGACAGAGACAGAGCGTGAGTGGGGGAGGAGCAGAGAGAGAGGGAGACACAGAATCCAAAGCAGGTTCCAGGCTCCGAGCTGTCAGCGCAGAGCCCCTCGCGGGCCTTGAACCCATGAACGGGCGGGATCATGACCGGAGCCGAAGTCGGACGCTCAACGGACTGAGCCACCCAGGCGCCCCTATGTTACTTAATTTTTAAAAACAAGATGTGGATTAGAGTCTTTAAACTCTGTGTATTTATGTTGGACAAAACACCGCAGAGAAACAAACCAGTAAACCAAATTTAATAAATATAATGAAGAGAGGGTCTCTCTGCCATTTTTGTAATTAAAAATATTTATGTTTATTTTGAGAGAGAGAGAGCATGCGCGCGCGAGCAGGGGAGGGGCAGAGAGAGGAGGAGACAGAGAATCTGAAGCAGGCTCTGCGCCATCAGTGCAAAGCTCAGGTGGGGCTCGAACTCACGAACCTTGAGATCATGACCTGAGCCAAAGTCAGAGGCTCAACCGACTAAGCCACCAGGGCGCCCCCTTTTTTTTTTTTGCCACTTGTTAAGGAAAGAGATCATATTCTCTTGTGGGCCCAGAAGATACGTGGAGGGAACAAAAATCACGTCTATTTAAGGCCTAAACGTAAAGAAATAGGCAGGACGTTAGGAAAGGATTGTCTTGCTGAGGAACATGCCTGTAAGTCAGGAGATTTCATTCCAACTGAAATAAGGTTTACACAGAGATAAGGCTGCCCTCCGGGGCCACCCACTCACACACTGGGAAGGTTTCTAGCTTAGAGGTTGAAGGGAAAAATGAATCATTTGTACATATTTCTTCCTTCCTTTTTTTTTTTTTTTTTTTTTTTTTTTTTCTGGCTAGAGCTAGCATTTCCATTAAAGTGCTCCGTCCGTCCCCCCATACTTTGCTTGTTTTGGACTTTTTCCCCCAGTGCTGTTTATATGGACATTCCTCACCGGCCTATAAAAGTAATTATGATTGCTGCAGAAAACCCGCAGTAAATATGGAAAAATCACCCATCATTTTGCCCTACATATAACTAACCTTTTACTGCGGAACAATTTAATTTTCCTTTTTTTTGAGAAAGAGAGAGAAAGCACACACACACACACACACACACACACACAAGTGTAAGTGGGGAAGGGACAGAGGGAGAAAGAGAATCTTTTTTTTTTTTTTTTTTTTTTAAGTTTATTCAAACAGGCTCCGCGGTGTCAGCACAGAGCCCGATGCAGGGCTCGATCCCACGAACCATGAGATCATGACCTGAGCTGAAATCAAGAATCAGACTCTGAACTGACCGAGCCACCCAGGCACCCTGAGCATGTTGCTTCTTAAAGTTAGAATGCTGGTTTTAATTCGAAGAATATGGAAGACTTAAAATTTTTTTTTTAACGCTTATTTATTTTTGAGACAGAGAGAGACAGAGCATGAACAGGGGAGGGGCAGAGAGAGAGGGAGACACAGAATCTGAAACAGGCTCCAGGCTCTGAGCTGTCAGCACAGAGCCGAAGCGGGGCTCGAACTCACGGACCATGAGATCGTGACCTGAGCCGAAGTTGCATGCCCAACTGACTGAGCCACCCAGGCGCCCCAGAATATGGAAGCCTTTAAAATAAGCCATTAGTGGGACTCCCATGGCATATTAACAACGATAATAGTAACGTCAGGGTCCAGGGGTGACATGTGTAATACAAAGAAGGTGTTTTTTAAAAATGTTTATTTATTTTTGAGAGAGAGAGAGAGAGAGAGAGAGAGAGAGAGTCCCAAGCAGGCTCCATGCTGTCCGATGTGGGGCTCCAACCCATGAACCGTGAGATCATGACCTGAGCCGAAGTCAAGAGTTAGACGATTAGTGGACTGAACCACCCAGGCGCCCCCGTGTTCTGCAAAGAAGTTTCGAGTGGGAATCAAGACTCCTGAGTTCTACCCCCTCTCTGTCACCCATGTGCCCTGTGACCTCAGCTAATTCCTTCCCCAATCTGGCTTCAGCTTCTTGCCTAGAAAATGGGGGGATTGGAGTAGAAATGGTTTCTAGTGGTCGGCCACACCCCCAACCAACAGCTTCAAACTCTGCGGGTCCGGCAGGGCATCCCAAGTTCTTAAACACTCCCCAGGGGATTCGAACGTGTAGCCAAGGTTGAGAACCACTGTCCTTGTCTGGGGTTCTGAGTCAGTAGTTTCTGCGAAGAGGGGTACCCAGGCCATTGCCGCTGCTCAGGGGAACACACTTTGAGAACCGCTGCCTCCCCTGTTAGGTCACTGTTTCCCTGCTATGACAACCCTACAAGTTCGTGGGTGTCACACGACCAGATTCTTGGGTGAGTACAGGTTTTTCTTTTTTTTTTCCTTTAAAATTTTTTTTAATGTTTATTTTTTTCTCACTTCTGTAGTTGCCTTTTGTTTTGTTTTTACTCATAAGTCAAATTCATTTTTTAATATGAAATTTATTGTCAAATTGGTTTTTTTTTAATGTTTATTTTTGAGAGACAGAGAAAGAGAGAGTAGAGCGGGGCTGCGGTGTGTGGAATAGAGTCCTCCAACATCCATGTCCACCCAGAACCCCGGTTAAGGTGAGCCCATCCTGGATTCAGGGTTGGCCCTGAATTCGGTGATCAGTGTCCTGATAGGAGAAGAGACACAGATACACAGGGAAGAAGACCACGTGACGACAGGGCAGATGACGATGATGTGGCTCTGAACTAAAAGATTCTCGGGATCGTGGCCAATACCAGATGCCGGCAGAGGCAGGGGACAATCCTCTCCCAGAGAAGCACGGTCCTGCCCACACCTTGATTTCAGACTTCCGGCCTCTGGAACGTCGAGAGAACACATTCTGTTGTTTTAAGCCACACAGTTTGGGACGGGGGCCTGAGTCCATCTCTGTGATTGGCTGTGGCCAGCACACTGGCTTCTGATGGCCCCGGTGTTCCCAGGCTCATGGCTACATCAGTCTGTTGGGTCTGTACTTCTGTCTCCACTGGCCTCTCTTGTCTGGGTTTCTCTTGCCCCAGTATCCCTCTCTTTTCTTTTCTTTCTTTTTTTTTAAATTTCTTTATTTTGAGAATAAATACAGAGAAGAGAAGGAGAGAGAGAGTCCCAAGCAGGCTCCACACTCCCAGCACGGATCCCCACACAGGGCTCGAACTCATAAACCGTGAGATCATGACCCAAGCCAAAACCAAGAGTCCAATGCTTAACTGACTGAGCTACCCAGGTGCCCCTCTCCTTAGCTTCACACATATAACCTGACATGACTAGACAAATGTTATCACATGGGTGGTGATCTTTTATGGTCTTTGTAGTCTGGATCCACCTCCCATCCCCCCCACAAACCCCATCTCCCTACATAACCAGGTTAACTTCCTGCATCTTGTATTTATTGAGCACTTACTGTATGCCAGGAGCTGTTAGAAGCCCTTTACATCCTGCAAAGCAGATACTACCATCTCCATTTTACAGATGAGGACACTGAGGCCCAGAGAGGTCACAAAACCCAGTCACGAAGCCAGGATCTGGCTGTTCTCCTGCCCTTGAGTCCCTCTTTAGCCCCACACTGCCTTCACATTTTCTCTTTGTTCAGTAAAGCCTAATATGGACACATACAGAGATACAGAGGTTATTTGGGGTATATTACTTTTTGACCAGAAAAGGAGACCATACTGCATACATACAACTTCTCTGGCCTCTCGCCGTGTTTACTAAAAAGGACCCCGTGGAAACTATCCGCGCTGCATGGAGCCCATGGGCGGCTACACCCTCCAATCAATGGGCAGCCCCAGGCGGATGGACGGTCTGCCCCGCAGGTCAGCCGTCCTGACGCTCCAAACCTGAAGCCCGAGCCAACCTGCAGTGAGCTGGAAATCCTTACTCTTTCCCGGGCCCACTGATCGTGCACAGCAGTAATTGAGTCACTTGATGTGTTTATTTCTGCTTTCGCTTGTTACACGTAACTGATCAAATTATACCACCAGGTAGCGCGAGCTCAAAATGTTTCCACACATCTTCATTTTTTTAATGCACTAGGAGACGTTTTTTAAAAGTGAAGTGATCCCGACTTTTCTGGTGGGCTAAGAGGGAGCCTGGAGAGTCACCTGAACCTCGGTGTCCAGGGTTTTTATTGGGGGTGGGTCCCGTAGGTATGGAGCACCCACGTGGTTGACTTTAGTGCCTCAGCCTTCGTTCCCTCCAGCGGGCAGATCGATGCAGGGAGGCTGGAGGCGGAAACAAGTGTTCAGCATAAATCACATTGTTGGCGCAGGTGACGTGTCTGGCCCAAGGCCCTGGGTAAACAGACTGTTATCGGGAGGACATTCCTTCTGGGGACTTAAAGGTTCCCTCCCAGGGGGCCAGTCTGGGTTTTTTTGGCTTTTTGTGGAATGTGCAGGAGCCTCGGTTACCCCTTTACTGCACAGGGGACATCTGTGGAGCTGTCTGTAGAGAAGGCTTGGGTGCCGGGGTGGGGGCAGGGAGGTGCACTGTCGGCCACAGACTAAGGAGGGCTCACCTATTTGGGGATCTGCAAGGTGGGAGGGGATGGGAGAAGCCGAGATAGTAGGAGACACTGGGAAGAGTCCAGAGAGCCAGGAGGGGGACCCCCGCCCCCACCCCCAGGGGCTCAGCGAGGACCAAACACTATGGCGTTTTCCAATAAACCTTGTTCAAAGCCAGCTGCGTGTGTCTTCCTGTCCCTTGGTCACTTGAGCCCACCCTTGTTACTATTTTTTTAATGCTTCTTTAATGTTTCTTTATTTTGAGAGAGAGAGAGCACGAGAGGGGAGGGGCAGAGAGAGAGAGAGTCCCAAGCAGACTCTGCACGGTCAGCACAGAGCCCAACACGGGACTTGAGCTCATGAACCATGAGATCGTGACCTGAGCCGAAATCAAGGGACAGATACTTAACCGACTGAGCCACCCAGGTGTCCCCCACCCCTGTCATTCTTGCAACTGCCCGAGGAGTCTGCTTCTGAGTCTGTGTCTCCCTGAGGAGACTGTTCACACACACACACACACACACACACACACACACAGAGGCATGCGTGCAACTCACACACAGGGTTTTTATCCTCAGACCCCTGGTGGGTAGCCCTGAGACTTGGGACAAGTTTGTTTTCTACTGAGTCTCAGTTTGTCCCTCCCTTGAGTGGGCACAGCCTTCTCTGCCCTCCCTTCCCCAGAGACCCCAGCGCGCAGCCCCAGAAGCAGGAGGATGTTTGGGTCACCCGAGATGGTTCTAGGGCCGTCAGTATTATTTTTAACTCGAGGGGGGGCTTCAAATGGTGCCTGCAGGGCTCAGTCCCCAGATGCAGCCTGTTGGTGTCTCCAGCATTGTGATTTCAAATGTTCCAGGATTTCCAGGGAGGAAGCCCCAGGGAACCTAAACGGTCCTTTGTCTGGAATAACCCAGCTGCCCTTGACCATTACCAAGGAGGAAAACACTGAAACACGGAAGAGGAGGGGAGAGACGCCACCCCATACAGATGGGGACCCCTTATCAGGCCCCATGATGGTGTGACAAACAGGGACCCATTAGGGGGACAGGGCGAGGAGGGATTTGGAGCCCGGATCACCCCGCCCCCCGCACTGCCACTTACAAGCTGTATCATTTTCAGCTGCTTACTTAACCTCTCTGTCCCTGCAATCAATTCATCTTCCGAGAGGGGGATTATAATAGAGCTTTCCTCCCAGGGCTGGTGAAGGACTGAAGGAGATGTAATGTGTTGGAATTCAAATCCGCCCCCAACGGACATCATCTGTCCTATTCCCGTTACACATCAGAGGCGGTCAGTTCCTCACGAGACATCTCAGCCCTGATATGGCCCCGGGGACGGTGCTTTCCCCATCCTGGCTGGTGTGGAATGACCCGGGAGCTTTCAAACACCCCCCGCCCGGCCCGCATGCTCAGAGACGCTCACCGAACTGGCGCAGGTGTGGCTGGGGCATCCAGAGCCCTAAGGCTTCCAGATGATTCCACTGTGCACCCGGGACTGCGAACGGATCCCCCCAGGGCTCCGGGAGATAATCAGACCCCACAGCAGACCCGTCTCAAGCTGGGCGTGCATCAGAATCATCTGGAAGGCCTTCTAAGACACAGACTGCAGGATCCCAACCCCAAGTCATTCCTTCCGTCTGGGGTGGGCTCAAGGATATGCATCTCCAGCTCCAGCGGAGGCTGATGCTGCTGATCTCGGGACCTCCCTTGACGGGCCGCTGCCTGACGTTCAAAGGCCACGTGGAGCTTTGGCCCTTTAAGGTCCTGGGCCAGTGGCCGCAGCCTCCGGCGCCCTCCGGGGGAGCCCGCGCCGCGCGCCTTTCACCAGCGGTCCTGGGGCGCCCCCTGGCGGGAGGCGCGGGAGCCGCAGGTCGTGCGGGCGCTCTCCCCTCTCGCGAGCGGTGGGACGTGGGCAGGGGGCGGCGCCGGCCGGCCCTGGAGCCCTCGACCTCCCCTCCGGAAGATGTGGGAGCCCACCCCGTTCCCAGCAGTGCCGGGACCCGAGCTGGCCGACGGGGCGGACGGGTCCGGCCCGAGCGTGCGGGCCGAGGTGGGGTCGGGGACGGGGTAAAGGGACACCGCGGCCACGTGGGCTGGAACGGTTCCGCGGTTCCGCGAGGGAGCCCCGGAGGAGGACGAATCCGGCTTCGAGCTCACTTGCCTCGTCTGGGAAATGGCAGTGAAAACCTGCCTTCCCCCAGTTCCCCCGCGCCTAGTCTGTGCGCAGAATCCAGTAAGGACGCACACGACGGCCCGAATCTGTCCCCCACCAACTGACCCCGCGGGGACACAAACAGCGCGGGAGGCTGGCCCCGGTGGGGTCCGTGATCCCACGTGAGCGCCCCCAGGGCTCGCGCCTCCCGAGGGAGCCTCCCTCGGGCGCCCGCCCGCCCCACCCCTCACCTTTCGGGTCTTCGCTCAAAGGTCGCCTTGTCAGCGAGGGCTGCCTGGCCCCCCGCCCCCCGAACTAGGCGCCGATCGCAAACCCTGCGCCGCGCATGCTCGCCCCGCGGCCTCCCGGTGTCGTGCATCCGCGTGCACTTCTCCGGCAGCGTCTTTTGTCCGTCCCCGGGCCCACGACGCTCCGCAAGGGTCTGCACTTGGCGTGCGTCCTGCCGCCGCGCCAGCGCCGAGCACCGGGCCTGGCTCCGGGTCCCGCGCGGCCCGCCCCGTCCCTCCCGCCTCCTCCCGGCCGCCACCGAGAGGTGTCCTCGGTGTCCTCGGGGCCGCGGGCCCTCGGGCGCGGGGAACAGCGGGAAGGCGGGGGCAGGGGACGCTCTCCGGGAGCCGCTCGCGCTGCGGCGTGGGCGACAGGAACGCGGGCCCGGGGCTCCCGGGTCCCTCCTCGGGGAAGTCTGCTGCTTGGTGGAACCCTTCAGCGCGGCGACCTGGGCTCCGGGCTGCGGCGGTACCTCCCCCGGGGGCCCCTGGGCCACCTCCCCTGTCCTTCTGCACTTTGGCCCGCGATGGCCGCGTCGCCCATTCCCTCCACGACACCCCCCCCCCCCTCCGACAGATACAGTCAGTGGGTCATCTGGAAACGCGTGGGTGTGGCAGGTGGCTGTCAGAGCTCTGAAAAAGGGGGCATGTGAGGGGAGGGTTACATTTTTCGCGGGGTGGTCGGGGAAGCCCTCCCTGGGACTGGGACAGTTGGACAAAGGCTGGAATGAAGTGAAGGATGGAGCCGTGCAAACATCCTGGGGAGAAGCACTCCAGGCCGCGGAAGGGGTGGGGGTGGGGGTGGGCAGCAGGTGCAAAGGCCCTGAGGCAGGAACAGGCCCCCAGTGTTCCCTGAACAGCGAGGAGATCTGGGTGTCTGAAGCCACGGGAGAGTGGTGGCACTGAGGCAGATCACATGGGGACAGAGAAGCCGAGCGGTGCTGTCCAAGTGAACTTTCCGTGATGGCGGACATGTCCTGTACTTTCCCTGCGATGGTAACCAGCCGCCCCATGTGGCTCTTGAGCACCTATAACGTCACTGATATGGCTGAGGAAGTGGATGTTCAATCTTACACTTAACCAGTTCAATCAATTCAATTTTAAATTGTCCCGATTGCCCAGTGGTATTGGACAGAACATGTCCAACCATTACGAGTTTTGCTTTGGCCTTTAGAGATCTAGGAAAACATCAGAGGGTTTGGGGAAAGGAGTGATTGGGTGGGGCTTGACTTCTCGGTGAAACCGAGTCAGAAGGCCAGCCCAGATTCAAACGGAGCAGAAAAAGACCCCACGTCTCCATATGGAAAGGACCAGGCGCTTGATGGCGAGCTGGCAAGTGGAGGGGGAGAGGCCATTTTGGAGACAGATGGGGACACTTTCGGTCCCCCATCCTTACGGGGTCGGGGGGAGCAGGGCGAGATGCTGAAACGATGCAGCAGGAGTACAGGTGTTTGGAATGGGGCTGCTGGGGGTCACTGCCACTCTCTGCCCACCCTCCGCCTGACCCTCGGCTGGCTACTGACCTCGCAGGGTCTCGGTCGACCCACCTGAAAATGGGTATCATGTTCTCTTAGCGCCCTCTGGCGGGCGGGAGAGGCGGTGAATCGCTCCGTCTTAGAGCGGCGGCCCTAGGCTGAGCTGGACTCCCCTCCCCCTCCCGCCCCCCCCCACCCCCCCCACCCCCCCCTGCCGGAAGCGAGTCTCATCCACAGGCGGCATACCGGCCTCTGCCTGGTGCCTCAGGGCCCTCCCGATCTATCCCAGCTCACCTCAGGCAGCACCCCTACACCCCCACGCTTTCCCCCTTCCGCGGGAAACCTGCGCGGGGTCGGGTGGGGGGGGGACCCCAAGGGAGAAACATCACGGATTCTGGAGTCACACAGATGTAGACCGCCTGCTTTCACACTCCTGCGCCGTGTGACCTTAGGCAAAATCATCTACCTTCTAGCTGGCGCTATTTTTGTCATCAGTGTCGAATCTCAATCCCAATTCGGAGCCGAATCGATCCTGGCACAGTATTTCCACTGCACCCCTGCGCGCTCCGAAGCCTCCAGGTCCAGCGGCCGGGGAGCGCCCCCTGGTGGGGATCCCGGGAACCGCAACTTGCGTGGGCTTGCGTCCGGGATCTTGCAGGCTGGGGGAAGAAGGGTGGCGGCAGGGGGTCGCCTTCTATCCCCAGGAGCCTCATTTGGTCCCTCCGGCTGTTCTGAGACCTGGTCGCACCCCCAGGAGTCTCGGAGCGCCGCACCGGTTGGTGAGAACGCGCAGAAGCCTGACGGAGCTGAGTTAGGAAGTAGCGTCTGGATAAATACGAACGTGGATTTCCTGGGAAAGAATAGCTGAGATCATCACCACCCACCCTTGGGCTTTGTGGTTTTCGGTCTTCACAGGGCTTGTGTCGCTGTGTTTGTTTCTGTTTATTTTGCGGTTATTTGCTTGAGGAGCACAGGAGTCAGTGACCCTGTGCTTGAGAATCGCCAGGATGCGGGGGATTGCAAGAGGGTGACGTCTAAACGTTGGGAGCCCGGTCAGGCGGTGCAAGCTCCCAGTGGCCCCTCCTCGCACCGACGCAGGGAGGTTTGGTGACTCCAAGGTGCGGAGTAGGCTCGTGTCCGCTGCGTCGCAATCACACTAACACGCTCACACACACAGGCTCACAAAACGCTCATCAGAAACTCATAAGATACCCACTCGGTCACAACTCACACTTTCTAACAGACACCGAGGCGCATTCACGCTCTCATACACCAGCCCACCCAGGGAGACACAGAGCCCGGCTCCTCATCATGGCCCAGGAGGTCTGGAGAGGTCTGGTCTGTATTGTACCGGGGTCTCATTCCAGCCTGACGGGCCCGGACCCCATCAGTCAGGTGGCCCCTCTGGGCTGTCACTAATGTCTCAGCCTCTGAACTGTGAGCCCCAGGAGGGCGGGCCCAGGACTATTACGGGCACTGATGGGTCTCCAGCACCACCCCGCAGGCAGAAGGGGTTCCAGGAAGTTCGCTGAATGAAGGAACTGGATTAATTCTCGCCTTAAACTTCGGTTCCATATTCCCTTTCCTTGAGCTGTGGTTTCCTGTGCCCACCAGAGGGCGCTCTGACCCAACAAATATCGAATTCGGCGTGTCCACCTCCAGCCTTGAGAAAGGAGGAACAACTATATCGACCATTGCTAACTTCAGCCCCGCTGCCTGCCAGGCCCCTGCTCAGCGCTCCACACACCCGCCCTTGGCATCAACAGCGAGATGAGACCTAACTAACCAAGACGGATGGAGTAAAGCAAGGCACAGAAAGACTGTTTCATTTTCCTAAGTCACACAGCATCTAAGCTACAGATAAGCTCCCAATCCGGCCTCTGTGACTTCACAGCTCTTTGCTGTTGGCCAAGGTTCCCAAAAGAGACGGTGGCGACAAGGTGCCGGTCCCCTTAATGAGAATGGGGGCAGAGGCCTCCAGCCAGGCAGCCTTCCCCCCACCCCCCAGCCCCTAACAGGGCCTTCAGGCCATAAGGCATGTCCTTCATAGCCTTAGATGCTGACCTATATAATTCAGCAGCTGGGGGATGTGGGTTCTATTATTAACCCCGTTATACAGATGAGGAAGCAGCTTCGGGGAAGTTGAGGGACGTGTCCAGTGGAACCTGCCCAGGGTGACAGGGTCTGGAGGTGGCAGAGCTATGACACCAGAGCTG
Organism: Panthera leo; assembly: GCF_018350215.1. NCBI lineage: Eukaryota > Metazoa > Chordata > Mammalia > Carnivora > Felidae > Panthera > Panthera leo. The sequence goes on from NC_056693.1 coordinate 10,695,952, forward strand.
GGAGGAGGAAATGGAAGTCCTTTCTTTCTTTCTTTTTTTAAGTTTATTTACTTATTTTGAGAGAGAGAGAGAGAGAGAGAGAGAGAACTCGAGCGTGAGAATGGGGAGGAAGGGCAGAGAGAGAGGGAGAGAGAATCCCAAAAAGACTCCAAGCTACCAGCACGGAGACTGATTCGGGGCTGGAACTCACAAACCACAAGATCATGATCTGAGCCAGAATCAAGAGTCCCTTGCTTAACTGAGCCATCGAGGCGCCCCAAGGAAGTCCTTTCTGAGACGAAGAGAAGTCACTAAAGGGTGAGGGTCTGAGGGGAGAAGGAGAACCTATTTTAAGGGGAGGCAAAGCAATCCTTTGTAAGTCTCCAGCAAAGGTTCAAGGGAACCCCAGGAAACTTGACTTCTCTGAAGTTTACTTTAAAAAGAGCCTGAAGGGGCGCCTGGGTGGCTCAGTCGGTTAAGCGGCCGACTTCGGCTCAGGTCATGATCTCACGGTCCGTGAGTTCGAGCCCCGCGTCGGGCTCTGTGCTGACAGCTCGGAGCCTGGAGCCTGCTTCGGATTCTGTGTCTCCCTCTCTCTGACCCTCCCCTGTTCATGCTCTGTCTCTCCCTGTCTCAAAAATAAATAAAAATGTTAAAAAAAAGAAAGAAAGAAAGAAAGAGCCTGAAGTAGGGGCGCCTGGCTGGCTCAGTCAGTGGAGCACGCAACTCTTGATCTTGGGGTGGTGAGTTTGAGCCCCACGCTGGGTACAGACATTTACTTAAAAATAAATTAAAAAAAAAAAAAAAGAACCCAAAGGATGCAGAGTGAGGAAAAAGGAAGTAACCGTCAAACTGCACAGCCACTGGAAAGAATAATCTACGTCCTTTAGGGGCCCACCTGGAAAAAACGTCCAGGTAATATTATTAAGTGAAGAAAAAAAAAGCCATTGGTGGCAATATGAGTGTTGAATGACTCCATTTTGGTTCACGAAAGAAATAAGTTTATAAATCTGCCATCCATTGCCTTTAACGACATGCCGGGAATGGTCTAAGAATTTTACTTGAACTTGTCTCATTAATTTCCATCACGTTTATGATTCCCGTTTGACGGGCAAAGAAGTTCCAAGAAGTTCCAAGAGTGGCAAGGGGAGGCTGCAGACATAGGTCTTCTGACCCCAGGACCCCAGCTCTCAATCCCTGTGCAGCCCCAAACTTGCTCTGGGCATGGGCTCTTAATGTTTCGGTCATGTTTCCGTGGTGCCCCCAAATAAATACCTAACAGCTTCATTTATTATCCAGTTCGGTCCAAACAACCTGGTAAGTCCTTATGTCCTAACGGCTTAGTAACCATATGAAAAGAAATAAATATATTTATATATAAGTTGAAAGAAAAAGCCAGTATTTTAATTTCATTCTTAAATAAGCATAATTATTTACTAATGGGATGTGTGCGCCGGTGGGGGCGCTGCACAACTTCTCAAACCTTGAGATCGAACTGAGCACCGCCGCTTTCGCTCAGTGTCGCATTGATCTTCGCCCGGGGTTTGCTTTTTACTCTCTGCAACCCAGGAAAACGCAGCTTCACGAACATATGACGTCATCGAAAGGCCTGGAGAGAAGCGGTCGAGCAGCGAACTACCTGAGCTGGTAGTTCGCACAGCGTCCGACAGATGGCGCTGTGTTTCAATAAAAAATTCACACTAGCTCCTGGTTTGGGAACCACAATACCGGTGCTTTTTAAGGTATAAACAGATAACTGTCAGAGGAGGTTTTTGTTTGAAAAGCGCAGATGGTTCACGAAAAGATGAGTACATATATTTTATTTTATAATAATAAATTAATATATTTATTAATTTCCCTAATTAAATTAATCGATTAATATATTTATATTATGTATAATATATAAGTAATAAATATAAATAAATAATAAATAAATATATTATATATAATATAAATATAAAATAAATACATTTATATTTGTATAATATATAAATAATAAATACAATATAATATATATTATATATTTATATTTATTAATTCCCTAATTAAACCAATTAATTAATATATTTATATTATGTATACTATATAAATAATAAATATAAATAAATATATTATATATAATATAAATATATTTATATTATGTATAATATATAAATAATAAATAAAAATAAATAAATATAATATATATTATATATTTATAATAAAATATATTTATTAATTCTCCAATTAAATTGATTAAATTAATTAATATATTTATATCATGTATAATATATAAATAATAAATATAAATAAATAATAAATAAATATATTATATTATATATAATATAAATATAAAATAAATATATTTACATTATGTATAATATATAAATAATTAATATAATATATTATATATTTATATTTATATTACATATTTATTAATTCCCTAATTTAATTAACTTAATTAATTAATATATTTATATCATGTATAATATATAAATAATAAATATAAATATATTATATATAATATAAATATATTTATATTATATATAATATATAAATAATAAATAAATATTATATATTATATATTTATAATACTTATAAATACATTTATTAATTCCCTAATTAAATAAATTAAATAAATTAATTCCCTAATCAAATCCCTATTTCACACTGCTCTGCACAAAGGTGGACTCTAGAACTCTATGCAAACCCGGCCCCCCCCCCCCCACACACACAAAACCATCTAGCTCAGAAGACTAGGATGCAGGGAACTATCCTGATGAACTTGGGGATTTGGGGTAAGCAAGTAGTACATCTTAAACAAAACTTCAAAATATAAGCCATCAGGTGAAATCTGATTATATCAAAATTAAGGGTTTCTAAGAGAGTAACAGCTCTTAAAAGTTTTCACCACACACGCACAAAATAAATGGTAACTATGTGAAGTGATGGGTGTGTTAACTAACCTTATTGTGTAAACGTTCTGCAGTATATACATATACTAAATCATCCCATTGCACACCTTAAACTTACACAATGCTATATATCAATTATATCTCAATAAAGTGGGACAAAAATTCTAAAGATCAGGTGTTTCTGTTAATGTCTCATTATAGACACAGTAAAGACACAGAGAATGGAAGAGGAGCACCACAAATTGCTACATGTTGGGAACACACTACAAGAAATGTACATGGCATTCATGCAAATCAAGGAGAAAAAGAAGGCAAATACAAGACAAAAATGGGTGAGAATATGAACAGGCAATGTAAAAGAGAGGGCAGCTCAAAGGCTCATCTGAACATGGTTAGATGCTCAAAAATCATTGAAATTAGAGATATATGAAAGAAATAACAACGAGCTATTGCTTTACACCTGTGAGACTGGAGAAATGAGAAAGCTGGGTGATGCTATTAATATACCCATATTCCAGATGACAAACCTGAGGCTTGGTAGGGAGAAGGGTGGGGGAGCTTGCCAAGTCCACTAAGCTGGGAAGTGGAAGGACAGGAAGTCATGGGTCTCACATACTCAAATTCCAAACTCTTAAAAGTCATGTCAGGCAGGCTTCAGCAGCACCACTCCTGCCATTCATTGATTCATTGATTAATGAATTCATTGATTCTTCCATTAGTCCGTCCATCCATCCATCCATCCAAGAGAGCACCCACCATTGGTGGACGCCACTGTGATGTATATAGGTCTGGTTTCAGTTGACAATGTTAATCACAAAAAAAACAGCTGTTTAACTATAGCAGTTTAGTTACTACCTGTTAACTCCATGGACAGTTGCATGACCATTAAAAAACCATGAGCTGGGGGGCGCCTGGGAGGCTCAGTTGGTTAAGTGCCCAACTCTTGATTTCAGTTCAGGTCATGATCTCACAGTTTGTGGGTTTGAGCCCCGCATTGGTCTCTGTGCTGACGGCTCAGAGCCTGGAGCCTACTTTGGATTCTATGTCTCCCTCTTTGTCTCTGCTCCTCCCGCCTTGTGCGTGCTTGCTCTCTCTCTCAAAAATAAAAAAGTAAATTTAAAAATAAAAAATAAATAATAAATAAATAAATAAATAAATAAATAAAACAACCTTGGGTCCCTGGGTGGCTCAGTGGGTTAAGCATCTGACTCTTGGTTTCAGTTCAGGTCATGATCTCATGGTTCATGAGATTGAGCCCCGCGTGGGGCTCTGCACTGATAGCACGGAGCTTGCTTGCGATTCTCTCTCTCTCCCCCTCTCTCTCTGCCCCTCCACCACCAGTCATAGTGGGTTAGGGTCCACCCTACTGATTTCATTTAACCACCTCTCACTGTCCCCGTTCGCTCACATTCAGAGGTGCTAGGGGTTAGGATTTCAACATACGAACTCGGAGGGGACGCAAGTCAGCCCCTCACATGTGGCAAGTCTGTTTTACCTCTTGGGGGAACTGCCAGACTCTTTTCCACAGCAGTATTTTCATTTAAGTTTGGCTCTGTTTTCTCTGCACTCACCCTGCCCTCTCAAGAATTCTTGCGGACTGAGGCAAAGCTAACCTAAATTGTTCTCAAATGTAGAGACATGTAGGCATATTTAATGGTTACTTGACTGTCAGGCATTTATTATTTTTTTCATGTTTATTTTTGAGAGAGAGAGAGACAGAACACGAGTAGAGGAGGGGCAGAGAGAGAGGGGGACAGACGATCCGTGCTGACAGTAGAGAGTCCAACTCGGGCTCAGACTCAGGAACCGCGAGATCATGACTGAGCCAAAGTGGGACGCTCACCAGACAGAGCCACCCAGGCACCCCTCACTGTCAGGCATTTAAAGGAGCATTCACTAACTTTGCTTTGGTGGTTTCTTTCCCGATTTAGGGAATCGATACTTTTTTTTTTTTTTTTTTTCTGGCTTACACATTTTGGGGAGGGGCTCGAAAAAGTTGCTACTGTCCACTGGGCCTTGCGGACAAAGTAGTAAGGCAACGTGGCATGAACATGTTAAGTTGGTCAATTTGGGTTTGATCCTTAGAGCCCCGAGGAGCTCAGCATCCCTCCTGGTGGCTGAGAGGGGAACATTGTCATCTTTCCTGCTATAGCTTAACTTTTTTTTTTTAATCTTTATTCATTTTTTGAGAGAGACAGAGTGTGAACAGGGAGGGGCGGAGAGAGAGGGAGACACAGAATCCAAAGCAGGCTCCACACCATCAGCACAGAGCCTGACGCGGGGCTCGAACCCACGAACCGCGAGATCATGACCCGAGCCGAAGTCGGCCGCTTAACCGACTGGGCCACCCTGGTGACCCTGCAGCTCAACTATTAATAGAGTCATTTTGGATAGTTTTTCCTGGCACGCAAAAATAATGACAAGATGTTTATTTTGTAGATTCCACATATTCCTTTTTTTTTTTTTTAATATTTATTTTTGATAGAGTATGAGTTGGGGGAGGGGCAGAGAGCAAGGGAGACAGAGGATCTGTAGCGGGCTCTGCACCGACAGCAGCGAGTCTGATGTGGGGTTCGAACCCACCAACGGTGAGTTCATGACCTGAGCTGAAGTCCGGCGCTAAACCGCCTGAGCCACCCAGGGGCCCCTCTGTTGCTAATTTTTAAATTATGCTTTTGGGCACAGGAAAAAGAAATGTGGAGGTACCTACATCAAAATGTTAGCGGCGTTCCTCTTCGGGTTGGGGGGTGGGGGTGGGGGGTGGCATACGAGGGTCATCTGTTTCAACTATCCATAACCACCAGCCGAAGCTTTGGCCTTGGGACAGTAATGATTGTTACAATCGTATTTACATGACCCAGTTATTACCCAATTCCAACTGGGTTCACTGGGTGGTTCTTCGGTTGGTCTCACCTGTGGCTGCGGTCAGCTGGCGACGGGGTGGGGGCGGGAGGGGGGTTGCTGGTGGCCAGCATGCTCGAGCTGGGTCTCCTCCACCTGGTCTCTCTCCCTGCAAGGGATCTTTCATTATTCAGTCTGGAAGCCCAAGCTGCCGCGCAAAATGGCAGCTGGTTTCCAAGAAGGCAATGGTGGGAGTGGCCAGGCCTGGTAAGGCCTAGGCCCCACGTTGACACAGTATCACTTCCCATATTCTTTTGGTCAAAACAAGTCACAAGGAACCTCCCAGAGTCAAGGGAGGGGAAATAGACTGCCCCTAGTGGTAGGGGAAGTGACATTCGGGTACTGGCCAGGAAGGACTTGTTAGCAGCAATGTTTGCGGGCAGTGGAGAGCACTTTCTGTGTTTTCTAGGGCGTCTGCACTGGGCCAGTATTATATTTTATAATGGGAAAAGTGTTTTCTAAACAGTACAATAAACTGTGGCAAGAGCTTAGCTTGAATAAGATTCTGTAGACAAATAAGAATTCTTGAGTGCCTGGGTGGCTCAGTTGAGCGTCTGACTCTTGATTTCGGCTCAGATCATGGTCTCACGGTTGTCAGATCAAGCCCCCCTCCACCCCTCTTTCTTAAAACAAAACAAAACAAAACAAAACAAAACAACACAACCAGGGGCGCCTGCGTGGCTCAGTCGGTTAAGCATCCGACTTCGGCTCAGGTCACGATCTCGCGGTTCGTGGGTTCAAGCCCCGCGTTGGGCCCTGGGCTGACAGCTCAGAGCCTGGAGCCTGCTTTGGATTCTGTGTCTCCCTCGCTCTCTCTGCCCCTCCCCTGCTCATACTCCGTCTCGCAAAAATAAATAAACGTTAAAAAATTGTTTAATAAAGAAATTAATAAGAATTCAGAAACAAAAACAATAACAAAACAAAACAAAAAAAGAGTTCGGACTATAGGCCACAGCAGTAAGGTCGCTCTGATGAAAAGCTGGCAAATCATCTTCCGTGAACCGCTCTGTTCACGTCTTCAACTAGGCAGCTAGCAACTAAAGGATATAATGGACAAGAAAAGAAGGTGGATTTGTTTCAAAATTCTTCTGTTGGTTCCATTCACCTGGAAGCCCACGGTCTCTCATTACCATGACAGCGTCTCGTCAAATTATTTTTCTCTTTATATTCTTACTTGATTCCCCAGGCTCGCCCTCTAAGTTTTGTGTAGATGATGGAAAAAGTGTTTGCTGACTGAAGCCAGAGGGGAAAACTAGCCCTGACTTTCTTCAGGGGTTAACAGACCGCTGTTGCCAAGCGTGTCCCACGACAGGAAAATGACAGTGACTGTGGAGTCTTTGGTCTCGCCCTGCGAGTGCTGGGCCTGAGACCAGACTCCCCATCTGCAGAAGAGGCGTGGGGAAGAGGGTTTCCAAGGAGCTGTGAGCGCCAGCTCCTGGGCTGAGACCCAGCAGGGCTCTGGGAAGTCTGACCAGATCGGAGCAGAAGCTTTGTTACTTGAATCTCCAAACACTTACTTGAATTTTTATAGATATTTCCGACTGGTGGGGTTGGGCCACGATTGTTACCTCGCGTTTAGTTTTGGCCTCGTTCATTTCTCTAGCTGCTTTATTATTATTATTTGTATTATTTTTTGAGAATGAGAGAGAGAGAATTCGAGCTGGAGAGGGGCAGAGAGAGAGAGAGACAATCTTTTTTTTTTTTTCAATATATGAAATTTATTGTCAAATTGGTTTCCATACAACACCCAGTGCTCATCCCAAAAGGTGCCCTCCTCAATACCCATCCCCCACCCTCCCCTCCCTCCCACCCCCCATCAACCCTCAGTTTGTTCTCAGTTTTTAACAGTCTCTTATGCTTTGGCTCTCTCCCACTCTAACCTCTTTTTTTTTTTTTTCCTTCCCCTCCTCCATGGGTTTCTGTTAAGTTTCTCAGGATCCACATAAGAGTGAAAACATATGGTATCTGTCTTTCTCTGTATGGCTTATTTCACTTAGCATCACACGAGAGAGAGACAATCTTAAGAAGGCTCCACGCTCAGCAAGGAGCTCGATGCAGGGCTCGATCCCACAACCCTGGGAATCAGGATACTCAACCAGAAATCAAGAGTCAGATACTCAACTGACTGAGCCACTCAGGCGCCCCAGCTACTGTATCATTTTTTAATGTTCAGTTTGGTTTCGCTCTGAATTTGATGGATTCCACGCACCCCCTCTCCCCCCATATTTAATATATCCAAACACATGCCAATGGACACGTGCAATGCAGAGTATTGTTTTAGAGCCTAAAAACAAAATAAGCTATAGATATAAAAGACTCAAGTTATTGAATTTAGCTATAACCGGGGTAAGGGGGTTTGTGGCAGGACGAGGCCAGACTGTGCCCAATCCTTCTGAACTCTGCTAGGGGGTTTATCCTGAGCACACCGTGGAGGTTTCTCTGTATTCCTCAAAAGAGTGACAGATTTCTTTCTTTTTCTTTTTTTTTTTTTTATTACGAAACGAACATATACTCTTCGGAAGGATTTAGATGAACACAAAATCATAAAAAGACACATCAGCTAGGGTCCTTCAACCACAAATAAGATAATTCCTCTTGTTATTTGTTAATTCCTCTTGTTATCGTATACTTTTAACCTTGGTCACATAGACACAGGGATATAGATACAGATACGGGTAATAATGTGCATATAGACAAGGATAGGCTTAGAGATACGGATACTGCTGTAGATGCGTATTTGGAGCCAGATAAGGATGTCGCAACGGCTATAGACATAGGCATATATATTACAGTGGGTTGGATGATGATCCACCCCCCAAACATACATCCACATCCGTTAGCTTACTGACCCCTCGAACCCGCGACTGAGGAGGAAACCGGCCGGCACTGGTGTTGGGGGTCCTTGAAGGCCTTCCCTCAGGGAGGATGGAGTGAGGTGGGAAGGAGCCCGCGGGACTCACTCACCAGGTTGTCACCCACCCAGGGTCTCTGCAAGGCGAGGGGGAGCGGTGTTCCTGAGCTGCCTGACTTCCTTCCCCCAATGTCTTCATCCTATGTCCCTGGTTTTTTTTTTTTTAATTAAAAAAAATGTGTTTAATGTTTATTTTTGAGACATGCGAGAGACAGAGTGCAAGCAGTGGAGGGGCAGACAGAGGGAGACACAGAATCCGAAGCAGGCTCCAGGCTCTGAGCTGTCAGCCCAGAGCCGGACGCGGGCTTGAACTCACGAACCGTGAGATCATGACTTGAGCCGAAGTCGGACGCTTAACCATCTGAGCCACCCAGGCGCCCCCTACATCCCTGTTTTTAAGCGCATGCCTGTTTTGGTTTTTGCAAATGCCGGCCCCATGTGTTTATTTTTTTATCATGGCTAAATACACATAGAATTTACCGTGTAAGCCATTTCACTTATGTTATTATTTTTTTAAATTTTTATTTATTTGGGGGGTGGGGGACAGAGAGAGAGAGAGGAGAGAGAATCCCAAGCAGGTTCCGTGCTGTCAATGTGGAGCCCGACGTGGGGCTCGATCCTACAAATAGTGAGATCACGACCTGGGTCAAAACCCAGAGTGTCCGGGACCCTTAACCGACTGAGCCCGCCAGGCGCCCCTCATGCAAGCCGTTGTAAAGTGCACAATTTGGGGGCACCTGGGGGGGCTCAGTCGGTTAAGCGTCCGACTCTTGGTTTCGGCTCAGGTCACGATCTCATGGTTGTGAGCTGGAGCCCCGCGACGGCTCGAGGCTGGACGTGGAGGCTGCTTACGATTCTGTCTGTGTCCGTCTGCCCTTCCCCGGCTCACCCGGGCGTGCGCTCAATCAGGTGCACAATCCACATGCGTTTAGTACATTCAGAATGTTATACAACTATCAGATCTTTCTACTTCCGAAGCATCCCCTGGCCCGAAAGAAACCCTGCCCCATTAGCAGTCACCCCCGTCATCCCCTCCCCGAGCCCTGGCCACCCCCAATCTGCTCTCTGTCTCCAGGGACGTACCTGTCCTGGGCGTTTCCTACTACTGGGATCCTACTGTATGTGGCCTTCTGTGTCTGGCCTCTTTGCTTAGCGCGCTTTCAAGGTTCATGTCGTAGCTCGTGTGGAAACTCTGTGCCTTTTAGTGGCCGAGTTCATAGTTCCCGGTCCGGATCCACATTTTGTTCACCCGCCCACCACCGATGGCTGTTTGCCTTGTGCCGGCCTTTTGGCCACTGTGAACAGTGCTGCTGTGAGTGTTCGTGCACGAGTGTTTGCGTGAACACCTGTCTTCACTTCTTTCGCACAGTCACCGGGCAGTGGGGCTGCTGGGCGGGCGTCAGGAGCTGCTAAGCCAGTTCCCAGAGGCGCCGTGACAGTCCTGCTTTACCTCCCCCCCGCCCCCCAGCAGTGTCTGAGGCTTCCTCGAGCTCCCCAGGACCCTGGAAGGTTCATCCTGAGGTAGACCCTCACACTCCCCCCCCCCCCCGCCCCCTCCCTGGCCACCGCTTCCACCCACATTCATGTTCAAGTTCCTCAAGCTGGCTCCTCTCACCCTTTGGGCCTCTAGCCTTGTGGTTGTTAACTCTGGATTTAGGCAGACCTGCGGCTCAAATCCTGACTCCGCTGCTGTGTGCCCTGAGGCGAACGGCTCTACCTCTCTGCTGCCTCAGCTGGTACACACAGAAGGCTGTGGAAAAGCAGGGCCATGCCAGAAGGAGAGCAATCTGGGGCACGGATCACGGCAGTGACTCGTTCTCAAGCAACACTCGTTCTCCTCCACACTGTGCCGGGGGCTGTTCCAGCACTGAGGACACAGCTGTGGACAAGACAGGAAGCCCTTGCCCTTGGGGGCCAATGCTCTAGTCGGGACACAAGCCACAAACGTGAGCAGCAAACGTTGGACAGTATGTTGGAAGGTGGCGAGGGTGGGGCACTGTCGCCGTTTCAGTTGGTACAATCGGAGCAGGCTTCTCTGAACAGAGACTGAAGGACAGGGGGGAGATATTTAAGTAGGCGAGAAAGAGCACCGTGGAAAAGGACAGAACAAATGCAGAGGCTCCGAGGCAAGCGTGCCTGGAAGGTTCCAGAACACCAAGGAGCCCTGTAGGAACCTGGCTTTTACTGAGATGGGAGCTACGGGAGGGTTATGAGCAGAGGGCCCCACAGGCGCAGCGTGTGGTGGTTGGGGAGCGGGGGCGATCTGTCACTTTGGCTGCCGAGCACCTGATGTCCCCTGACATCAGCACATCCCACCCACCCTGTGCTGTGGGGGCCAATAAACTTTCCTTGTCCCTGGTGGCCAGAGCTTGGGCCTATGACCTAACCATGCCTGTGACAGATGGGGGTTGGGGGAAAGGGAGGCGTGAAGGGGAAGAGAAGACAGCCTGAAAGGAACCAAGAGAAAGAGAAACACCCAGGTGCTGTCACCTCCTAGTCTCAACTCTGTCCAGCGGGGCAGCTGCCTGGGTCCACTGCGGCCAGCGGGGGTGGGAGGCTTCTCCTTTGCAGCCAACCCCCAGTCCAGCGGGCCCTCCTCAGGTAGTGAGGTATCTTAGGGGCCTCTCATTCACGCCCATGACTCCAGGGGCCCCACCTTTGTTCCTGCTCAAACCCCAAGACCTTCCAGTGGCCTCTGACATGACCACAGGTCACGGTGTCTACACCTGACCTCAGTGCCTCCCCCCTCCACCACCCCTGTGTGCCTCCCGTGTCCCCAGCTCGGGGACCCTGACCGAATCTCTAACCAGAATCTCAGCATCTGCAGCCCTGCGTCTTAATAACTTGTTTTCATGGGCATCTACTGGCCAAACTCCTTTTCAGAATTTAGACATTGCTGAGTTTTCTGTTGTTCAACTAACTGCCTTGAACCTCTGCAGACCTCATATACATCTGTCCCTACTGATTCCTTAAAACTTACAGACTTACTGGGGCACCTGGGTGGCTCAGACAGTTAAGTGTCTGACTTTGGCTCAGGTAGTGATCTCACAGTCCGTGAGTTTGAACCCCACATTGGGTTTTTGCTAACAGCTCAGAGCCCGGAGCCTGCTTTGGATTCTTTGTCTCTGTCTCTCTCTGTCCCTCCCCTGCTCGCGCGCTCCCTCTCTGTCTCTCTCTCAAAAATAAATGATTAAAAAACAAACAGACACTTAATGGACTTCCTGAGATCTTCCCCCAACAACACATCTCTCCTCCGTCCTTCCGAGACAGAGAGAGAGAGAGAGAGAGAGAGAGAGAGAAGACTTAGAACAGAAGTTTTATGTTCTGGGTAAAATTTCAGCACAATAAAGAAAGAGAGAGAGAGAGAGAGAGAGAGAGAAAGACCGGAGGAAATTATTCGCCAACATATTTGACAAACACATCGTCTTTCGGCACGTCCCTTCCATGCTGTTTAGCTAGAGATCCGCAACCAGAATCTGATGAAGAAACACCAGACAAACCCCAGTAAACATTCTTTACAGGGTAGGATGGGGGAAGGATCGTATTCGTCGAGTCAATGTCATCGAAGACCAAGAGACTGAGGGAATATTCCACATTGAAGAAGACCAAAAAGAGGACAGCTAAGTACAACACGGGGCATGACTGGGTCAGCCAACACACACGGATGTGTACACAGCGGGTGGCCGTTAAGTACACACATCCCATCCCTGTGAAACTGAAGTTCCACAGTAAGCGAAGTGGGGTGAGTGGTGGCTACGTGTAGTGTGGGTCTGTGAGGATACCCTTATTCTTTTAAGTTTATTTTTATTTGAGAGAGACAGAAAGAGCAAGTTGGGGAGGGGCCGAGAGAGTGGGAGAGAGAGGATCCCAAGCAGGCTCGGGGCCATCAGCACGGAATCCGGGGCGGGGCTGGAGTTCATGAACGTGAGATCGTGAGATCGTGAGATCGTGACCTGAGCCGAAGTCAAGAGTTGGGGCTTGACCAAGTGAGCCACCCAGGCACCGCTCCCCACCCCCCACCCCCGGCCCTATTGAGAACACCCTTATTCGTAGGAGAATCACATGGAACCACACCAGGGTAAAGGCCCATGACGTATGTGCGCTATGCAACTTTCTCCCAAGTAGCTCAGGGACAAAACGGGGTGCGTGCACTCACCACACGCACATACTGTCAAGCCCACGGCACCCGATGGTTTGTGCGTAGGTGAATCTAGGTCAAGGGTATACAAGCTCTTGCAACTTTTTGTTAAGCTTAAATTCGTTTCCAAATAAAAGGTTAAAAAAAAGGAAAAAAAAGGAAAGAAACCAAGCAGGATTTCATGAGGAATGCCAGTAATACACAATCTAGAATCGAGCCATCCTTAACAGATAAAGCCAGGAAGCAGACACATTAAATAGCTAGCTACGGGCCTCTTTCCACAGGAAAAAACTGCATCTCTGAGCTTAAAGTTAATTCTGGCATCTTGAGCTCAACCAAGAAAACCTACTTTGAATAGTCAGGCATTTGCATAAACAAATGCATTTATTTCTATTTCCCTGCCCCCTTGAATCTGGGTCGGCCTTAGGGACCTGACGACAGGCAGAATGCGGTGGCAGCGACGCAGGGCGGCTTCCGAGACCAGCTCACGAAGACGTGTGGGCTTCCACCTGGACCTGTGGGGTGCGCGCGGCCCCGTGGGACCCGGCCACCATGCCGCGAGAAGCCCAAGCCACGTGGAGGCCGTGTGTGGATGGTCCGGTGACAGGCCCCAGCCGGCAGCCTACACCGGCGGCCAGGCCTTGGAATAAGCCACCTCGGACGTGCGGCTAGGCTGGTCTTCGGGTGACGGCAGCCCCAGATGTCACCTGACCGCAAATGCCTAAGACTTCAAGTTGAGAACCGCACAGCCCAGCCCCGTCAACCCACAGAACCGAGGCAAACACATGGGCGTCTAAGGCCAGTAAGTTGTTTGTTGCACAGCTGTGCAATAAAGGACTCACCTTGACCAGAGAAAGGTTTGACCCTTGCCCAGCTCCCGGGAGGGGATCTTGAAGCCCTGGGAATGTCCTCCCTGACGAGGGTCTTTGTTTACCCAGGGCTTTGGGCCACTCGAGGTGGCCTATACTTACGTGTGATTTGTGTTTGGGGACCCTGGGACACGTGACATCAGCTTGTGTCTCCCGAGACTAGGGTCAGTCACGGGGGCGAGGCAGTGAACACGACCAACCCCAATAAAGCCCCTGGACACCAAGGCTTGAGCGAACTTCTGTGCTGGGTGACCCTACCACGTGGAGGACACCTGTGGGCTCCGGGCCGGTCCCTCCTGACCTCCCCCCGTGCGCCTCTTGTCTTTGCGGATTTTAATCTGGCTGTAATAAACTGGAACCATAATAACTTTTCTGAGTCCCGTGAGTTCTTCTAGCACAGTACTGAACGCGAGGGGCGGCCTGGGGACTCCTGACTGCAGCTCTCGGCGACCCAAAGCCCCAGCGCGCCTGCAGAGGGCAGCTTCTCAGCAGGCGGGATCCCCCCCGCAGGCCTGCAGGCCTCCCACAACACCGCCCATGGGACACCCCTGGGGTCGGCAAACGGGGATTCACGCCTACCTTCCCCGGGATATTCTAACCCCCGGTGCTCGGCCCCCAGGAAGGGCGTTCATATGCCTCGATGCTGACTTCCTTCAGAGAGGGGACCCTACCGCGGGGCCTTCCCAGATGTCACCGTGGAATTAGCAATGCCATCTGCTCATCTCTGCCCTGGGGGAGGCAACCCAGGGGGTCAAAGTGCCCACAGGACTCAACCCTCCTACTGTTGCCACCTGCCCGTAGACAATACCCCAGGTCTACATCTCCCTGGAAAAAGGTGGGTCCAGAGGAGTTCAAACTTGAAAACAGGCCTCTCTCCACAGGCCCAGGGCCAGGCAGAGCAGCCGGGGTAAGATCCGGTATTAATCTTTGATGCAGAAGGAAAGCGGAGCGGTAGGAGGTACCTCTGGTCTTCCTTGGTGGGGGAGTCGTCTCCATCGGGTGCTGCAGGAACCAGGGTGGGGTCTGCCCTGGCGGGCTGTGCGCGACAGAGGGCAGGCTGCAGACCCAGCACATACTCGCTGACAGGATCATCGGTGGGGGGGGGGGGAAGGCGGGGGAGGCGGGAAGAACGAATCTCCTCCAGCTTCTGCTCCGGCCGGGCCTCGCGGGACTGTTCCCCAGAGCGCACCCTGTGCCGCTGCCCGGGGCTCTCCCTCCCGGGCGGCAAGTCGCTCCCTCAAGAGCCCACCGTGAGGGCAGACACTAGGGCAGCCGGGCTGGTCGGGCCCCCAGCCCCAGGGCACCCCAGGGAGGTGGGAGATGAGGGGGGTGGAGCTTCGAGCCCCCCCCCCCCCCCCCCCCCCCCCCGCTCTGGATGATGTGGTCATCCCAATCCCAGCAGCTCCACCATCTGAGACAAGCTGACTTACAATAATGACTTTATTTTAACATATTTAATTACAGACATAAAATAGCTGGGGAAGGGGGTGAACCCCAGCCTAGCCCCGTCTCGGGGCCGCCAGGAGGGGGAGACGCAGGCGAGGCCTCCCTGATGACCCTCCTTCTGGGGGGGTCTTCCTATGGCGGGGCCCTATTGCTTCAGGGGGGAGGGGCCATGCAAACGAGGGAGGCGGGGAAGCCTCTGGGCCCCGCCCACCCCACCCGCCGCGGCCTCCCTCCGCAATGCCCGGACGTGCCCCAACCCTGGCCTCTCCACCTCCTTTCTCTTTCTCCAGGGAGCGGACCCTCTGGCCGGCCCCCCACCCCCTCTGCAAACCTAAAGGGGAATAAATACAAACTTTACAAAGTAAAAGGGGGTCCAACGTTGCCCTGGGCTGGGCCTGGGGTCAGATGGGGAGCAGGCCCTGGGATGCGGGCCTCACATCACATCATCCCTAACTGCAGCAGCGTGCTGGCGTAGGCCATGGGCTTGACGTCGGGATGAGGCTGGGACACGAGAGCACACAGGGCAAGGAAGACAGAAACAGGGCAGCTTCAGGGGGGTTGTCTGAACACCAGATGCAGAGATCAGCCCGCCCCCCAAGAGCTGCTGAGCACTGCGCTCTGTCCTTGACTGGGCCTCAGCCTTGTGCTCCCCAGGCCAGGGACAGCAGGGGACAGAGGGGGTGACTCACCACTGCTGTGAACTGGTGGAACTGGGGCCGCAGGTCAGAGCCCCGGAGGTGGATATAGGAGGCTTTATTCCCCATCTGGTCACTGTGGGGACAGGGGCAGAGCAGCTGGTCAGGGGTGGGGAGCAGGGGGGAGACACAAGGAAGGGCTGGGGAGGGGCCTGGAGGGAAGCGACCCAAGGAGGCTGGATGGCAGAAAGTCCCAGTGAAGAGGGAGACACAGACGGACAGAGCCCATCAGAGACACTGACAGAAACGGAGTCAGAGACGTTGAGAGCAGAGAGAGAGAGGCATGGACACAGATAGCCCCAGACACAGAAGTGAGAGACGACAACCGGGAAAGGCAGGAATCCAGGGGAAAGGAGGGGGGCCCAGGAGGTTCAGGTAGGAGGGGAGCAGAGGCGGAAGGGGAAGCAGGGGACAGGCGGGGGGCACATGTCCCCCCACGGAGGCAGGACGCTTGCCAAAGCCTGGACTCTGACCCAAGCACACCCTGGCTCTAACCACCAAGAAACAGAGGATAGAGGAACGTGCTGGCTGGCACCCGCAGGGTGTAGGCGGCCTGGTCCAGAGCACAGGCAACTCTGGGGGACAAGGGGCCTGGTTTCTTCAACCAAAAGCCTACAAGTGACAGGGGAGGAGGGACAGGGAACCGAAAGACCAAGAATGTGTCCCCTGTTACTCGGAAGAAATCAAACCAAAAAGAGCCATTTTTGAGAGACACGAGGAAACGGGACTCTGCGTTCAGGTGATCCCATCTGACACTTGACAGAGTGACAGTGGAATTCCGGTTGCACGAAAAGGTTCAGGGGCACCAGGGGGGGTCGGAGCACGGAAGCGGTGGTGCCCAGGGTGGGGGTGGCCGGAGGCCGGCCCGGGCTGGCAACTGCTGAACCCGGGTGATGAGGACGTGGGTGTTCCTTGTACGGTTTTACCTGCTCTTGTGTGTCTCTGCAACTTTCTACCGCAAAAAGTTAACGGAAAAACCAGCAACACAAGCAACAGCGGGTGGGGAAGGGAGGCCCGATGGGTCGGAGGCGGGACCCACCAGTAGTTGGGGGCGGAAAAGACGGTGACGCAGCGGCCGCCATGTGCCACCTCGTAGCCCTCGGCCTTGACTTCGTGGCTGCGGATGATGTAGTCCAGGTGGTTGTCCTCCAGGAAGGCCTTGGTGACGTCGGGGCCAAACTGGCAGCTCACGCCCCGCTTGCTGACCGAGCGTCCGTTCTGGGGAGACAGGGGGCTCAGGGTGCCGCCCGCCCCACCCCCTCTGCCCGCAGCCCGCACCCGCCAGCCCAGCCTGGGGAACACTGACCTGCGGCTGTGGGTCTGACCAGAGCAGGTCGCACATGGGACCTGGGCGGGGGAAGGAGAGGGGACGTCAGCGCAGTTGGGGTGGAGGCTGGGCAGGGGCACGCGAAATGGGGTCCTGAGCCCCGTGACCGCCCCGCCAGATCCAGCCAATGTATTTCGGCCCCATAGGGGGAGGACCCTTTAACGGTGCTATTCGGATCACACCCCTCTGCTGCTCAAAGCCTTCTGGGGCTCCCGCTGCCCTAGGAACAAAGCCCAAGCTCCTCCCCCAGGCCTCTGAGGCTCTGCAGGGCCTCATCAACCCCCTTTAAGTACATCCCCGCTCACCCCAAAACCACTGCCCTGCCAGCTGTTCCTCCCGTGTGCGAAGCTCACACCTGCCTCGAGCCCCTCTGTGCTTGCCCGGGGCAATTCTGCGTGGCAGGTGCCTCCTTCCCAGTCGGTCCTTGGTGTGGCTCCCAGAGAGGCCATCCGGACCCCCAGCACCCCACCCTCCCCATGCCCTGTGCAACACTTCCCACAGTCGTGCGTGCGTGCGTGCGAGTACTCGGCCACCTGTCCTCACCAGCACGGGAGCCCCGGTACGTCACTCTCCAGAACCCACAAACAAGTGACCAGAGCGCGCCCCACGCGGTGTGCGAGAACACTCCCTTGCAGGCACAGCCCCGTGGGGAAGTGCGCCAACCCGAGTCACAGGCGAGGACGCAGAGGCTCGGCCCTGCCATCCCCGCCAAGGGCAGGAAGCCCACGCAGGAGGTGCCGCGGCCCCGGGAGGGAAGGGGCTGTCACCCGGCCCACCACCCTCACCTGAATCCGGGGGCTGCCGGTTCCGCTCAATCTTCCTGATGTCGTCCAGGGTGACGCCATCTTCACTGAACAAGCCCCCGTGCATGATCTGGGGTGTAGTGCGGGGACAGCTGCGTGAGCGGAGGCACCGGCCACACCCCAACCCTCCAGCTCGCTTCAGGGTGGCCCTCGTGGGCGCGGGCGCGGGAAGGGGCCCGAGGGGTCCCGCCTGCCGCCCTCACCAGCACTTTGCCGTTGATACACTGGGCCAGCGGGAGCCACTCGAACACCTCGCTGAAGAGTTCGTACATCTGGGCTGTGTATTTGGCCTTCACTTCGCCCTCGAAGCCATAGATCTGGTTCATGTTGTCCGTCTCATGGTTGCCTGGCCAGGAGCAGAGCGCAGCGGTCAGCACCCCCTGCACGGGCACCCCCGGGCCGGGTCCAGGGGCCTGAGGCCAACAACACACACACACACCAGAAACCCAGTGAGGTGTTGACACTGCTCTTAGTCCCTTCTCTGAGAGGCACACACTGGGCAGGTGGCCACAAGGCCTAGGCCCGGCCCAGCCTGGAGTGACCATGGGTATGTCCCTTGCCCCCTGGGCCCTGGGCTCCTTTCTGGAGAACCTGCGTGCCTTCCAGGCTGGAAGGGGGCAGGTTGGAACAAAACACAGGCCCCTCCAAGATGCCTGTCGTGGACCCGCCCCTTGCTGTGCCTCCCAACTTCCCGCACACAACCTCGTTCTGCCCTCCCGGGACTCCCAGGGCTTGGGGCAGACAAGGAAGCTGCCCGGGCCCCTGTGTCTGGCTTCATCAACTCTTCCGCTGGGGCTCGCTCTTATCACCTCCTGCAGGGAAGCCCACAGCAGACAGTCACCGAGCACCTCCCACGTGCCGAGTGCTGACGCTCAGGCCCCCGGGAGCCCCCAACCCAGCCCGATTCCCCACCTCTCAATGGAGCCCCCAGCCCGGCCCCATTCCCCACGTCTCAATGGAGCCCTCAACCCAGACCAATTCTCCACCTCTTAATGGACATGTGCCCCTGCCCCCCCGCCGCCCCCCCCCCCCCCCCCCCGGTGGCCCTTGTTCCCTGGTGAGCTCATCTTGCACCAGGCCACACTGACCCCAAACCTTCCTGCCACACAAGCTCACCTCGAAGCAAGTGAAAGTGATCTGGGTACAGGAGCTTAAAGCCAAAAAGGGTGAGGATCACTTCTACGGAGAAGGAGCCGCGGTCCACAAAGTCGCCATTAAATATCTGCTCTGCTAAGGAAAACAAGGCGTGGGGGGCACTGCTCCTTCCCCAGCCTCCCCATGTCCCGCGGCTCCTGCCGGTGCCACCCTAGGAGTGGGGATGTCAGCAGGGCTAGGGGATCTGGGCTGTGGTCTTCTTCCTCGCTGTTGGCTCTGGCCCAGTCGCCCAGCCTCTTGGAGCCTCAGCGGGATAGTGCTGACATCCCCAGCCTCATCTGTTGCTCAGGGAAGTGGACGGTGGAGGGTGACATGAGGTGGTCAGTCTGCCATAGGGGCAACGGAACATGGACCGTCCCACCCGATATTCACAGGCCTGGTGGCCATTCATCAAGCAACGGTCATCACATCAGCAATCACTTACACAGCTCTGACTGTGGGCCACGCAGCTCTTCACACATACGAACCCATTTACCCGTCTCAACAACCCAGTGAGTCAGACCCCATTATCCCTATTTTGCAAATGAGGAATCTGACGCACCAAGAGGTGACGTCACTGCTATGGTCACGCGGCTGGGGAGTGGCAGTGCCTGGGGCCGTTACGTGTCTGATCTTGTAGCAGCCCCGTTTCAAGACGAAGAGAGGCTGGGGCCCAGAGGGACTGAGCCACCTGCCCCGGGCACACAGCGCAGGGGGACCTGCCCTGGCCACTCTGACGCTGGCCGGCCACTCCACCCATATCCCCGTGCCCGAGCGACTGTTCAGGCTTCTCCCTTCACGGGTTCCCACTGTGCTCTCTGGCCACGGTGCCTCCCCCAAATCCAGGTGGAGGGACAGGGAGGGTCTGCTCTTCTGAGGAAGGATACATAGGGGTTGGTCTCCGAGGGTAAACCGTTGAGCTCAAATATATTGAGGAGGTCATAGAACTGGCCGTGGGTGTCCCCGCACACCGTAATCTTCTCTGTCTGGAAGAAAAGAGGCCACCGGAGAGGGAGGGGCCCAGAGAGAGACGTGGGGAGGGGGCAGGGGTGAGGGGAGGGGCAAGAGGTCATGGCGGACCGAGAAGAACCATGCAACAGACACAGGCAGGGGACACAGAAATGAAAAGGGTGGGACAGAGACCAGGAGAAGAGAGGGACATCCAGGGGAGAGACACAGGGTAGGGGGAGAGGGAAGGCAGACCAAGCCAGGTGGGCCTGTGAGTTTCTGAGCTCCACAGCCCCGCCCCAGCCAGGGAGCCCCCCACCCCCAGCCCGTCCACACACCGCCCCACGGCACGCACCTCTTTAAGCGTGGTCTCCACGAGTGTGCTCAGCTTGGAGAGGACCTCTTTGACCTGTACCAGAATCTGGAAGGCAGGGTGGGCTGTGAGTGGGGCCTGGGGGAGGGCCTGCTGTCCGCCCCGGGCCCCGGAGAGCCTGGGCTGACCAAGAGACACTGCCGAGCGGAGGGTGAGGGAGAGGCAGGCAAGGAACAGGCAGCGGAGGCCAGACAAGTGAGCGCTGGCAGGAGCCACGGCATTTAAACGTTAGAATTACTGGGGCGCCTGGGTGGCTCAGTCGGTTAAGCGACCGACTTCGGCTCGGGTCATGATCTCGCGGTTCGTGGGTTTGAGCCCCACGTCAGGCTCTGTGCTGACAGCTTGGAGCCTAGAGCCTGCTTCGGATTCGGTGTCTCCCTCTTTCCCTGCCCCTCCCCTATTCTCTCTCTCTCTCTCAAGAATAAATAAAAACATTACAAAATTTAACATTTGTTTTAATGTTTACTTATTCTTGAGAAAGAGAGGGACACAGAGTGTGAGCGGGGAAGGGGCAGAGAGAGAGGGAGACACAGAATCGGAAGCAGGCTCCAGGCTCTGAACTGTCAGCACAGAGCCTGACGCGGGGCTCTAACCCACGGACCGCGAGATCATGACCCGAGCTGAAGTTGGACGTTCAACCGACTAAGCCACCCAGGTGCCCCAAAACATTAAAAAAACTGAAACATTACGATTATTATTTTTTTTAAAGCTTATTTGAGAGTGAGGACATAAGTGAGGGAGGGGCAGACAGGGAGGGAGAGAAAGAGAATCCCAAGCAGGCTCCACACTGTTGGCACGGAGACCATCTTGGGGCTCGAACTCACGCACTGTGAGATCACGACCAGAGCTGAAGTCAGACGTGTGACCAACTGAGCCACCCAGGAGCCCCTAAACATCAGCGTTATTTTACACGGAAACAGAGACTCTGGGTTCCTCTTAAGATAATCAGCATCACGAAGAAACATAGATGAATCCAGATGTGGTACATTTTACAAAGCAACTGGCCTGGACATGTCTAAAATGTGTCATGGAAGAGTCTCCCCAAAAGGGCAGGAGACTGTTCTAGATGAAAGGAGATAAAAATGCAGTATTTGATCCGTCAATGGATTCTGGATTTTGAAAAATCCAACAACACGGGGGCGCTTGGCTGGCTCAGTCAGCGGGGCATGTGATTCTTGATCTTGGGGTTGTTTAGTTCGAGCCCCATATTGGGTACAGAGATTACTTAAAAAAAAAAACAAAAAAAAAAAACAAAAAAAAACCAACAAAACTTTAAAACAACAAACAAAAAATCCCACAAAAAACCAAAACCACAAAACAGCTAATTCGGGGAAACCTGGGTAAGCTAAAGAGTTAAAGTATTTGTCTGGAAATGTAGATAATACTAGTTTTTGCTACGTGAAGATTAAAGATGACCTTGACCTTGTCATATAGATTTGTCAGTGTTTCCAGATTTTGTGGATGGCCTGTGGACGGTCTGCATTAGTCGGTATTATTTTATCAACGCTAAGTTTCTAAGGTGAGACACCTGAACTGTGGTCACATAGAGTATCCTGGTTTTAGGAGATACAGGTTATGATGCAACTTACTTCTGGCTCATGAAAAGAAAAGAAAACCGAGAAAAGAGAAGGAAAGAAAAAGAAGCGTGTGTGCATACACACGCATACGTAGAGAGAGAAAGGAAACGTGTCAAAATGTTAATTGGTGCATTTGGGTGAAGGGGGCAAGAATATTAACTATACTGTTCTTTTGATTTTTCTGCAGGTTTGACAGTTTTCACAGGTAAGAGGTAGGGGGAAAACCCCCAAACGTTAAACAAAGTAGAAGGCGTCCACTTCTGGTCAGAATGGAGAAAGTTGTAGACTACGGTCATTCTTGCGCTAATGGCAACAGGCCCCGAACCCACAAAATCCAATCTTACGAAAACCATCTGAGAGCCGAGCGTGCGCTCAAATCTAAATGAGTCAACGGCAGACAGCAACCTTCCCTGGGGCTTTTATCCCCGCGGCACGGCAGGAGGGCAAGAGGCCAAGGGGCGCCGAGGCCCAGAGTGAGGGAAGCCAGCGGTACGTTGGTGACAGCGGACAGACCGGAGAAGCCCCCGCCTCCGAACGCCTCTCCCCTCACCTGCCGGCTTGCTCACACGGCCGTCGCGGAAGGCGGGGTGCAAGGCAGCACAAAAGTGGGGGCGGAACGGGAGAGCACAGAACTCCCCCGGCACACCAAAAATCTGGCCGCGAGGCTGAAAATCAGAGAGCTCTCCCACAGTTCCAGAAGCTGGAGACGTGACAACGTCAAGACATCCCTGGGACTTTGCCAGGGCTAAAGGGAGAGTCCCGATCCCAGTCTGAAAACACCGCAAGCCTGCGGTGGGCTAAGTCCAGCAAAATGCCCGAGACGGCAGATCAGACGGACACAGCCCCTCGCGCCAGCGGCCCGACGGAAGAAAGGGCCTCCATCTTCCGTAGAAACTCCTTATTTAGCCCAGTCTCTACTGTTCTTTTGCATAAGATGTCTGGCATCCAACACAAAATGATGAGACACGTGAGGAACAGACCACAGAAGCAGACCCAGAGATGACCCAGATGGTAGGATTACCAGAGACTTTAAAATAACTGTGACAAACGTGCACAGGATCTCGTGGAAGAGACAACACGCGTGAACATATGGGGTAGGGAGAGAAAAACTATTAATAAAAGGAACTAAATGGCAATGCCGGCCCTGGGAACGCAGCGTCGGGAATAAAGACCGCGTCCGCACGGTGCCCAGCAGCGTCGACTGCCGTGACCACCCTCCCCCTCGAGCCGCCCTCCGTGGCCGAGTCTGGGCCCCGCCAGCGCCGCCGCGATGCTATCCTGGGGTCACGGGTGTGTGCAGCACCTGACGGGGCCTTACCTGGTAGGCGCATTTCCGGTGCAGTTTCTTCTGGTCCTTGTACCACTGCATGAGCTCCTTCATGAAGGTGACCGTCACCTTGCCATCCTCAAGCTTGGGCCCGCTGTACTCATCCTCAATGGCTGGGGTGAATGGGGGAGGAGGGGGACAAGACTCAGTGGCCACGGCCACCGTGAGGCCGAGAGGAGGCACAGGGCAGACAGGGTGAGAGGACGACGGAGGGTGAAGGGTCCTCTCCCCGGCCAGGTGCTTCTGTTCAGGCTGGCCGTGCCTGGCCTCTCTGTGCAGCGCGCCCCCTCTTCCAGCACCCCCCTCCCCGCTGCCTGCGTGGTTTTACAGCACTCGACACCGTCTAGTCCCCTCTCTCCCCACCAGGGCATCAGCTCCGCGAGGGCTGAGAGTATTTTATTCACAGCTGTACCCCCGGTGCCTGGAACAGCGCTTGGCACATAGCAGGCGCTCGATAATTATCTGTGGAACGAAGGACTGAATCGTCTGAGCGCCTAGAGGACCTACACAAATCCGACGGGGGCGGGGGGGGGGGGGAGGGAGGGAGGGGGGCCGTGAGGGCGGGGCGGGCGGTACAGATGTCGCTAGGGAGCTAGGCCCCGATGGCGGGACGAGGGGCTTGTCCGCCTCGCCTGAACCGCGGGAACCCAAGCCCCAGCGCCGGACCGTGGAGCTCCCAGGAATGCAGGAGCCACAGACCGCGGCCGCCCCTGCCCGCATCCCCCAGCGCGCACAGGGCCCCGAGAGGGCTTGCAAGAATGGGGAATGTTCTAGGCACCCAGGCCTGACTCACTCATGCTCTCGATGTCCAGCGAGTCCACGACGGAGCGCTTGTGCTCGTCGCCGGCGATGGCCCGCTCGAAGGCTTTCTGCTTCACAATCTTGTTGCACTCCTGGTACTTCATCTTGGCGTCCTTGTCGTGGGGCTTCACCTTCACCACCTGGGAGGGCCGGGGGAGGAGCGGGGGAGGGAGAAAAGAGGCATCAACGCCCAGGCACAGCCCGCCTGGCGCAGAGGAGCAGACAGGACGGGGGAACGCCGCGGCTGCCCGGCCCCGGGCTCCACGAACACGGAAGCCAGACCACCCGGCCTCCACGCGCGGGCGGAGCAGCCCCGGACTTTCTCACCTCCAGACCTCAGTCTTGAGCATCCGCACACCGGGCGATGAGAGCTGCCCACGCCGGGCTGTCCCGCGGGGCAAACGTGTTCACCCGTGCAAGCGGGAGTTCTTAAAATCCCTTTGCTCTGGGGCGCTGGGGCGGCTGTCGGTTGAGCGTCCGACTCTTGGTGTCGGCTCAAGTCATGATCTCACAGTTCATGGGTTCGAGCCCCACGTCGGGCTCTGTGCTGACAATGTGGAGCCTGCTTGGGATTCTCTCCCTCGCTCTCTGCCCCTCCCCCAATCTCTCTCTCTCTCTCAAAATAAATAAATAAACATTAAAAAAAAAAAAGTCTTAGCTCTGTCGTTAAAAGTGTCCCATCTGAGGAGCACGTGTTCAGCTTTAGGTTCCTCGTGGGAGCCACACCGGCCGAGGCTCACTTTACTGACGTTCCAGTCAATACCGAGTGGGGAGGGGATTAAGAGGAAAGCGGGGGCTGGGTCTACCGTGGCAATGAACAGCCCAGACCCAGCAGAAGAACCGAGGACTTGCTGGGGAACCTGGACTCCCTGAGCCTCAGTTTTCTCTCACCTATGAAAGGGGGGACGGGACACGCCCCACCTGGCAGGGCGGCTGGAAGGACAAGTAATGAAGACGGGGCTCGGCACACAGCGGCTAGCACCTAGCGGCGTCCCCTCCGTCTCCTCCGAAGGGCGGTCAAGACCACGGGCCACAGAGCCAGGCCGCCTGCTTCCAATCCCGGCCCCGCCAACCCTCGGCGGAGGAACGCCGGGCGGCCAGTCCCTCCCTCTCTACGGGAGGGAACTTCTGACAGCGGCCCCGTCAGAGGGTGGCTGTGAGGGTCACAGGAGCGGACACGCACGAAGTGGGTGCAGCGCGCCATCAGGAGTAAAGTCCACACGGGCGCCGGCTGCTAGTCACGGCCCCTTTCCTGGGCCGCCGTGCTCGAAACGGGATCATACGCAATAAAGCCCCGGGCACGTGACTCTGGGGTACAGTAAGTTCTCAATAAAAGGAGCCTGTGCCCACCCCTCCCTCCACCTTCTATCCTGCTTTCTACAAACTCGGATCCTCCCAAGTTCAGCAGCAGACAGGGCTGGATCCGAATCCCAGCTCTGCCGCTTTGTCACCGTGTGACCTTTGGCGAGGACATCACCCGTCCAGGACTCAGTTTAGTTATCTGTAACTATGATTGCTCTGAGTGGACCCCGCCGGGCCTGCCCATTCTGCTGGCCACCCGAGGAGCTAGGTCCCTGCGGCTCCTGTGCTGGGGGCGTGAAGAGAAGTGTCAAAGCAGGCCTTCAAGCGTGGGGACGCCACCCCCGGGGAAAGCCTGGCAGAGTGAACCAGAAGCCTGTGCAAAGGCCCTTGCTAACCCCTGCGGGTCACCGTGGCTCATCCACCCTGGGAACGGGTGCACAGACCCGGTGGATGGCAGGAAGCCGGGCCGTGGCAGGCGACGGCTTCCTCCCTGGCTGGGCAGGCTCACGCCCGGGTATCCTGCCAGGCGGCTCCACCTGGGGGTGGGTGTGGCTCGAGGCCCGGGAGGGAGGCAGCACCCCCTGGAGTCCTTCCCAGTGGGGACAGGGTTTGAGTCCACACCCTGGGGTTAAGTCCAGGCCTGGCTTAAGTTATTGGCCTGGCACACAAGGGCCTGCCCACCCCTGCTTTCTGTTTGCCCGGCACCACCCGGCCAGACCAAACTCACAAGTGTCCAATGTGCCAGCTCCCTGTCACCTGGCACAGGCTGCCCCCTGGCCCAGAACACCTCACGTCCATCTCCAACCCCTTCCTGGTTCCTCTCCTCCAGCTGTCAGCTCTGCTGTCCCCTCCTCGAGGAGCACCCCACACCCCCCCAGCTTGGGTCAGACACCCCTCTGGACGCCCACAAGCCCCTGGCTCACCTGCCCCAGCCCTAAGCACGGCTGGAGATGGCTCTCTCCCCACTGGAAGGCGGCCCCGCGAGGCTGCGGCTGCGTCCCAGGAGGGAATGAATCCCCCCCACCCCCCGAAAGGAAATGATGAAGCACTCAGCATTTCCCCTGGCCAGTCCCCTGTTCTCACAGAACTCGCAGGATGGCTGGAGGATGGGGACAAATACCAACAAGGCCGGAAAAAGAGGAGCGGCAGCAGTAACAACACACGGCTCACTTCCTGAGCACCTACTATGTGCTGGAGCACGGCGAACTTGCTCCCTTTACCTGCAGAGCAGCTCTGCTGGGTGTTACCACAAGCCCCATTTGATGGATGGGGAATCTGAGGCCCAAGAAGCCAGAGTTCCGTCTTCTCCCTGCCTAGGATCCTGACTTCCACCAGCACGGTGGGTGCTCCCTCCCTGCCCACCGTCACTCGGCCACGGCCACTCGTCCCCACAGCACCTCGCATGCCCTCCAGGGACGTACAGGGCCAGGCCTCCAGGGGCTGAAGGCAGGCCGTCCCCGTCCTGAGCCCCGCCTCAGCCTCTAGGACGAGGGCAGGGTGCCAGCACCCGTGCAAAGGGCTCCGTCGGCCAGAGTGCTCATTCCAGGCCCGGTGGCCGCTGCTCTAAGACTCACTATGGGGCTGGGAAAGCGGAAGTGGCCCTACCGGGCCTCCCTGCTCCCGCGGGGGGTCATTTGCTCCCAACTGGAGGGGCCTGGTGGTTCAGAACTCAACACTAGACTCTTCTGTAAAAAGTGATATGTGGACCGTGTCGGGGTCCATATCCTGACTGTGGTGTCTGTGTGGTCACGCCAGAGGTGCTGCGGGGGAAACCGGGAGAACGGGATCTCTACTCCTCCTTACCACTGCACGTGAAGCTACGACGCTCTCCAAAAGCTGTTTCTAGGGGCGCCTGGGTGGCTCAGTTGGTTGAGCATCGACCTCGGCTCAGGTCATGAACTCGCGGTTCTTTGAGTTCAAGCCCCGCGTCGGGTTCTGCTCGGAGCCTGGAGCCTGCTTCGGATTCTGGGATCTTTCGGATCCCTCTCTCTCTGCCCCTCCCCACCTCACGCTCTGTTTCTCTCCCTCTCTCTCTCAAAAATAAATCAGCTTAAAACAAAAAAAAAAAGCTGTTTCTAAAAAGTGCCACCTTCAGCTGGGCTTGTTCACGGGCAAGACCCATAGTGCGCGAGCTAGTGACACAGTAACACAGGTTCGCACGTGTCGGGTAACCAGGAACAGCTATGTTACGTGACGCCCCGAGCAGATCCGAGGGGCACTGAGTAGTCACACATATTCCCACCACTGCAGCAAAGCCTCCAGTCACCCGACGTGGAGGCACCAAGACCATCAATGACCTCTCGTCAGTTCAGGTCAGATTTTGCCACCAGATGAGTTGCCCGAACTTAACTACAACGGTGGCCTTTTCAGGACGGCCCGAGTTTGGAACTGAGGGTGAGGGACTGTCGTCCAGCAGCGAGAGCCGGGCCCAGGCTGAGCGTTCCTGACCTCGGGGGACCCACGTGAGTACGCGTGGCGGGTCATTTGGATGACCTACCCTGCATAGATGACGAGCTGTGCCCCAGGGAGGGGCCGTGCCCATCTGAGGCACACGGAGAGCTGGAGGAGAGCCAGGTTCCTAGGCCAGGCACTGCACAGTGACAGCCGTAAGCAGGACACCAGGGTTTTCACCCTACAGGGCGACACCCTCTCGTGAGTTAACTGAGGTCTTACTCAGTGTCCCTTTTATTTATAATAAAACAGAAGAGAAGAGAGCCCGCCGGAGTGGGGCTGAGCCACAGGAGGATGCCAGGCCGAGACGCTTCTGCCCGCTGCGTGCCTCCAGGGGCCAGGTGCTTGACTCTGGTACGAGACCATCACTTCCTGGCTGCGGGATCTCAGGGAGCGAACTACACTCTGGGCCTCGGTTTCCTCATCTGTAGGTCGGGGAAAACAGTCCCCACGCACAGGGTCAGCGTGACGACTCCGTTACGAGGGCAGGCAGGTCCCAATCGCGCCCCGCCCACGGCGAGCACCGTGCCAGGCCTTAGCTGACTGCTCCCCCAACCGTGGGGACAGCCACACCTTAGGTGTGCGGGCGCCTGCACGGGCTTGCAAGGCAAGACGCATTTCTGACTGACTGCGCTGGACTATGCTGTGAGAAGAAACCCGAGGGCGAGCCGCATTGTGAACCAAACCCCCAAAATCCACGAAGCGGGGTGGGGACTGCGGGAGTCCCCCAGATCCAGCCAGGGCCCACACGACCATCTGAGCGCCAACCACAGACAGGAAAGAAGATGGTGGGGTGAGGGGGAAGGGCAGTCTTTCGACAAGAGGACCCAAAAATGGGACAGGGAATCCGGGAGCAAGGGTCCCTCTGAGAGGACTAACCTGAGACGAGGGGGTGGAAAGGGGAGACTGTTCCTACTGAGGGGCCCTGGAAGGGCCCACCAGCAGAGGGAGACACACGTGGCCCCCCTCCCCCACCCGGGGCCCCTAACAAGGTCCTGGTACCTGCAAACAGCCCTTCCTGTGGGCCACGGGCTCCCCCCGCCCCGACACCCCCATGAGAAATGCCATCAAGTGTGTAGGGTGGGCAGGTCCCGCTGCGAATGTACAAATCTCCCTGAATCGTCCCGAGAAGGCCCTGAGGTGGGCCCTTTTACAGATGAGGACACCGAGGGCAGACAGCCAAAGCACTCCGGGCCACACGGCTTACAGCTGGGGTGTCCCGACCGCGCTGCCAGTACCAACTCCTACATTAGTGACCTTGAGGCTTTTGCCTATGACTCATGGTAAGGAATACATATTTTATATCACACGCCTGTGTTTACGTAAGTGAAAACGAGCTTTTCACAAACACGTATACCCACTTCCTCCGAATGAACCGTTGTTTTCTTCTCTATTCTATTTGATGAAAGACAGAGGTGCTGGTCTCAAACCATTAAACTGACTTCACAGCTCACTCACAGCTACAGGCAGGAACTCTAGGTTCAGGGCCCAATTCGGCCAGGAGATCCGGGAGGAGGGGTTTCCCCCTCTAGACCTCAGTTTCCTGCCTGCACAATGGACTGAATTCACACACGTAAAGAGCTCACACAGAGCTGGGCCCACGGTGAGCGTGCGGATGAGGAAACTGAGGCTGAGAAAGGAAAGGGCCAGGCCACAGAGAGGCAGAGCCTCGGGCTTGTTATTCAACCAAGGTCACATCTTGGCTCCGCCTCCGAGGACGCCAGGATCTGAGAGCGGGCCTGAGGCTCCAGCAAGCATGTCTCCAGACAGCTCTGGAAGGGAGGAGGGGAGGAGGTAGAGACCGGAGGGTGAACTGCCCCGGGCCGGCCCTTCTGCCCGTTGCCCACAGAGCCCGATGAGATGTGGCAGCGTGGAGAGGCGGACAGCCTACAGGCACATGGAGGGCCCACAAGGATCACAGGCTCGTGCGGGGACTCCCACGGCTGCTGGTGAAGCCACCACAGGGAAATAGGCTGTGACGATTTAAATGCTGAGCGTGGCCCCCGCCTCAGTTTGGTCCCCAAGAGGCTGTGGATCCCCCTCACCTGCCTTCCATGGCATAAAAGGCCTGGGCAGAAGTTCCGATGTGGTTATTTCCACAAGACGGCCAGAACTGATCATCTTCAGCCTCACAGAGTAGGCGGGGTTAGGCCCCCGACTGGGCCAGAGCCACAAGAAGGGTCCTTCCCTGCCCCCCCACCCGGGGAAGACTTCCCTACACCTCTGGGCACGGTGAGACACTGGCACAGGCCTGGGCACAGGCTCATCGGCCCTCCGCCCTGCCAGGCTCTTCCAGGCCTCTCCCCGCACCCCGAGCCCTGCAGAGAAACCCTGCCCCCATCCAACCCTGAGTGCCCTCCCGGGTTACTCATTACCGGACCCTGCGCCCCAATGACCTCTACTCACACCACTTCGCCAGAGCCCCATGGCCACTCCGGAGGTGGCCACTCCTCTTGCCACAATTCTCCAGATGAGGACACCAGGGGACAACAAGGGGAGGCTGGGCTGGGGAACGGCTTGGGACCCGAAGCTCGTTAAGGACTCTGTTCTGGGGCTCCCTACACCATCCTGCCAGGGGGCACCCCACTCCCTTCTCCATTCTGACCCCAGTCTCTAAACTACCGCCTCTGGGGCGCCTGGGTGGCTCAGTCGGTTAAGCATCCGACTGCAGCTCAGGTCATGATCTCACAGTTCATGGGTTTGAGCCCCACATCGGGCTCTGTGCTGACACCTCAGAGCCTGGAGCCCACTTCGGATTCTGTGTCTCCCTCTCTCTCTGCCCCCCCTCTGCTCGCACTCTGTCTCCCTCAAAATAAACATTAAAAAAAAAATTTTTTAAGCCACCACCTCTTCCATGGCCCTGCCCCCACCCCAATACAGGTGTCTCCTGGCCCTGTCTTGGCTCAAGACTTCACTTGGCCTAAAATCCACCCTCCACCCCAGGCTGGCGGCCAGCCCCGCTCCCTCTAACTGCAGCCTGTGGCTCTCAGCCCCCAGGCACCCTCCCCACCCAACAGAGGCTGCTCAGCGCGTATGGTGAACGAAATAAAATAGGATGGGGGTGAGGGGGAAATAATAACGCAGCACGCTCCGACTGAGCCCCTGAGGGTGCCAAGCACTGACCCAATAAACCGAACAAGCAAACTCCTTCCTTTCAGGGGGCTCACTCTCTGAAGCCGGGGAGCCACGGGGGCCTGGGTTCGAATCCCAGCTCTGCCACTGGCCAGCTGCATGCTGACGGGCCGGTAGCTGAACTCTCTGGGCCTCAGCCTCCCCATCCGCACAGTGGGGTTCATCACCGTCCCTGCCCCGCCCTGGGCTGCCAGTCCCCAGGGAGGGCATGGGACACGCCTGGAGTGAGCGCTGGCCCCCGGATGTCACAGCGCCTGCCGTTACCATCAGAGCAATCGTAGCGATGGGAGTGGCTGACGAGCCGGTGAACTAGTGACTTCCCGCGGTGCACTGGGTCCTCTCCCTTGTCACCTCATCACAACACGTGCCCCACCCGCTGCCCTCTACAGCTCATCGCCCCGTTCCGCCTTCTTCCGAGCGTGTACCCCGCCTGCGAGGGCTCTGTTGACCTCAGCTAGGACACAGGTCTGCGTTTTGCCCTCCTCCGGACTGGAACTCCACCAGAATATGGCTGCGTGGCTCTCATCCACCAACAGTGCCAATAACCGCAACAGCTCGTGGGTACAGAGCACGGACTACATGCCAGGCACTGGTCTAAAGGCACGAAAAGCAGAAACTCATTTATTCTTCACAGCAACCCTTAGAGGCAGGTCTCAGTGTTCTCCCCATTTCGTGACGTGGACAAGAAGGCACTTGGGGCGCCCGGGGGGGCTCAGTCGGTTGAGCGTCCAACCTCGGCTCAGGTCATGATCTCACGGTCCGTGAGTTCGAGCCCCGTGTCGGGCGGGCTCCGTGCCGACGGCTCGGAGCCTGGAGCCTGCCTCGGAGTCTGTGTCTCCCTCTCTCTCCGCCCCTCCCCTGCTCGTCGTGCTCTGTCTCTCTCTCTCTTTCTCTCAAAAATAAACAAGCATCCAAAAACAATTGAGAAAAAAAGACGGCACAGCGAAGCCAGGTAACTTGTCACTTCACTAAGCAAGTGACAGCAGAGCCGGGATGGGAAGCCACAAAGCGTGCTCCAGGCCGAGCCGCTGGACGAGTGAGGGGTGAGTGAACGCGGGCCCGGCCTCCTCACACCCTCCCGCCGCCTGCCCAGCACCCCGAGGCCCGGCTCACCGTCTCGTAGTCACGCAGGGCGGCCCGGAACTTGCCCAGCGCCATGTTGCTGGCGGCCCGGCGGTAGTAGCCCTTAATGTACTTCTTGTCGATCTCGACGGCCCGGGTGGCGTCGGCCAGCGCGTAGCCGTAGCACTCGGTGCGCAGGTAGGCCAGGCTGCGGTTCCCATAGTAGATGGCGCTGCTGGGGTTCAGCTCGATGGCCTGGCTGTAGAACTTGATCGCGTTCTCGTAGTCCTTGGCTGAGGAGACGAAGGAGCTGGCCTGAGGCAAGACCACCGCCACCCGGCAGGAGCGGCCCCGCGGCCGGGTCCTGGCCCGGCCCCCCCCACTCACGGGTGGGAAAACCGAGGTCCGCAGCTGAGCTCAGAAACGTCTGTTCCGGCCCGCCCCCTCTTCCCTGTTCCAACCGTCCCACCCCGGCACGGGCTTGGTCTTCTCAGGTTCGAATCCCCAGGACTCAAAGTCACTTCCACACAACCCCCCCCCCACCACCCCCAGCCGTCACCCCTTAAGGCGCCAACCGGGGCAATACTTCTTCCAGGGAGGACTTCCAGAGGGTCCTCCTCTGGTCCCACGGCCCGGAGAGGACAGATTAATGAGTGGCGGAGCCGAGATGTTGTGAATCCAGCACAGGTGAGTCTGCCCTGAGCCCTTTGCTTGGCCAGCCCCCACACTCACACAAGTAAACCAGCCCAAAGAAGGGGCCTAGTAGGAGAACAGGAAGTGGGAAAGGAGAAGGAACCTACTTAGGCCTCAAGGAGAAGGGGACACGCCGGCAGAGACCCAAAGGAAGCAACAAACTGGACAGGAGGAAAAGCATTCCCAACAGAAGGAACAGGAGGTGCAAAGGCCCCGGGGTGGGAAGTGAGGGGGTGTGCTGCCAGCGCACGCCTTGTGTCCGAGGACCATTGAGAGGCTGGTGTGGCTGGGGTGGAGGAGGCTGAGAGCAGGGAGGCTGGCAAGACAGATCCCGAAGGCCACAGCCACGGAGGGTGTAGATATCGATGTTCTAGGCGTAGAGTGACAGGATGTGTCTGACCAAGGGGGAAAGGCTGATTTTGTTTGCAACGAGCTATGGCTGTGCCCTGCGCTTTACATTTTCACCCGTGGAATCCTCACATCTCCACGGCATAAGCACCATCTGGTGTTCACTTTAGAGATGAGCCACAGAAGCCTTGCTCAAGGTCAGACACCCAGTCTGTATCTGCAGAGCCAGGCTTGGACCCTTCCCACGTGCCCATCTGACAGGCAGGAGAGCAAGGCTCAGAGGCTTGCCTGGTTTGGGGGACCATGATGTGCCAGCTGCCGTGCGGGGCTCTTGGTACACGAGTCCCTTCACTGAACCCTCACAACAACCCTGAGGACGGCTGCATTAGCCCCATTTTCCAGACGAGGGTACGGAGGCCCAGAGAGGGAGATCCCGTGCTTGCGATCACAAGGCAGGTGGCAGGTGGCAATTCCGAGCCAAGCCAAAACCCAAACGCGCCCAGCCTCACTCTCACACCAGGTGACCCCTGAGAGGAAACCTAGCACAAGGAGCACGCAGACAGCGGCAGGTGGCCCGGGCCCAATCCTGGCCCCACCTCTTACCTGCTGGGTGTCTTGGGCAACTTACGTACCCCCTCTGGACTGGAGTTTCAGAGTCCTTCTCCTAACACTTGGCCTAAAATGGGAATTCCTACCCTAACTCCCACCTCACTCTTCTCCAGCGTGGTTCCAGCGCCATTGGATGAACCATGACTTTCCTTTGTTTTCTTTGCTTATAACCCACATCCCCAATTTGAACCTCAGGCCTGTGAGGGCAGGACCCATTTGTCTTACTTCTTTGAGCCCCTGCTCAGTCTGAGGACACAGCAGTCCTTTGCCCTGCCCTCCTAGGGCTCACAGTCCAATGGGAGACACACACACACACACACACACACACACACACACACCCCTCCAGACAATGATGACCCAGAGTGTTTAGCACAGGGGCAGACCAAGATGATGCCAGAGCAGAGACCTAGAGGTTGACAGCGAGTCTGGTGAAGAAGATGGAAGAAGAGGGTTCCAGGCTCCATGAATAGCTCTTGAATGAATGGGCGAAGGAAGGAAGACAGAGACAGACAGACAGACAGACACAATGACACCAGGAAAAGAAGTCAGGTCTTGGGGAGACGGCCAGAACAATAGAACGATCCCTCCTGCAGGCTAATATCTGGCAATCTGTCAAATGGCTCAGATGTCCCCTCTTTCAGGAAGCCCTCCTCCGCTCTCAGGCTGGGTGAGGCACTCCTCTGGGCCGCCCCAGCCCCTGGGCTCCCCTATCCCAGCCCTGCCCATCACCGTTAGGCGATGGGTGTGTCTCTCCAGGACTGGGAGACCCGGAGGGCAAGCCCAGGACTTCCCAGAAACAAGCCAGGGCAGAACCAGACAGCCTAAGTCTGAGGGACCCTCCCTGGAATGCCAGTGCCTTCGAGGACTACTTCAGCCTCCTGGCTGTGTTCCAGAGGCCAGCTGGCCAGCTCTCTTGACGGCTGAGGTGTTACTCACGGGGCCCGTTTGGCCTGGGGTGGGGAGCCTGGTGTCTCAGAGCCCGATCGGCCCTGCCCTGCCTCGTCTAGTGGCTCTGAGGGCTAAATAAACTCTCGCGTGAAATGCGGCTACAGCAGAGAAGGCGATCAGCAGATGCTTGCAAAAGGAGTGAGTAAAAAATGAGTGAACAAAGAGGAGAACCAAGCAGAGGAAACGGGAGGAGCTGCACTTCAGGCACCTGCCCAACAACACCGGTTCCTGAACCTGTTCTATCTGCTTTACGAGCGCATCCAGTCCTCCAGATTTTAGAGGAGGACACCAGGGCACAGAGAGGTTAAGCCATTTGCCCAGGGGTCACACAGCACGAAACAGGAAGAAACAAGATTTGAATCCAGGCAGCCTGAGCTCTTAACCATGTCGACAAAACCAGAGACCCAGAGGCGTCTTTGGGGGTTAAATACAAGCCCTCCCGTTTTACAGAAGGGGGGCGATGAGGCCCAGAGAGAGGGGAAGAGAGCTGGGCAACATCGGGGACCAGGCTCTGCCCCCCAGGGCTTCCGGAAGGGGCCTGAGCCCAATCAAGGGCTATCCTCCTCTGCCTGCAAGCTCCAGGTAAGGACTCTGAACAGGGGCACCAAGCACGTGGCGAGGAAGGGGGATATCCGGGCTCACACTCTGACCTTGGGCAAGCGGTTTCACTTCTGAGCCTCAGCTTCCTCTAAGAAACAAACAGGGCCGCTCCTCCCTCCCTCCCTCCCAGCGCCCCGGGAAAGATGAAGCTGTACCTGGCCACCACAGGGGCTCAATTAAGGAGAGCGGTAATTATTCTTTTTATTGTTATTCCCACAGCCCCGGAGGCTGGGGCTCGGTGCCTGCCACCGCCTGCCAGACAGTGAGGGGCCTGGACCAGGAGGGCCCTTCTCCTCTCAGCCAGCTCAGTGCCAGTACCTCTGGCGGCCTGCCCAGCCCTCGGGCTTCCGAGGGCCCCGGGCCTGGAGGGCAAGGAGCCCCTCCCCGTGACTTTCGGCTTCCCAGAAGTCCTACCTTGCCTCAGCACCCACCCTCCTATTTGCCGCTCTTCCCGAGCCCCATTTCAGGGATGGCCCCACCTTCCTCGCTGTCCCCCGGCTAGAGGCTGTGCCTTGTCCTGGACGCCTCTCCTGACCCCTCAACCCCCAAAGCCAGGCCAGCCTCCTGAACATCTCTCAAATCCGTCCACCATCCCTACGGCCCCGCCCTGTCCTGGTCTGGCCTCCATCCTGCCCGGCCCAGGTTCCTGCCCCAGCCTCCTCCCAGGTCTCCCAGCCTCCGGTCCTGCCCCTCCGCAGGGGTCTCGCTAAAGCACAAACCTGACCCGGTCCCTCCCCTCCTCACTATCCATGGCTCCCCAGAAGCCGCAGCAGAAAGCTCAGCCCCCCCTCCTGCCTCTTCCACTCCAGCCCCACTGACTTCCCTGGTGCCAGGTTCCGCTCCCCTTGCCAGGATAGGCCTCCCCGACCCCGACCCCGTTCTCCTTGCCTGGGGGGAGGTCCCTCCTCCCTCTCTCCAGGCGGCTGCCCTCTTTTCCTCTCTGATGCATTTCTTGAGTCGCTTTCGGTCTCTGGTCAGCACCACCACCGCCTCTCACCTGTCTCGTCTCTCGCATCCAATGTCAGCCAGGCAGCTGGGGGAATCTCACCGGGCCTCTTCACCGCCCCCAGGATGACATCCGCACCCCCCTACCCCCCCCCCCCCCAGCCAGCCGCCAAGGCTCCACCTCCAAGCCTCATCTCTCACGGGCCCTTCCTACCTCCTTCTCCGGCGCTGCAGCCTGACCCACGTTCCCACTCTGAATCCCTCTGTGCTCCCACCGAAGGCTGCGAAGGCTCTGGATCCCTCCCCTCCTCTCATCCCTAAGGATGAAACACTTCACTTGTCAACATTTGCTGTCCCTTCCTTACTTCCCAGTTTGCTCTTCGGTATCCTCCAGGCTGACGCCCACCCCCACTGGTCCCCAGAAACTGCTCCCGTCAAGGCTAGCTGGCACCAACATCCGTGGAGCCAAATCCCGCGGGCACTGCTCGGTGCTCGCCTTGGCAGCATGTGACCCGGGCCACAGCCGCCCTCCTTCTGGAAGCACTCTCTTCTCTCATCTTTCCTGACTTTCCTTCCATTTCACGGACCACTTCTCTCGAGCTTCTTCCTCTTCTCTACACATTAGAATTCCTCAAGGTTCCGGCCCCTTCTCTCCCTACAAGACCTCATCCATTCCGAGGGTGTTCTATTCCCCTCATTGGCTGACCATGCCTGAATTCCTCTCCTCAGAGCTCCAGACTGGACCATCCGTCTACTCAGGGTCTCCTCTTGGACACCTGAGTAAAATCCAAACTAGCCTTGCAGTGACTTATGAAACCCTACCCGGGCTGGCCCCTGTCCTAAACGCATCTTGTATCAGTCTCCCTGCTGATCCGCTAAAGTTTCAGCCACGCCAGTCTTTCATTTCCTACCGCAGGGCCTTTGCACATGTCTCTGCGCCCACCTGGAACACTCCTTTGTGACTCTTCTCTACTTAAATGCCTCCTCCTCAGTTAAGGCCTTCCCTGACCGCAGTAGCCTCCAGCCCGATCTCCACTTCACACCCTGTGGGGGGGGGGGGGGGTTCAAAGCCCTCATCACAACTTCTAAGTATTTTATTGTTTCTGGTGTTTTTACTCAATGTCTGATTCTCCTGCTAAATTACAAGCTATAAAAGGGCAGGGCCACATGTGGCTCATTCACCGCTATAACCCCAGAGCCCAGCAGAGTCCCTAGCGCATAGCAGGTGCTCAATCAACATGCTGAATGAATGAATGAATGAGTGCCCCCACATCTTACTCTTTCCCAAGATCCCATGTCATACTATTCTTGGGATTTCCCCCACCTTTACTCCCAGAGCCTCCCACGCATCCCTTTTCCTCGTGCAACCCCAAATCTCCCACCTCCTCGCCTTGCCACCTAATGATCGATCCCCGCCCCCCCTCCGCCCTTACAATTCCCTACTCAATTGGGACAGTGTCCCCCAGGCCCCACTTGGTGCCACCCACCCTAGACCTCCCCACTTGGTAGCACCATCACTCCCGAGCCCCCTGTCACTACTTGAAGGCGCCCTCTATAGGGCTCACCATAGCTAACACCTCTCAAGGACCTCACGTTTGGAAGTGCCCTCGTTCCCGTCCCCCTCCCGCCTCACACTTGGTAGCGCCCTCTCCGGCCTCCCCATTTAGCAGCACCCGCTCCGAACGCCACCTCTCGCTATCACCCCTTCTGTCAGAGCCGCCCCCCCCCCCCCCCGTCGCCCCCCGGGTCGCGCCATCCTGCCTCCCCACGCCGGGTCACTTGGTAGTGCCTGCCCCGCGCCCAGGCTGCCGCTCCGCGTTGCCATGGTTCCGCGCGGGCCGGGCACCCCTTGCCCTGGGCCGCTCTCCACCCCACCCCGGCCCCCTCCCGGGCGGGCGCACCTTTGAAGTAGTCGTTGGCCTGCGTCTTGAGCTCCTCTGCCCGCTTCAGGGCGCCATCGGCCGGGGGCTCGTCCCGGGGGGGCTCAGCACACTCAGTCCGCTCGCCCTCCGCCATCGCCATGCCGCAAAGCGACCCCCACCCTGGCAACGGCCGCCAGCGGCACCCGGCCGAATCGTCGCGAAGGAGTGCCGACTTGCCGCGGCCGCTGCTGCACAAGTGTCGTAAAGCGCGGGCCCCGAAGGCGCCCTCCGCGCGCCTGCGCAGGGCCCTTTCGCCGTAGAGCGCGCGGAGGACAAGGTGACCAGAGGGCCCCCAGACAGCGCCCTTCTTAGAACGAGCCATTGGGGGGGGGGGGGCGGGGAGGAAGGGGGCTCGCGGGGCGGGGGGCCGGGAGGAAGGTCTGGCGTGGCCCCCCGCCCCAAAGTTACCGTGTCCCGGGGCGGCAGAAGTTCGGGGGGTTTTAGGGTGGGATTTCCCCGCCGTCTCCTCGGGTTGGTGGGTGTGGCTGCCAGGCAGCACCGTGCCCAGCGCAGAACCAGAGCCGCGAGGCTAGCCATACTGCCAGTTACTCGTGTGACCTTGAGCAAATCGGGGCAGTTACCACCCCCCCCCCCCCCCCCCCCCCGAAAAACGCGTGGCTTCTCAAACCAACGGAATAAAGTTTCAACCTTGAGGTCAGTATTGCTAGCTGTTAACTGAAGGCGCCCCGGATGCCCAAGTCGGGAGCAAGACTCGGAAGTTTGGTTACATACACCCGTCTCCTTTCTTCATCCTCCGCTTCCCAGCCTTACGAGGTGCCTCAGTGCCCTTAGGAAAACGCCGAAATTTCTGATGACCTAGGAAACCTCCCCAGATGCCACTCCCACTCCTGCCCCCACCCCCCAGCTGTACACCCTCGCAGGCCATCCTTTCCAAGCCCTCAGCCGCTACCCATGTGGGACTATGGCTCTAGATCCCTTTAAGGCTCTGCTGGGGCTCCCCTTCTGGAGACAGAAGCTAGACCACTCCCCCAGCCTCTTTGTCCTGGCGGCCTGACCTGACCCCACAACCTCCTATCACAGCCAACAATCAGCCTAGAAAGTAGATGCTAACATCAGCTCCATTTTACCGCTGAGGACTTTGACATTCGTAGAGGTCATCAAACTTGCCCAAGGTCATACAACGAGAGTGGCAGAGCCAGAACTTCGACTTGTGCCACCTTAATTCCTGCGCTCTTAAGGCCCTGCTCGACTGTCTCTGTGTTCCATCGCTCACCTTGTGGGTTCGACTTTTGAGATGTTTAGGGGTGTGTGTGGGAAGCCTGCCGTGACGGGTTTGGATCCAGGATTCGAATCCAGCTCAGCCCTTCCCTGCTGTGTGACCTTGACAAGTGACCATCCTCTCTGAACCTCAGTGTCATCCTCTGTAAAACGGGGACAATAACCATGCCTATTTGTATACAATTAGAGGAGAGTTTGAGATCAAGTGTTTGGCACAGGGCCCAACACAGATCAAGTAGTTTTGATGTCCACTCTGTTGTAAATACCCAGACTGGGACTGAGTACCCAGAGCTGGGAGGGAAGCTCCCGGAGGGGCTCTCTCAGCAGGTCTTGGGAGGACCTCACCCTGCAGGGTAGGCAGGGAAGACTTCCTGGAGGAGGGGAAGTCTGAACCAAGACGCGAAATATGAGTAGGAGATAACCAAGTGAGAAGGCATTTAAGGTGAGGGGCCAACAGGTGCCAAGGCTTAGAAGTGTCTTCTTTCTTTGAAAAGATTTCTACGTCATGGGGGAGGTGCCTGGCTGGCTCAGTTGGTAAAGCACATGACTCCTAATCTCAGGGTTGTGAGTTCAAGCCCCAGGTTGGGCATAGAGATTACTTAAAAATAAAATGTTAATTGAATTTAAAAAAAAAAAAAGATTCCGGGGCGCCTGGGTGGCTCAGTCGGTTAAGCAACAGACTCCGGCTCAGGTCATGATCTGAGTCTGTGAGTTCGAGCCCCGCTGTGCTGACAGCTCGGAGCCCGGAGCCGGCTTCAGATTCTGTGTCTCCCTCTCTCTCTGCCCCTCCCCCGCTCATGCTGTGTCTCTCTCAAAAATAAAATAAAAACATAAATTAAAAAAAAAAAAAAGGTTCCTACATGGGAGAGGAGTTATGAGGTGATCTACGGAGACGGGACGGAACAGGCACACCCAACTGCACGTGAATCTGTAGACACGCAATCTCTCTGTGTCACATGTAACACCATACGCTCAAGTACAGAGAGCACTGTGTCACACAGATCTCCGTCTACGAAATGACGGTGTCAGAACGGTCCCATCCGTGCAAGCAAAATTGCAATACCACAAAACCTCCCACACTCAGGAACGCAGAAACCCCAGGTAGCCAGAAACCCATAAAGCAGAGTCCTTTCACTCCGATGCTAACACATACGGGTAGAAGGGATTAACGATCCCCCCCCTCCGCCCCCGCCCCGCAACCAGTTCACTGAATGATGTCACAAAGACACGTACATAGAATTACAACATCACCGGACATGCGCTGTTACCGACCCACGCAGGAACACAGAGTCACACGGACTCAAAGTGACACAGCCAGCCAGGATACCCACGCACCGCGAAGCGACCCCGCAGATGAGTCAACACACAGAGCTCTGGTGCCTACCAAGGCGAAGTCTTTATGCTGGTGTACAGACTAGCGGGTTTCAGAGCCAGAGTGGCTGGACCAGTCCCTTCCCCTCCCCCAACCCCGTCCAGTTCCCTCCATCGAGGGCCCAGGTCACCCCCTGAGGGAAGGAGGGGCCGGAGCCTTCTTCCCCCATAGCACCAATCTGGACAGGCCATCCCCGGACAAAACAGAGAAGTGCCTTCCAAAGTGGGGGTGAACTGAGCTGAGAGAGGGAGGCCTTTTTGTGGGGGAGACCAAGAGTAGCACCGTCGTAGCAATGGGGTGGGGGGCAAAGGGGGACACACAGGTAGTGGCAGAGTACTGAGGAGTCCCGGCCTCTCTCCCCACCCGTGATATGCAGATAGGGCTGTGCGTGTGTCTGTGCGGCTGGGGAAATCTCCTGGATTGTAAGGGGGCCCCAGGTCCCCCAGGTACCTGGGGCCAAGTAAAGGGAAGTGCGTCTCTGGAGAGCT
This sequence comes from Panthera leo, assembly GCF_018350215.1. Taxonomy (NCBI): domain Eukaryota; kingdom Metazoa; phylum Chordata; class Mammalia; order Carnivora; family Felidae; genus Panthera; species Panthera leo. Next base: position 10,737,186 of record NC_056693.1, read on the forward strand.
GGGGGTGGGGCAGTGGTGGTGGTTCTAGGAGAGGGAAACTTCAGGGACATGAGATCAAGAACGGAGGGGCTTAGGTGTAAATTCCACTAGCAGAGGCACTTGGAGGCTGAGTTCTAGAACCAAGTGAATTTTGATCTGAAATCAGAGATGATGGGAGGCTGTGAGGCCTCGAACCAGAGGACTCTATAGACTATACAGAATGGAATTCAGAAGTCTGAGGACCGAGTTCTAGAACCAGAGAGATTTTGGAGTCAAGATCTAGAATCAGGAGCTGGGGGTTGCAGGGTCTAGAACCAGAAATCTTTTAAAGGCAAGATCTAGAATTAGAAGATGTTTGGAGGCTAAGTTCGAGATCTAGGGTAATTTGGAGTCATGAGATCTAGAGAGGGCATTGGAGATTGTGAGGTCTAGAACCAGGAGGGTTTATAGGATGAAGTCTGGAATCAGAAGACATTTGAAGCCAAGTTCAAGAGTCAGGGGAAAATGAGAGCATCAGATCTGGAATCAGAGCGTCCTGGAAATCGCAGGGTCTAATGGTTTTATAGCCTCGAACCAGTGAATGGCGGAGGTCATGAGGTCTAGAGCAAAAGAGAACCGGTGTGTGGTCTGGAAGTATTAGCGTGGTTATAAGATCAAGACGTAAAGCTCGTTTTACTTCTTTTTGATTGGAAAAGCAAGTCTTGAGTGTAGAAAGTTGAAAAGGAAGGAGCTGGGCATCATGAAGCATCATGATTTCGAAGCTTAAGGAGTCTGGATTTGGAACCAAATGTACTACAGGTTAGGAAGACTAGAACCAATATAAAGTTTAGGTTGTGAGGTCCAGAACGAGAAAGAGCTGGCCGTCGTGAGGTCTCGAGTCAGAGGGGTTTGGAGCATGTGAGGTCGAAACCAGACTGTGTCGGGGCGGGGGGGGGGGGGGGGGGGGTGCTGTGCGGTCTAGAACCGGAGAAGGCCAGGGATTGAGTGGCCTAGAACCGGAGAGAGCTGGAAGTCATACGATCTGGAAGCAGCGGAAGTTGGAGGCTGCCCCTGGAAATAGGAAGCCCATGAATGAAGCCAGTGCCCAGGGGAGACTGAGGACAGCAGAAGCCCCCAGGGGAGGGGCAGGCAGAGTGGGGTGGCCACTCAAGAGGCTAAGGGGTTGATCTGAAGTTGCTAGGGGTGAGGTCTGCCCCAGAGGCCCCCCCCCCATTAACACCTGAAGAAGGGGGGGGGGGAATCAGAGTTCTGCATTCTTATGGACCCCGGGCAATTCATAGCGATTAAAACCCTGTTGTGAAAACAACAAAAATGGATGGAAAGAAACGTGACTGTGGTTATCAATACTCCCCAGAGCCCAGAAACACAGACCTGAGCCCCTACCTCCCCCACCCCTAATTACCCAAAATCAAGCCAGGAGAGTGGGAGAAAGGGATGAGGTAACCAGTATAGAGAACCCCAAGGGAAGTCCTGAGAGAAGGAGGAGGAGGGCGCCAGGGACCCCCTCCCAGAGGTCACTGAGCTGAGACCACCCCAGAAAGCCCCCCAGACATGGAGGGGCAGAGGGGTGAGGGCTGAGGTAGGCCCGAGGCGGGCGGGGGCCACTGAAAGGAGAGAGGGAGCCCCTCTCCTGGTGCCCCCATCCTGTGCTTTGGCTGCCGGCGTGGAGTGTGGCTGAGGTCCTTTCTGGGGAGTGGAAGGGCGCAGGGAAGAGGGCCCGCAGAGCTGGCTCAGTTGGCCTGGCCCAAGCCTGCCGCTGGTTGGAAGTGGCTCCTGGGCTCCACGGGGTCCTCGTCCGCGTAGAGAGAGAGCAGCGGGGGACCCAGGCCTGCGGGGAAAGATGAAGGGTCAACCAGTGGGGCTTCCCACCCAAACCCGTTTCTTCCCCTCCTGACATTTAAAAGCGTGCGTGGTGAGGCAGGCACGCCCGGGATCAAATAGCAAACTCTTGGGCCAGTTCTGTCCTCTGAACCTCAAGTGTCCGGGATGTTTAAGGCAGTAGCTAAGAAGGCTGGAGTCACGGGCACCTGGGTGGCTCAGTTGGTTAAATGTCCGACTTCGAATCGGGTCATGATCTCACGGTTTGGGAGTTCGAGCCCCGCATCGGGCTCTCTGCTCTCAGCATAGACCCCGCTTCAGATCCTCTGTCCCCCCCCCTTCCCCCCACCCCGGCCCTCCCCTGCTCATGCTTTCTCTCTCTCAAAAATAAAGAAGCATTAAACAACAAAACAAAAGGCTGGAGCCAGATGCTGCCTGAGTTGGAATGCAGGCCCTGCTGTTTACTTGCTGTGTGACCCAAGGTGGGTGATGTCACCTCTCTGTGCCTTGGCTACCTCGTATGTGAAATGGGCTAACAATACTTCCTCTCCGGGGGCTGTTGTGGGAAGCTAAATGAATCAATCCACGTGAAGTGCTTTGGGCACTGACTAGTATTGGTAAGCTCCTACTGAATTGTTGTTACCTAGAAAACAGGGATGCTCCTATCTGCCTCACGTGTGAGAATTCACCCACTCAGAAAATACTGTTGAGCTCCTGGTGTGTGCCAGGCACCAAGGACACAGCAGTTAACAGGACAGATGAACCTCCCGGCCCTGACATTCCAGCGAGAGGGATCGGTTGGGTCATGTACACAAAAAGAGTGGCACAGAGTGAGCGCCAGGTAAATGTTAGCTCTTCGTTTACAAATATGTACTGAGGCCCTGCTCTGTGCCCAGCCACTGCCCTGCCTCACGCAGAGAGTATGGCAACCACAAGACAAGTCTGGCCCCTGCCTCCCACAGCACACACCCCCGGGGAGAGGACAGCCAAAAATCAAATAATGACATGAACGCTTATGTAAATATGATCTGTGATGAGTGTTATGAGCCATGAGCTTATGAAGTTAGGGAGGGCTTCATGGAAGGGGTAATACTCGATCTGAGATCAGAAGGATGCAATAAATAGGCAAAGAATAGAAGAGAAGGCATGCCAGGCAGAAAGATCAGCGTATGCAAAGGCCCTGAGGCTGTCTCCTCCAGCAAGATTACTTCAAAGTCAGCATGATGCAGAGTCCCCACTGCAGTCAGCCACCCACCTCCCTCCCCTCTCTGCTTCAGCCCTACTGGCCCTGTCTTCCCCCAACTAAGACAGATGCACTCCCACCTCAGGACCTTTGAATTTGCTGTTCCCTCTGCCTGGAGTGCTCATCCCCCCAGAAATTGTCACAGCTCACTCCCTTACTTCCTTCAGGTCTTTGCTCACATGTCACCTTCTCAGTGAGACCACTCTTGATCATACTACTTGAAATCAAAATCCTACCACCCCAGAGTTCCCTTTTCCTTTGCATACATTATTTTTTCCAGAAGTGCTCTGTTCCTCTCTCGCGCCCTTAATTATATGTGTTTCTTCATTCTGGACTGTCTCCCCCGCTAGCATGTCAGCCCTATGACAGCAGGGATTTCCGTTTTGTACACACTCATGTCTCCAGCCCCTAGGACAGTGCCTGGCACGTACTGTGTATTTGATAAATAAGTGTTATATGTAAGAAGGACAGACTGAACCAAAAGACAGTCACTGTGGCTGAAACAAGGATGTGAGGCCGAGTGGGGTCTGTGAGGCCCCGGGCAGACCCTACAGAGGCTGGAGTACAAGGTTGAGGAGCTTGGTCTTTCTCAGAAGGGCAGTAGGGAGCCATGGATGAGTTTGGAGCAGAGGGAGTTCAGGGTCAGATTCGTGCTTTGGAAAGATCTCCTAGCTAATGCCTGGACATTTTTTTGTTTTTGTTTTTAAGTTTACTTATTTATTTTGAGAGAGATAGGGAGAGAGAGAAAGAGAGAGAGAGAGCGAACGTGCACATGTGGGGGAGGGGCACAGAGGAGAGACAATCCCAAGCAGGCTCCGCGCCATCAGCGCAGAGCCTGATGCAGGGCTCGAACTCACAACCTGTGAGATCATGACCTGAGCCGAGATCAAGAATCAGACGTTCAACCCGCTGCGCCACCCAGGTGCCCCTACACGGAGGTTTTGAGTGGAGCTCCGGCTCCTGACGGTTTTGCTGGAAGGTGAGGACAGTCGCTGTGGAACCAGCTTCGCCTGAGGGCGGACATTTCTTGAGTGTTTACTCCTCGGGTCTTGTGCTAGGCTCTCCCTGTGCTGCCCCCCGCCCCCCCCCCCCCCCCCCAGAGATCTTGAAAACCTCTCCGTCAGGTAAAAACTATTGCAATGGATCCTATTTGACGGAGGGGGGACTACTGAGGCTCCAGAAGCAGAAACTGTTTTCCAAAGCCACGCAGCTGGGAATGACCAAGGCGGGACAGCCCCCGAAGTGTAAGCAGACACAAGCTTCGAGAGATCTAGATTGGGCCTGGGCTCAGCTTCCACCCCAACGGGCCGCGTGGGCCAGCCCCTGCCCCCCTCGGAGCCTCTCTTTCCCCCCCTCGGTGCCGCTGAGAGCAGGGAGGGGCTGTGACTACCAAGGTGACAGCCAGGCGCTGACAGCCCCCCACCCTCACCCCTGCCACCTTCCGGATTGCCCCACCCTTCTCTCAACCGTGGCGGGGGGGGGGGGGGCGACCTAGGAGGGAAAGGGACCCAGGTCCTCTGTATACCCAGGGTGCTACTCACGGAGGGGCTCATTCAGTTCCAGGAGGTGGGTGCCGGGATCCTGCTGGCTCCCTGGAGCTGGCCCTCCTGTCAGAAGGAAACTCTGCAGGACAGAGACAAAGCTGCCACCACCACCACCGCCAGCATCGTGAACATCCCAGAAGGCAGGATGGGGCGGTGGTTAGGAGCACTGTGGGGTTCAGCAGCCACGTGTGGGCTATGGGACTTTGGGTTAAGCCAGGGTCCTAGACAGCTCTCCTCTGTGTGTCCCTCCAGAGCCTTGTTCGCCCCTTCCTCTGTGTCCCAGCAGGCCGACCTGGGCGGGTGGATTCCGGCAACATGCAGCCTTGTTCTAGGTATTCCTGTTGGGCTCACATAATGGGAGACGCTCTCAGGAGGGAGGAGGAAGCGGGGCGGTATTTGATCTCGCTGCTTCTCTGCCGGCTTGTCACGGGCTGGCGGTGTCCCTCCATGGAAGGTTTCTGCTCTTACGAGACCTACTCTCTCCAGGATCCGGCGACCGCGGCCCGCCCTGTGCCTTCAGACTGCGGACGGTGCCGGCTCCCCCACGCTGCTGGCCCCAGCGGGGGCTGCACCCCCTCCTGCCGATTCCCTATGCGCTGCCCACACCTTGGCCAGTAGTCCTGTTTTCAGACGCTCCTCCACACCCCCGTCTGAGCGCGCCGTTTCCTGCCCAGACTCTGACCGATGCGGTTGCTTGACCTCTCGTGGGTGAGTGTGAATACCACCACCAATAATAATAATAACCACAACATCTCCAGAGTGGTCATCAACCGCGCCTCTCGCGTTCAAATAGCCCTGCTCAGCGTGGGGAGCCAGAGACCTCTTTTGTGGGCATCAGAGAGCCATGGAAGGTCCTGGAGGGAGGCTCTGTGGAAGTGGCACAGCCTGGGCAGGGTTTCGGAAAGGGTCTCCTGGTTGCCATTGTGCAGAAAAAGGACGGCAGAGGCGAGATGGAAGCGGGGAGATGGGAAGAAGGGGGGCGGGGGTTGCTGCTTCCGTTTGGTTGTTTTTATCCTATTTATTGACAGGCACTAAGGATCAGCTCGGGACCTAATTTCATTTGCTTCTCGTGGTAGCCCTGTGGGATGTCACCACCCCCCTTCCCAGATGAGGAAACTGAGGTTTAGAGCGGTCACCGTACCTGCCCAAGGTCTCACAGTTATCAGGTGCCAGACCTGGGACTTGAACCCAAGTCCGTCTGACTCTAGTTAGTGTCTGGCCTCCTAATGCTACACTAATAATCCAAGGCCAAGACCTGTTCTAGGTCTGGGAGGGAGGCCCATGGGAGTGTAGGACGTTCCCACACCTACTAAACTTTGTCATTTCTCCCCTTTACCCTGCTTAATTTTTCTTCTTAGAACTTACCACCGACTTAGATAAATTTGCATGGCCTCACCTGGACGACTGACCTTCCATTTGACCTTCAGCCACCCCTTGCCCCTCTCTGGTTCCCCCCTCCCCCATACATAAAACAGTAGGTTTAAGCCTGCTAGGTTCTGAGGGCCAGAGAATCCCATTAATCCCCCAACATACCAGGCTGAGGGGAGGCAGCAGGAAGTTTTCGGGTTCTGGGCTGGGGGACCGTTTGGGGGGTTTCACTCCCAGCAGCTCCACCCCCTCGGCCTCGTCCTCTGAGCTCTGAGCCAGGGTCCTGGGGAAAAACAGGTAAGAATCTCAGAATACAACAAACCTGAGCAAGTGTGGGCACCACTGTGAGGAGATGATGAGCATTCATTTATTCCCCTAAGTGTTTATTCCTTTACTCATACACTCACCCATCCATCCATCCACCTATCTGATCATGTACCCACCCATCAATCTACCCAACCATCCATTGATCCATCCATCCATCCATCCATCCTTCCATCCAAACATCCATTCATCCATTCATCCATCCATCCATCCATCCATCCATCCATCCATCCTTCCATCCATTCATCCATCCATCCATCCACCCACCTACCCACCCACCCATCCATCCATCCATCTACCCACCCATCCATCCATCCATCCATCCTTCCATCCAAACATCCATTCATCCATTTATCCATCCATCCATCCATCCATCCATCCATCCATCCGTCCATCCATCCATCCATCCATCCATCCATCCTTCCTTCCATCCATTCATCCATCCATCCATCCACCCACCTACCCACCCACCCATCCATCCATCCATCCACCCACCCGTCCATCCATCCATCCTTCCATCCAAACATCCATTCATCCATTTATCCATCCATCTATCCATCCATCTATCCATCCATCCATCCATCCATGCACCCATCCATCCATCCATCCATCCATCCACCTACCTACCATATTCATTAATTTCCTCCCTCCCTCATTCAATAAGTCTTTATTAGGCACTCACTATACATCCAGCACCAAGCTGAGAGCCTTGGGAAACAGTGAGATGTAGCCATAAAATCTCATAAGGATAGTAAAGGGACCATTCTGGACACTAAATGGGCACATGCCTACCACACAGAGTGCAAAAACTTGAGTATTAGTAATTTAATGTCTCTGGAAGGGGGACACGGACCCTCTGAAGTTATATGCACAGCTGTGCATCTGTACGTGTATGAACGTTCTTGGGAAAGAGTCCATAGCTTTCAATAGATTCTCAAAGGTGTTAGGAAACTTAGTTCTAGACAGTTTCTTTGACACTGTTGCAATGTCCTCTTAACTGTGACGAACATTGTCGCTAGGCCAGATATAAATATGTTCCAAAGGAGAGGGCCCTGGCAGGCTGGTGGGATTTGGATAAACAAGGAGAACAGTGGAGGGCATTCCAGAAGGAGGGCACAGCCTAGGCAAGGAGAGAGGTTGGAACAAGCATGGCATGGGCTGGGGACACTGAGGGCCTGGCGGGAGCAGAGGTCAGCAGGAGGAACGATGAAGGGTGAGGCTGAAACAGGAAGGCAGGAGCAAGACAGGGGTTCACTCCCTTCATACCGTCCCTCTACTGTGGCTCACCTCTTCCGAGCCCCAGCCACGGGGGACGATGCCAAAGGGTCCCCTCTGGAAGGGCTGGAGCAGCTCAGCCGGGGGTCACTCCCCCAGCGGGGCAGCAGGGAGGGCTCAGGGGTTGGGGGCGACAGGCCATGGAAGCTCCGAGCGCGGGGCCGGGGGACAGCGCCTGGAGGTCTGCGGAAGGCCCTGGGTAGCTGCTCGCTGGAGTTGAGCTGGAAGTCATCATCCATGGAGATGTAGGGGGCCAGCATCTCCAAATCCAGAGCATCGACATCCTGCGGGAGGCAGGAGGAGGTTAAGAGCAAGAGCCTTGGCCTCAGGTGGGCCCGGGCTGGAGTCCCAGCTCCGTCGCATCCGAGTTGTGTACCTGAAGCCAAGAGTCTGAGGGGCGCCCGGGTGGCTCGGTCGGTTAAGTGTCCGACTTCAGCTCAGGTCACGATCTCACGGTTCGTGAGTTCGAGCCCCACACTGGGTTCCCTGCTGTCAGCCCAGAGCCGGCTTCGGATCCTCTGTCGCCTTCTCTCTCTGCCCCTCCCCCTGCTCACGCTCTCTCTCAAAAGAAAAGTCTGAGCTTCGGTTTCCTCATCTGTAAAATGGGTGTAAGGACCCTGTGGTAACCAGTCACCGAGATGGCTCTCGAGCATCCCCACCCTTGGTATTTGTGCCCCAGCGTAATCTCCTACTCCGGTGACTAGGGTTGATCTGGGAACAACCCTGATGGTGTGTGACTTCCAATGTTAGGTTGTGAAGAAACTGTGGCTTCTGTTTTTGCTGGTCCCTTGCTCTGGGGGATGCCCTCTGGAGAGGCCCCCATGGTGAGAAACGGAGGCCTGCTGCCTGCAGGCGCGTGAGTGATCTCGAAGGCGCATCTTCTCGCCCCTTTCAAGCCTTCAAGTGACGGCAACCCTGGATGACGTCTCGACTGCAAGATGTCTCGTGACATCTCTCCTGCACGAGACGCCAAGCGAAAGCCACCCAGTTAAGTGGCTCCCAGGCCCCCCGGTCCCCAGAAATGATGTGAGGTAATACACACTTATTATTTTAAGCTTCAGAGTAGTAATCTGTTATCCAGAAACAGATGACAAGGTTTTGCCGCCGTAACGAAAAACCTAAAAGGCGGGGTGGCTTTAGCACAGGGCAGTGGGCGCGGGCTGGAAAGGCCCTGAAGAGCCTGTCAGGGCCTAGACCGCCTCGAACAAACTGTTGGTGGAAGCGTGAGCCATGAGGAGCCAGCCCGTGAGGGCATAAAGGGAGGTGAGGGATGTGTTACGAGAAGCCTGAGGAAAGGAGGTTTTCGTTTTGTGGCAGCTAAAGTTGAACACCGGGCGTTGCGTGCAGTTTTCTGGGACGGAGAACACATGACTCGTGAGCCGGGCCATCTAGCTACGGGATTCCCAGCCACGGTGCGGGATGGCTGCCTGATTTCTTGCCACTTGGGAGTGAAGGCAAGAGGAGAGAAGATCTAAAGGAGAAACGTTAAAACACGCAGGAGCTGGGACTGGAAAGTCTGGAAGATTCTCAACCTCCCCGTGAAGCGAAAAATTAACTTTCCCCAAAGCGGGGTGTGTCCTCTGTCAGGGCTCCTTGGGATTTCCCGGGGGGGCAGGGGTGTCATTGCTCCTGGCGGTGAGCCCCTGGTGCCACGCCGGATACTTTCTGGCAACAAGATGACTCGGGCGGGGGGGCTGGTCGTGCCTGAAAGGCCAACTATGCCATGAGAGGGGTTGAGGCCACGTGAGATCAGCCTGACCTCCGGGGGAAGCATGTGTAGAGATGGAGGTCAAGGTCAGCCACATGGGCAACAGTCCAGCCATGCCGACAGAGTGAAAACTCCGGACACCACAGCTTGGGTGAGCTTCCTGAAGTGGGGCTACTCCGTGTGTGCCCCCCCACACTGGTGCCGGGAGGGGAACACATCCCCGGGGTCATGAAAGGCCTGCATTTGGGAACCTCCTAGTCTCAGATTCCACCCTACGGATCTCTTCCTCTGGCTATAGTATTCTTTTGCTATAAAACGTTTTGCTACAAAACGATCGTCCTGGGGGCGCCTGGGTGGCTCAGTTGGTTAAGCGTCCAACTCTTGATTTCAGCTCAGGTCATGGTCTCGCCGTTGGTGAGGTCCAGCCCCACGTTGGGCTCCAAGCTGATAGCAAAGGGCCTGCTTGGGACCCTCTCTCTCCCTGCCCCTCCCTGGCTCACGCACTTGTGCACACACTCTCTCTCTCTCTCTCTCTCAAAATAAGTAAACCTTAAACAAATTATTAAAAGATCAACCTAAGTCCAGTGCTGTCCTAAGTTCTACAGCCAGCTCTAGCAAATTGTTGACACTGAGGGAGTCCGTGAGAATCTCTGAATTTGTAGGCAGCTGGTCTGAAGGGAGGGTGGCCTCGCGGACCCCCAAGCTTGCGGCCGATGTCACAAGTCTTGGACAGAAGTGGCAGACTGGAGGACGGCGACCTTCACCTTGCATTTGGCTGACCCTGGGAGCTCCCCAGATGGTGAAGGACGCTAAAATTGAGAAATGGTTTCTGAGCAAAGGCAAGTGCTCTCCGGAAGGCATGGTCTAAAGATGAAGCCAGCGTGTGACTATAAAAGTCTCTGGTTAGACTTCAGGAAGATCAAAGGCGTTGCCTAGAACATCCTTCAGGCAGATAAACTAGAACTTAAGGATATGCTAATCGATCTCAGACAAACTTCCTCACTCTGTCACTCATCATCTCTGCAAAATCCCAAGGCAGAGAAGGGCTTATCTCAAAGAGACCTATGAGCGTGGCTTTTGTCTAATGCAGTGCATTCCGAGAAGAGATTCACGTAAGACCCACACCTTTTTTAATAAGGATTATTATATAAACAGAAACACTGCCAGCTTGGACTGGAAGGGACAGAGACCGTGCTAAATGGAAAGAGACCTTTGGGCCACCAAAGTTCCCTGACAAGCAGCAGGTTCTGAACCCTCCCTCCCCCCTGCCCTCAGCTGCAAATACATATCACCTTTTATGAAAAAGGGAGGAGGATTTTGAGGGAGAAGCCCAGCGTCTAACAGCGGGGAACCAAGAACCATGGAGAAAGCCTCTAGGAAGTACAGTTAAACCTTGGACTGCAAGGTAACTTGTTCTGCGAGTGTTCCACAAGACGAGTAAACATTTCTAATAAATTTTAACTCGATAAACGAGTGAGGTCTTGCAACACGAGTGTACATGATGGTGGAGGTCACGTGATCACAACTGAGCCCGGTGGTTCTTGAAATTCACTGATACGCGAGTACTTCGTGTTACAAGCGCGTTTTCGATGAATTATACGCGCAGACCAACGTTCCACTGTAGTAGCAGTGGGTTCTGATCAAGGAACTTCCCATAGTTGCCCAACTGGATTTCAAAACTGCCATGGGCCAGCGATACCTGTGCACTCTTCTCTCCCTCTTTTTTTTTTTTTAACTTTAAAAAATGTTTATTTTTGAGAGACACCGAGACAGAGCACAAGTCTCGGTTAGGGTTAGGGTTAGGGTTAGGGTTAGGGTGGGGGGGAGGGGCAGAGAGAGAGGGAGAGAGAATCCTAATCAGGCTCGAACCCACGAACCACAAGATCATGACCTGAGCCAGAGTCAGACACTTAACGGACCGAGCCATTCAGGTGCCCCTCCTCTCCCTCTTTTTGACCAGGAGGATACGTGGCATCACTCCGTGCCTGTCCCGCCACTGTGTGCGGGGCATGTGGCTGGATCATCACTTATCTCTTTAGTTCACAGGCCAACAGAGGGGGAGCTTCACCACATCCGGACCTGATGTAGGTGATGAGATTCTGGGCTCCAGGCTGACGCTGTCACTGGAAGACTTTGGGGGCACTTCGGAGGGGGTTGAGTGTATTTTGCAGGAGGGAGAGACATGCATTGGTGGGATCCCCGGTGGTCCTTGCCTTTTGGTGTTCACCCTCCCTGCGGATGCCTTCTGCATTGTACCAGGATTGGTCTGTATGACCAATACAATTCGGTGAAGTGATGGTATGCTGTTTCTGAGATTAAGTTATAATCTTCTGTCTTGGGCTCCCTCTTGTTACCTCTTGGATTCCTTGCGTTGGGGGAAGCCAGCTGCCATGCTGTGGGGACACTCAGGCAGCCTGTGTGGTAAGGAATTGAGGCCTCCAGCCAGAGCCAGTGAGGGACCGATGCCTGCCAACAACTACGTGTGTGAGTTTGGAAGTGGGTCCTCTAGCCCCACACGACTCCCCTGACGGGAGAGCTTCACTTCAGCCTCATGAGAGACTCAGCAAAAACCATCCAGCTAAGCTGCTCCCAGATTCCCGAGTCTCAGAAATGGTGTGACATAATAAATGTTAGTCGTTTAAGGTGCTCAGTTCTGGGGTGATTTGTTAGGCAGCAATAGGTAACTAATATATCATGTCACTGTCATTTATCTAGCCACTAAATCAGTCATCCAAACATTATCCATCCATCTATCATCTAATGAACGAATGGCCTGTCTAACAACCCAACCAAACATGCATCATCCATCCATCCAATCCATCCATCCATCCAAATAGCTGTCTAACCATCACCCATCCATCTATCTACCATCATCCACCTAATGAATACAGTGGTCCATTCATTCATCCATCCACCCACCCATCCATCCACCCACCCATCCATCCACCCATCCATCCACCCACCCACCCATCCATCCATCCATCCACCCATCCATCCACCCATCCATCCACCCATCCATCCATCCATCTATCCATCCATCCAAATAGCTGTCTAACCATCACCCATCCATCTATCCACCATCATCCACCTAATGAATACAGTGGTCCATTCATTCATCCATCCACCCACCCATCCATCCACACACCCATCCACCCACCCATCCATCCATCCATCTATCCATCCATCCATCCAAATAGCTGTCTAACCATCACCCATCCATCTATCCACCATCATCCACCTAATGAATACAGTGGTCCATTCATTCATCCATCCACCCACCCATCCATCCACCCACCCATCCATCCACCCATCCATCCACCCACCCACCCATCCATCCATCCATCCACCCATCCATCCACCCATCCATCCACCCATCCATCCATCCATCTATCCATCCATCCAAATAGCTGTCTAACCATCACCCATCCATCTATCCACCATCATCCACCTAATGAATACAGTGGTCCATTCATTCATCCATCCACCCACCCATCCATCCACACACCCATCCATCCACCCATCCATCCATCCATCTATCCATCCATCCATCCAAATAGCTGTCTAACCATCACCCATCCATCTATCCACCATCATCCACCTAATGAATACAGTGGTCCATTCATTCATCCATCCACCCACCCATCCATCCACCCACCCATCCATCCACCCATCCATCCACCCACCCACCCATCCATCCATCCATCCACCCATCCATCCACCCATCCATCCACCCATCCATCCATCCATCTATCCATCCATCCAAATAGCTGTCTAACCATCACCCATCCATCTATCCACCATCATCCACCTAATGAATACAGTGGTCCATTCATTCATCCATCCACCCACCCATCCATCCACACACCCATCCATCCACCCATCCATCCATCCATCTATCCATCCATCCATCCAAATAGCTGTCTAACCATCACCCATCCATCTATCCACCATCATCCACCTAATGAATACAGTGGTCCATTCATGCATCCATCCATCCATCCATCCATCCATCCACCTAATGGACACAATGGCCTTTCTATCCATCCATCCACTCATCCCCTCAACAATTCCACCACCCTTCTCTCAGGCTCATACATGTCCGCCCTCAGAGCAAAGAGGTGAAGACTGTTCCTTCCGTGCCAGCTCTTACCTGAGCTATATCTAGATCTGTCTCCACAGCCTCAAGGTCTTTCCCAGAGGCCAAGAGTTTGTGTGTATTCTCCATGTCCATGAGTGGTTCGTCTGGCAGATCGGCCTGTGGGAAGAGAGCAGACACTGAAGGAAATCTTGAGCCTAGAAAATATTAACAGTAAGGTAGTCCACACATTTGAGCTCAGAGGTAGGAGCGAGGGTCACATATCAGAGAGCTGGGGACCCTCACAATAACCAATGAGATGGCTACTTGTTACCATCCTAATTTTATGGATGAAGAAACTGAGGGCCTGCTTGTCCAGGGTAACACAGCTGGTAAGTGGCAGATTCAGGATTTGAATCCAGGTTTGTGTAATTTAAGACATTAGATGTTCTTGACTCTTTGAGGTCAAAACTCAGAGAGCCTGGATGCTTGGCCACAAGCAAGGAGAGGGGTCACCCATGCCAGTCCCAAATATCCCAGGTTTTGGTCCAGGTAACAGTTGAAGAATCTGGGATCTAGGTCTTAAACCCCAAACCCCATCTCACCCCAACCTCCCCACTGCACAGATGGAGAAACTGAGGCCCAGAGAATAGCAAGATTCAAGCCAAAGGCCAAAGCAGCCTGGATCCCAAGGGTTCACATGGGAGGTACTGCTTACCGGAAGAGGGCTTTGGGGGCGCCGTGTGGCTGGGGGTGCGCTGGGGGTGGCAGCTACTGAAGTCCCATCCAAGATAGGTGCCAGGAGGCGACGGAGGTCAGGGCTACAGAAGCTGCGGGGGTCAGCGGCCAGGGTGGCCTCGCTCAGGGCAGGGGGGTGCAGGAAGGCCAGGATCCGGGGACCAGAGGCATCTATAGGACACATCGGTGGGGAGGACACAGGATGGTCATCCAGGGCTGAGGGGCAGAGCCCCCTCGCCCCCAAACCCCAGGGAGCCTAGTTGACATTTTCAACAACCAATCAGGGTAGACAATGTCCACAGTGCTGGGGAACTGAGTTCTGGAAAACCCTCGTTGGACCAGGTTCTGTCTCTTCAGCTGCCAGATTGTAGTGAGACCCTGAAGGGTCCTAGAGGGGCCAGTGTGGGGGAGGGGGCACGCAGTAGGCTCGGGATAGTAGCAACTGCCCAATGAGGGGGAAACGTTTTAATCTTTAAAATCGATACTGCTGGACCAAGGCACATGACTGACCCGATTCTCCAGTGGCACAGAACAGCAATCAGCCACTCAGCTCTGGGGGGCTTGCATGTTAGGAGAAAAGACTGGCCCAAGGCCCTCAAGGAGGTTCTAAGGTCCCTGGAGGTCAGTTCTGAGCCAGAAAAGGAAAGGATATCAGTGACCCCACACCACACCCAAGAGCACGGGTTGCCAGCAACAGCTTGAAGAAGGTGACGGCCTTGAAGAACCAACAGGAAAAGAAGTTTGTCCAGGATTGAGGAGTCAGGTGGGGGGAAGAAGGAAGAGGTAGAAAGGAGCCGGACTTGGGAGGGTAAGATTACTGGACGCCAATGAGCAGTGACGTGGGAGCAGGGAACGAGCTGAAGGGTGGGGGCAATGGGGAGCCATAGCAGGATTCAGAGCAGAGGGGCAAAAAGACTGAAGCAATCATCCCAGGGACACAGAAGAGGAAGGATAGAAGAGAGAAGAGTGTTCTGGGCAGAGGAAACTGCCAGTGCAAAGGCCCTACGGCATGAGAATCTAGCATATTCCATGAGCACTAAGGAAGCTGGCACCACTCAGAGTGTGAGCGAGAAGGGGAGGGAGGCAGGAGGCAGGTCACACACGGCCCGGTGAGCCACACTATTAAAGCATTTGGGCTTCCCCTCCAGCATCCTGGGGCCACAACCCCTCCCAGTCCCAGCCCTGCCCCATACCAAGGCTGTCCCCAGGATCAGGGGCGTCCTTCTGGGAGGGGGTGCCCCGCTGAGCGGGTCTGCGGGAGTGTCGCTCGGTTTGCTCCAGGGACAGCACCACTCCGGTCTCTTCTACCCGGCTGGGGTACAGGGCAAGAAGAGGAAGTCAGGGAGGGTCCTCGGCCCCAGCCCAGGCAGCCCCCTCAGCTCATGTCCCGTCACGGGGAGGCAACCCCACGCAGGGGCAGGGCGGCATCGTGCAGAAAGTTATTTGCCACATTTACTTATTTCTTTTAAGGATTTAATTTTTGTTGAGTGCTTTTTATTATAATAGCATTTAAAATAAAGTTATGTGTGTCTTCCCAAGCTCTCTCTGTGGAGGGAGACGGAAAAAACGAGTTGGCATTTAGCACAGCCTGGGTAAGGGAGGGGAGACAGGGATGGGGGCGGGGAGGGGGGGAGGAGGGACAGAGAAGGGGAGGGTGAAAAGGCATAAGAACAAAATATTCTCTTCATATTTACTTATAAAGATATTCTCATAGATGGATTGATGAAGTATATATAGTCGATGTTCTTACCTTACCAAATATGAAGAATTCAGAGGGGTACATTTTAATGAATAAGATTTTATTTATGAAGTTTCTATTCCTAGACATTTTTCATATTCAAGGGAATGGGTTTATAAATATATCCTTCTTATGTCCCCCGCGCCTCCCTTCCCCCCAATCGCTAGCTGCCGAGACAACCCAAATGTTCGCTGAGCAAATTGGCTTTTGGAGAATTGGTCTGGGGGCTGAGAACCAGGCCCTCATTTGCATAAAAATACCCAGGATGGCAGGTGGATGGTCCTCCCACGAGCCCGTTTGAGACACTAGGACCCTTCCCCACCCTCACGGAACCCCTTCTGGGCTGGAAACATCCCCATTTAGGCTGGACCAAAGCCACCCCATCCCCTTTGAAAAACACAAGGCCGCACAGCCACACCTATACACACACGGTACACACAAGCGCAAACAGGAACACTCATATACACCCAAGTGTATACACAAGACAGCTGTGCATAAGCCGTGCTCTAAGGCTCACACGTGCGTATTTGGCACAATCGTTCATTCCGTAAACATTTCCTAGACAACGAGTATTGCCTGCTGGCTAAGAACAGCGGCTCGACAGCCTGAGGCCTGGGTTCAAATCTCAGCGGTGCCACGTTCAAGCTGTGCGGCCTTGAGCATGTGGCTGAACCTCTCTGTGCCTCATTTGCCTCCACTGGAAAGAGGCAATAGCAATAACACCTTCTCCCCAGGTCGTTAGGAGGCTTAAATTGACCAACACACATAAAATGCAGAGAACCGGGCCTGGTACCTGGTGAGCGCTACGTAAATATTTGCGATTCTTGTTTGTCGAACACCTCCCGGGTGCCAGGCGCTGTTCTAGGTGCTGAAGATTCAGCGGGGCCGCGTCGGAATGAGTTGTATTTTTTTTTAAAGTTTTGTGAGCATTTATTTTGAGAGAGAGCGCATGCGCACACGCGCGCACATGCGCACACGCGCACGCACACGCAGGGGAGGGGCGAGGGTGGAGAGAGAGAATCCCAAGCAGGCTCAGCACAGAGCCCAACACGGGGCTCAGACTGACGAACCAGGAGATCCTGACGCGAGCTGAAATCGAGAGCCGGACACTTAACCGACTGAGCTACGCAGGCGCCCCTTGAGGCGCATTTTTGGAACGGAATCGCTTACTGCAGTGGAAGGAGGCTCAGCTCTGGAAGGGGAGGGATTTTTACACGACAGAATAGAAGTGCCCGCGTACACGCAAATAGCTACCCAAGTGCACACCACACCACACGTACGAAGAACAAGGATGATTAGTACCATAGGCTCCTTATGTCGCTGATATTACGCAAACTCCCATTCATTCCTCACCCATTTCTGCCAACAAAACTGAGCTTCCCAGGCCTGCTCTTTGCCTAGAGTGCCGAAGACTGGAATCACGGGGCCTGGCCACAGAAAGGCAAACCTTCACAATGAATGAAAGGGGTTTTGAGCAGAGAGGGGGGGCAGGACCCCCTCTGCTTTGCAGTGACAAATGGCCAGACCTCTTTCCACATCTGCAAGTTATTCAAAGGTTCTGATGTGAAAAGGTGTGAAAGTGAGGGCATTCCAAAGGTAATCAGCCCCGTGTTCTTGTGCAACACAAAAGACTTGTGCGGATCACTTCTGTTTTCTACCAGAACGCGTCCTCGATCAAAAAAGACACAGGGAAACTCCTGAGGCTTTAGAAACTGATACCATGAGCTGGAAGGTAATCTTCAGAGAAAAGCTGTAATTCACCCTGTCTTAGGTGCTCCCGTGCCGCCCTCGTCACAATGTTGTCACGGTGGGAAACTTCTAAA
Source organism: Panthera leo (assembly GCF_018350215.1). Lineage (NCBI taxonomy): Eukaryota > Metazoa > Chordata > Mammalia > Carnivora > Felidae > Panthera > Panthera leo. The sequence continues at coordinate 10,754,819 of NC_056693.1, forward strand.
TGCTTGATGCAGCGGGGGAAAGCCCGTACGCCCGGTAGAATGAAACAAAACGAGACAGGACCAGACAGAACGAAATGCCGGCAGCCGTGCAGAGGAACCTTCACGCTGCAGGTAGGAATGCAAAATGCCGCAGCCTTCTCAGGAGATGGAGTTAAACATACCCTGACCATACGACCCATCCGTTCCACGCCTAGGTGTTTACCCAAGGCAAATGACAACATGCGCTTACAAAATCTCGTAGGAGAACATTTACAGTAGCTTTCTTCGTAATCACTCAAAATTGGAAACGGCCCAAATGGCCTCCAACGGGTGAATGGATAAACCAACTGGTCTGTTCATATTCATACCACAGATCGCCACTCGGCGCGAACACGGAGCCACTGGGGCGCCTGGGTGGTTCAGTCGGTTGAGCGACGGACTCCTGATTCCGGCTCACGTCACGATCTCATGGTTCATGGGTTCGAGCCCCGTGTCAGGCTCTGTGCTGACAGCACGGAGCCTGTTTGGGGTTTTCTCTCTCTCTCTCCCTCTCTCTCTCTCTGCCCCTCCCCCCTGCTCTCTCTAAACAAACATCTTAAAAAAGGAGCTACTGAGGGATGCCTGGGTGGCTCGGTCGATCGAGCGTCCTGAGCATCCAACTTCATTTTTTTTTTTATTTTTTTTTTTCAACCTTTTTTATTTATTTCTGGGACAGAGAGAGACAGAGCATGAACGGGGGAGGGGCAGAGAGAGAGAGGGAGACACAGAATCGGAAACAGGCTCCAGGCTCCGAGCCATCAGCCCAGAGCCTGACGCGGGGCTCGAACTCACGGACCGCGAGATCGTGACCTGGCTGAAGTCGGACGCTTAACCGACTGCGCCACCCAGGCGCCCCTGAGCATCCAACTTCAGCTCAGGTCATGATCTCACGGTTTGTGGGTTCAAGCCCCGCATCGGGCTCTGTGCTGACGGCTCGGAGCCTGGAGCCTGCTTCGGATTCTGTGCCTCCCTCTCTCTCTACCCTTCCCCTGCTCAAACTCTGTCTGTCTGTCTCTCTCTCTCAAGATAAATAAGCATTAAAAGAACTTTTTTTTAAAAAAGGAGCTACTGACAAATATAACATAGATACAATTTAAATATATTATGCTAACTGAAAAAAGCCAGAACCAAAAGGTTACATACTATAGGATTCCATGAACATGACATTCCGCAAAAGGCAAAATTCTAGGGTCAGAGAACAGTTCGGTGGTTGCCAGGGACTGAGGGTGGGTGGGGGGGTTCACTATGACAGAATGTTTTGGGGCAATTTTCTATACCTTGATTGTGAAAGTGGTTACACAATCCCGGGCCTTTGTCAAAACTCAGAACTGTATACCAAAAAGAGTGAATTTATTATATTCCATTTTCAAAATGTTTTTCTAATGTTTATTTTTGAGAGAGAGAGAGAGAGAGAGAGAGAGAGCGTGAGCAGGGGAGAGGCAGAGAGAGGGAGACACAGAATCTGAAACAGGCTCCAGGCTCCGAGCTGTCAGCACAGAGCCCAACGCGGGGCTCGAACCCACGGACCGCGAGATCGTGACCTGAGCCGAAGCTGGACGCTTAACCGACTGAGCCACCCAGACACCCCTATACTTCAATTTTTAAAAGGCAGCAAAGCCCCCATGATTCTGCTAGATTTACTTTGATTTGAACGGACTCTTGTTTAATTTAAATGAACAGCAGGCACACCCACGCACATACCTGTGCGCATTCGGTCACACGTTCTGCGTACACGTACATGTGAATACTCCCTCTCACGGATGTGTGCCTGACACACGCACACACCTATCCACACACACGCAGGCCAGACCCACACACACAGCCGCCCCGCCCCCTCCCACTTACCTGATCAAAAAGTGGACGCAGACGATGCTCTCAGACTGGGGACCCCGGCCCCCTGACACCACTGTGGCCTGAGTCTGGGTCCACAGGTAGCCACCACTCCGGGCCAGGAAGCGATACTGCCCCGTTACCGCCTGGCCCTTGCTCAGCACTGGGGAAGGGGGACGGGGAGGGGTCAGGGCCCCAGAAGGGGCAAAGGGGGAGAGGAGGCTCTGGGAGCAGGGGGGTGGGGATGCGGGAGGGAGCCGGGGAAGAGAAGGTTCCTTGGGGCGTGGGGAGCAGGGAGCTGGTGTCTGGGTTGGGAGCGGGGCTCCCGGGAGCGTGGGGAGCCGGGGGGCCGGTCGCAGACTGCCGGGGAGTCTCACGTACAGGTGTGAATGCTCTGGCCAACGGCGTCCGAGTCCAGAGCGTGGATGTACTCGTAGGCGGAGCAGCCGATCAGGTCGTCGGGGCTGTAGCCGGCCACCTCCGCGATCCTAGGGTGGGTGCAGTGGGGCCTGGTCAGTTGGACTGGCTGAGGTGGACGGTGGGCGGAGGGTGGGGCTGGGGGACGCGGGGGACCAGCCGGCAAGACAGAGAGAGACTGGGTCGTAATGCAGAGAAAGGGAGAGTAAGAAATGGAAAAGGAGGCGTGCTAGGCTGAATGACGGCCCCCGGAGAGATCCACCTCCCCATCCCCGGACCCTGTGACTATGAGGCCTCACGTGGTGAAGGGGACCGTGCTGGGGACAGGGGATGATTAAGTGAAGGATCTTGAGATGTCGCGCTTCACCTGGATGATCCGGGTGTGCCCAGTGTGGCAACAGGGGCCCTCGCAGAGGAATGCTCTGTCCAGGGCAGGTGTTGATGGAGGCGGGGGGGGGGGGGGGGGGGGGGGGGGGGGGGGGGGGGGGGTCGTGTGTTCTGAAGTTGGAGAAAAGGGCCCCAAACCAAGGAATGGAGGAAGATTCCGGAAGTTTTTAAGGCAAGGAGCCTCCAGAAGGAATGCAGCCCTCGACTTTAGCTCCATAAGACTCGTTTCAGGCTTCTGGACCTCCAGAACTCTGAGGTCGTGACTGTGTGTCGTTTTGAGCCCCTTGGGTTTGTGGTGACCGCTACGGCAGCAGGAAATCAGTACGAGGTGGGGGTGGGGCAGGGAATGGGAAGAGTAAAGAGAGGGAGAGAGCGAAGGAGCAGGGAAGAGAAAGGAAGAAAGGAAATCACAGTAAGAGAGGAAAAACCCAATAGAAAGTAATAATGCTGATGATGATTAAACATAGACACGTCTAGGGGCACCTGGGTGGCTCAGTCAGTTGGACATCTGACTTCGGCTCAGGTCATGATCTCACAGTTCGTGAGTTCGAGCCCCGCGTCGGGCTCTGGGCTGACAGCTCGGAGCCTGGAGCCTGCTTTGGATCCTGTGTCCCCGTCTCTCTCTGCCCCTCCCCCGCTCACGCTCTGTCTCTCTCTGTCTCTGAAAAATAAATAAACCTTAAAACATTTTTTTTAAAAATCCAAAAATAAATAAACCTCAAAAATTTTTTTAATCCAAAAATAAATAAACCTTAAAAAAATTAAAAAAAAATAAATCCAAAAATAAACATTAACGAAAATTTTTTTTCAGTAAAACCAAAATACGCTTCTCTAGCACTCTCCCCCAGGCAACACACTGGGTGCTCGGAACAGGGGCTCTAAGGAGACTCTGGTCACTTCCCGGGACAGATGAGAGCGCGGCACAGAGATGCGATGGCCTCCGGCCAAGAGTACACGGCCAGGCTTTAAAGCCAAGCCGTCTGAGCCCAGACTTGCCATTCCCGAGCACAACTCCAGGGTGAGGGAAGGAGGGAAGATGCCGAAACAGGAAGGAGAGGGAGGAACAAAGACTCAGAGACAGACCAGGAGAAAACCCAAGGCCAAAAGACCCACAGAGGATTCACAGACAGCCACACAGAGACAGAGACGGATGGCATCAGAGACAGCCGGAAGTGGACCAGAGGGAGAACAGTGGGGGCAGGGCGGGGGGCGGTGGATGGGCCGGAGCTAGGCATGAAGGAAGAGGAGGAGCTGGGCCAGGGGAGGGGGTGGGGGGGCCGCGGGGCTCCTGCCCACCTCTCATCACAGTAGGTGAACTTCATGTCCAGGCTGTGGCGGCTGAGGAAGGCGCCCCGGCCCAGGGGGGGCTCCAGGCTGCCCGGGTGGGGGATGGCTTCACAGATGAGCACCAGGCATTGCAGGGGCGGCTCCAAGTTGGGGCTCCCTTCGGGGGAAGTCTGCGCAGGGGGCTTGTAGGCCCTCATGTGTCCAGAGCAGTACAGCACCTAGTTGGGATGGGGGGGGGGGGGGGGGCGAGCAAAGGCGGTGATGCACATGGGCCTGGGGTTCCCATGGGCCTGGGAGGTACGTCTGTAGGCGCCCCACCGGGAGCCAAGAAACCCCTGACCTAAGGAGGTTCTGATCCAGATTCTGAGACTCAGGGAGCTCTGAAGACCCCAGATTCCAGCCCCGTGGAGACTCCAGGCACCGAAGGCCGGGGACCCCCAGCCCCAGGCCCACAGGCTCAGAAAGGACACAAGGACTCCCAGCCCTCCGGCTCCACGGACACCCAGCCTTCTAGATTCAGCCTGAGGGTGCCCCACAGGATCCCCGCGCTCGCAACATGCTGGGAGAATTTTCGGGCTCAGGCCCAGCCCCAGCAGGCCCCCCAGGCCCCTCACCCTCCTCCAGGCCAGGCCCTGCCCACCTTCCAGGTGGCCGCCTTGAGGTTGAGGGTGCGCCCGCGGCTGGTGAGGGTACTCTTCATGCGCAAAGAGAAACACCGCTCGGTGGGGGCCTCTGGCTTCTTTTTGGACAGACCTGGGTGGGGAAGGGCCACGGGGAAGGGGGGGGAGCGGGTCGCTGGGCGGCTCTGGACAGACTCGACTAAAGTCTCCCCGGCCTCATTCCCACAGTTGAGACCTGGAACCAGGGAGGGCCCCAGGGCTAGGGAGTGCTCCCTGCCGACACCCCAGGGCCGGGCCGGGTTCCCTCTTCCCATTTTTCGGAGTCTGGAGAAACGGGTTATGCAGGGGGGAAAGCCGCAGCTTCTATAACCAGGGGACAGAGGCCTCCAGGGAACTCACTCGGCCGGGGGGTCAGCGCGTCCTGGAGCTCCTGTTGGTCACAGGGGTGGATGAAATCAAAGATGCTGTGTCCGATGAGCTCCAGCTGCCAGGGAGGGAAGCAGGAGGTGTCTGGGAGGAGGCTCACTTTCACCAGGGCCTCCGACCCAACTCCTCCTTCCTGTCCTCACCGCCCTTCCCCCCAACCCCCCATTCGTGAGCCTGGATTACTTTCCCAGGCTTTTCTCTCACTCACTCAGTCACTGAGCAACCACTTCTTGAGGACCTGCTGTTTGCCAAGCCCTCTTCTAGATGGTAAGCAAAGCTGTGGCCACGCAGGCAAAACCCCTGCCTCTCGGAGCTTACTGGCTAGTAGGGGAGATGGCCGATGAGCAAACACATCAAACGCCACAGTTATAAAGCCAGAGAGGAAGTGATACGAAGAACATCAGGGTTAGGCAGTGCAATGATGGGCTGCTATCTCAGAGGCAGTAGTCAGGGCCCCGTGAGAGTGAAACGAATCGCTGAGCCAAGCCAGCGAGGCGGTCGTGTGGCTCTCTGGAGTGTCCTGGAAAGAGGGAACCGCAAGTGCAAAGGCCCTGAGGTGAGCCCCCATTCAAATCCCACCTGTTTGGCAAGCCAAGGACTCAGCGTGTTGCTTCAGGTCAGGCAATGAGCCTGGCGCTGGCCGGAGGGGCATCAGATGGAGGCAGAGCCACACAGCTCTCAATCCAGTGGTGGTGTGGACCAGGGGAAGAGAGCTCTCTCTCCTCTAACAGCCCCTTTGTAGCTGGATTCAAATCCTGGCCCTGCCACTTCCTAGCTTCGGGGCCTTGGGACATTCACCTCTCTGAACCCCCAAGCTCGGGCTGAAATGGTACCAAGAGTGGGATAACAAAGCAGGAGATAGGCTCCAAGTATGGAGTCCGTTTATGTGAAACAGGAAGAAGAAGGGTAACCCTCCCGTGGGGCATGCTGTATGGATGAGCTGAAATCAGTTCCCCACCCGTATCTCCTGCCTCCCCATCCCCAGACCCCTGCTCAGGCTCCTCTTCTCCTACCCGGGGCCCCGCACCGCTCCCTGTGGGCCCTCGGCCTCTAATCCCAGCCTCCACCTGTACCTCTGGGCACACCTAGAGAGACCTTTCCAAAACGTAAGTCCTATTCTACCTCTCCCACAGCCTCTCCCCTGCTGAAAATCCTTCTATGGCTCCCCAGTGCCCTGGCAATAAACCGCTTTGGTCCTAAATTACCTAGCTCTGTTGACCTTGGGATTTTTTTTTTCCTCTCACCCCTCCCCTCGCACTCTGCACTTAGCCAGGAGAAGCATCTCGATTTCCTCCAAATGCTCTGTTTTATCTCACCTCTGGGCCTTTGCATATTCTGTTCCCTCAGCCACGCACATTCCCAGTCTTCGCTGTTCCCGTCCATTCGCCCTACCTTCTGACTGGCTAAGTCCTTGGGGTTTCAGCTCAGGTGTCTTCTTTCCCAGGAGGCCCTCGATTCCCCCTGAGGCTGGGTCAGGTAACCCCCCCCCCCCCCACCCTTCCCCTGGCTCACACAGCCCCCTAGGGTGCCCCATCCCAGCCCTGATCATTCTGAGTCCTCCTGTCTGGTGACACGTCTGCCTCCCCTCTGTACGGGGAACCCCGTCAGGGCAGGGCTAGGGCAGTCTCGGTCACCTCTGGATCCCGGCATCGCCTGCCCAGGGCCAGGCACAAAGCAGGCAGCGCCTCTCACCTGACTGAGGCCCAGGTGTTTGCTGACATTCTCCGACAGGTAAGCCATGTCTCCCTCGGCAGTGAGCACCATGACGAAGCCCTCCAGGGCCTTCAGGTAGCAGGCATCCAGAGCTTCTCCCCCTGCTCCCGCCTGGTTCCACTCCCCTGGTGTCAGGGCCAGGGTGGATGGGGTGTGTCTAGTCAGCCATGGATCCACCCCGGCCAGCCTCCCTCTGCCTTCCCTCACTCAGAAGAGCTTCCAGGTACCCCCAGGTGAGCAAGAAACATACGCCGGAGGCTTGGAGTCCCCAAGGAAGAGGGCAGGGCCGCCAAGGATTGTAATCCTAAAGGGGCAGGGCTTGCCGGGGACACAGAATTCTAAGGCGGTGGGGGGTCTCCCACGGGAATAGAATTCTAAGGGGGGTAGGCTTCCTAGGAGGGCAGAATTCTAAAAAGATGGGATTCCCAGGAGATCAACATTGAAGGGGCCGGGAGCTCAAGGGCGTCAGAATTCTAAGGGGGCCCGAGACTCCTTGGGGGGGGGGGGAAGGGGGGTTCGGAATTCTTGGGGCAGGACCTTCTAGATGGACAGAATTCTAAAGAAGCAAGGGCTTCCAGGTGACAGAATTCTAAGGGGGCAGTGCTTCCCAGAGCAATAAAATTCTTTGGGGGCAGTGAAGTCTCGTGGGCAGAGCCTGCCAGAGGATGACTCCACATTCCTCATAAATAAAGTCCTGAGGATTCCAAAGTGTGTGTGTGTGTGTGTGTGTGTGTGTGTGTGTGTGTGTGTGTGTCAAAGCCTCCTGCAGGGTAGCATTCCAACTGGGTGGGAATTCAAGAGGATGGCTAAGGGGAGGGGTCATGGACCTTAGGGAGCTGGGGAGGGTACTCTCTCAAGCAGGCATTAGAAATCGGGCAGCTAAGCCTCCCCGGGGGATTCGTGGCAAGAAGGTCTCCCAAATCCTAAGGGCTGAAGCACCACCCCAGGGAGTTAGCCGGCCTCCTATTCCCCAAGGAGGGCCACCTAGAAGGAGGTGGGGCTTTCCCAAGGGGCGGGGCCTCACGTGAGAGACGACGGAGAGGGCGGGGCCCCGCCGGGGAAGCACCTCCCAGGGGGTGGGGCCCCGCCGGGGAGACGTGGGGGCGGGGCCTCGCCGAGGTGGGAACCGCCCCCCCGGGGGGCGGGGCTCACCTGCGGCGCAGAGGCGGTGCATGCGCAGGTAGCTGATGGTGAGGCGCATGATGGAAGCCTTGTCCAGGTGGGCGCTGACCCCGCGCGCGAAGGGCAGCGTGTGCGCCAGCTGGTACAGCACCTCGGTCTCCTGGCTGCGCCGGCTGCGGGCCGCATCCCGGGACTTCTCCTTGCGCAGCTCGGTGCTCGACCTGCGGGCATCGGCAGCGGTCACTGGCGGCGCCCCCGGAAGGGAAAGAGTCGGATGGGACATGCGCGCGGGGCGCTGCCGCACGGGGCCCGGGCTCACAGAGGGCAGGGCCGCGACCGTGCAGGTCCCGCTGTGTGGCCCGGGCGAGTGCCCGGAGCTCTCTAGGTCCGCGAGGGTTGTACTCCGGGGCAGCTCCCCGGCCGCGGGTTTTATCTGCCCCCGCGCCGGCGCTTGCTGCCCCCAGCGCCTTGCTTCTCTCCGAGGCGTGCCTAAGGGCCGCTGTCCCCTCCCTGACGTATCCGCTGTCAATTCCCCGGGCCCGGGACGCCTGGGGGACAGGGTGGCCTCCTGCCGGGAGAGGGCCGGCGGAGCTGGCCCCCAGCCAGGGAAGGGAGGGGGCATGATGTCAGCAGCCTCCAGGCCCCCTACCCTACGGCCTCCCGGAACCCTCTCTGCTGCCCTTTCCCCTCCTCGGCTGAGCTGAATCCTCAGAATCTTAGAACACAGATCTCAAAGTCCAACCACCCACCACCAGGGGCCCTGCCGATGTGACACAGCAAACCAACCCCAGTGTTCTGTGAAGCCAACAGCTAACCACTCACCCCTGCCCTTTAATCCATTTCAAATGCCTGACTTCTGCACGTGGGGTTGGGGGTAGACGGATGAGTACTGTTTTGTCACAAACATCTGCCACTTATCCCGCATGTACTGTCAGCCCCCAGGCCAGGGAGGTAAAAGACCTGAGCCCACTTAGACCTCAGACGACCCCAGCAAGAAGGCAATAACATTATCCCCATTGAACAGACGAGGAAACCAAGGCACAGAGAGGCACAGCGCTTGCCCCTAACGAGTGAAGCCAGGTTTGAACAATGGTGGGCCTGAACTCTTCACGTTTCTCTGTTCTGTGGCTCTGGGTTTATCTCCAGGTTACTGCTTCTCTCTGCTACCGCCACTGTCTTAAGTGTCCGAATCCAAACTGCATGGTTTTTTGAAAAAAGAAAAATTATAGAGTATAGTACATATAGTATATATAATCTTCTCCCTCTCTGAATACACACACACACACACACGTGTATGTGTGTGTGTGTGTGTGTGTGTGTGTGTGTGTATACATATATATCTCAAACTCACAAATTGTGAGATCATGACCTGAGTCGAAGTCAGACACGTAACTGACTGAACCACCCAGGTGCCCCTATAGATATATGTAATTTTTTTTAAGTAGGCTTTAGGCCCAGCACGGGGCCCAGTGCGGGGCTTGAACTCACGACCCTGAGATCAAGACCTGAGCTGAGATCAGCAGTCAGATGCTTAACCGACTGAGCCACCCAGGCTCCCCTAATCTTCTCTGTACTTATCATATTGAGAAAGCCATTAATAAGCAGCTATAATTTGCTAAACATGCACGTGTCTTGCACTGTTCTAAGTGCTCTGCCTATGTGTACTCATTCAATTCCAGGAGGCACTTTAAACCTTCGTGTCACAGAGTGGAAACTGGGGCTCTGGCAGGGAAAGTCCTTTGCCCCAAAAGTCACAAAGCCAGTAACCGGCAGAGCCGGGATTTGAACTTAGGCAGTGAGGTTCCAACGCCTTCATTCCCTGATCCCTTCCTGGTGACCGAGCCCAGGGAAGCAGGACTAACTCTAGGAGGGGAGGTTGTCCCTTCCAAAAACCAGAGGCCACTCCTGGGGATGGCATCAACCTCGCCCCCAAGCAGGAGACCTGAAGCCCCACCCACAGGCACAGATGGGGAGAGGGAAGGGGACTGTCTGTCAGGCTGCTGGGGGAAAAAACTGCAGCCAGTGGGAGGCACAGAAGGGGGCAGGCTGGGTGGAGGGGTGGAGGGAGCCAGCAATCACCCCCCCCCCATTCCCTCCCTCCTGGCTGGTTGGAGGCAGGGGCCTCCAGTCCTGCTCTGCCCAGAGGACATTCCGTCCTGTCCCGTTCTGTTCCAGCCCTGTTTGTCTTCCTGCCCAGAGGGTGGGGGTGGGCGGGCCTCCCTGAGCTGGGGGCCCAGACGGAGGGAAGAGGGAGTAGGAACAGGAATGGGGGTGGGGCTGGCCCCCCACCTCCCGGGCAGCTGGGCTCTGTAATCCTGTCTGTGGCAGACTTCTCCCTCGATAGAAGGAGCCAGCTGGTGGCTGCGGCAGGACCCTCCTTCTAGCTCCCAGCCTGTTCTCTGGATGTTCTTCTGACGGGAAGTGCGGGCCTCTCGCTGGCTTCAGAGCTGCCTGGGTCTCCGGGCCTGGGTCTCCGGCCTTTCGTTAAATGGGGTAGGGACTTGTTCAGCCTTTCATTAAAAAGAGTAGGGACTCGTTCCTCAGGTTTGGGACTCCCACTACGTCCCAGCTGTGTAACTTTGGACAAGTCGCAGGGCTTCCCCGAGCATCGAGCATCGCAACACAACCTCACAGGGTTGTTTTAAAGATGAAATGAATTCCCATACGGCAAGGACTCAGAAGGGGGCCTGGCGATTGGGGAGTGCCAGGAGAGACTTAAACTTTGTGTTATCCCCTCTTGGTCCACATCAGGAACGGAAGGCTGAGGAGCTTCTTGCGTACCAGGGAGGCTTGTGGTGTGTGTGTGTGTGTGTGTGTGTGTGTGTGTGTGTGTGTGTGTGTGATTACACACGTGACTTTTGCACACCTAGGGGGTATCCTGCCCCAAAGATCGGTTCCCTCACTGCTCCTCATCCTGATGTGGTGAAGTGGAGGGGAGGGATGATCCCCATCTTCTAGGATATGTGACTGAGGCTCAGAGAGGCAGTCACTGACACAAGGCCACGCACCCAGGAAGCAGATGAGCTGGGATTCGAACCTGACTCTGGGGCCTGTGCTCTTAGATGCCATGGCTTGGGGGGGCATGTCCACCCCAGGGGCCCCTGCCCTGCCCCTCCTTGGCCCCGTGGCCTCAGTCCCTTCCCCGTGTCCCACCTCTGCTGCCTCCGGATTTCCCCAGCTGGCCAGTCTCCCCAGCTGGCCCCATGCCCAGCCCTGGTCCAGCCCCCTGGCACTCTGCCCGGCTTGGGACGTGCAGCTGGAACCCGGCCACCCTTCCCCTGTGTTCCAGCAGAGAACAGGGGGTGGGGCCAGGGCCTGGAGGCCCCAGGGTGAGGCCTGGGAATGGGGGCTGGGGCGCAGTGCCCCCCCCCCCACACACAACCAAGAGAGGGAGAAGCCCACCTCTGAAGAACTTGCCACCCAAGAACACAGGCATGAGAAAGTAGGGAGACCCTGTGCACACTAAGGGCTGCCCTTGGCCCTCTCGCTTCTGACACTGAGTTGGGTATTGGGGGTCTTGCAAAAAGTGTAGCGGATCTAGGGGGGCTTTGGTTGTATCTGGGCAGGGACCCTTCTTGACACCGTGAGGCCAGAGGCAGGGTTTGGGTTTGAGAAGGGACTCGGGGTGGGGGCCAGTCAGGAGGAGTCTCTCTGCCTGTGCCTCTGCTCATTCCCGAGGATGTGGTAATCCAGTGGGGTGCCTGTACCCAAGGCCCTATCTTCTCCAGGAGCCCTCTGATCTGGGGCGTGGTGGGGGGAGGGCACCCGGGCCCTTATACCCATCAGGAACTTCCCAAGAACATCCCTTCCCCGGGTGGGATGGCAGTAAGCCTGAGCTGGAGGAAGGGAAGGGGGTGACGAGGTATGGGGGCCCACTCACCATCACCTAGGCCCCCTTTGGCCCAAGTGCCATCCTAGGGGTGCAGGAGGGGACGGAGCGTGGCTGGGATCCGGGTGCGAGTTATGAGAGGGTGGTGCACAGCACTGGGATGACACCACAGGAAAGGGTTGGCCTTGGTGGGGAAGGGGAGCGCCCCAGCTCAGCCAAGGGGGCCCCCACCCAGCCAGGAGGGGGCGCTGGGAGGGGCTGGGCTGAGGCTGGCCCAGAAGGGGTGGGATGGAGTTCCCTGGCAGGCCCAGGGCCAGAGACTGGAATAGAACTGAAGGGGGAACGGCTTGGGGTGGGGGGTGGTAAAAAACATGGGGGTGTGGACAGATCCAATCAGACCTGTGAAGCCAGGGAGGAGGGAAGGGGGTGAGGCTTCCCGGATGCTTCAGATTGGACAAGGGAAACCGAGGGCCTGCAAGATTTTCCAGGGTCCCGTGAAAACATGGCCAGATAGACCCCCCCAGGCAGCAGACCCAGAGCACCCAGCGGATCTGCACCTGCTGGGAGGGGATCACGGAAACCTACGCTCCGGCCGGGAGGACCCAGCTGAACACTCCCTGCTTGCACAGAATCAGACACAGCACCCTCTGGGGTGGGGGGGGGGGGAATTCCCTAAATAAGGCTGTGCCATGGTCACAGGCACTGAGTAGGAGTGGAGGAGGGAGAGAAGGGGCTAGGCTTTGGGAAGTGGGTCGGGCTGTTTCCTTGTTATGAAAAGGGGTGCCTCTACCTTTACCAAAAGGTCCCCGGGAAGGTTCCCAGATAGCTTCTGAAAGGAGACCCACCTCTGCTTATTTCTAGGGGACCCGAGGTTCGCAAGACTGGCGGGGGGGAGGGGGGGAAGCATCCAATTATAGGAGATGTCTCTTCTCTTGAACTCGGAGTCTGACTTCCCATTCCAAGGGGCTGTCTATATCTGTAATATCTGTATACACCCCAAGATCCCAGGGATCCGGGTGCAAAGAACCACCTCAATTCTGGGAATTCGGAGGCCGGTAATGTCAACATGTGGAGGGAGAATGCCTTATTAGAAGCCCGGGAACTGCTCGAACACCAGCACCCCCAGTTCCGTGGGGGACCCCGACCAGGTGGGAAAGCGAACTCGGGGCAGCAAGAAAGTGGGGATCACGGCCCTGAAGTCACTCCAGGCTAGAGGGGCGGGGCAGCCGGGGACTAGGAGGAATCCCCCTCGCCTGCACTCGGGTAGGGTGTAGGGTGCGGCGGGGATGTGCCTCCAACCGCGCGTCCCGGGGCGTCCTTGGCCGGCACCCGCACATCCCCCGCCCGGCTCAGGGGTCCCCAGAAGGAAAGCCCCCCGACTTCCATCATCCCCGCCCCGAACCCCCGTACCTTGCGCGCTGCAGCCCCAGCGCCATGGCTCGCCGTCGCCGCTCCGGAGCCCTTCGAGGCCCCTCGCCCCCTCCCCTGGCCCTGCGAGCCCCCTCCCCAGCTCCGCCCCCCGCCGCACCGTTGGCTGCGGCGTGCCCGGCCCGCGGCTCTGGTTGGACGAAGGGTCTGTCACTTCCGAGAAAGAGGCGGGACCAGAGGCGAGGACCTAGAACTCCGGAGGGGGGGGGGGGGGGGTATACCGCGGCACACACCGCCCCCCAGCCACACCCCTCGCCGCGGACTTCCTCGCCAGTGTCGCCCGCAGGGTCCCCGGGCCGCGCCTCCCGGCCCAGCCTCTCTCGCCAAGTTCCCACACCAACCCTCTCCCGAACCCACCCAATTCACTCCGACTCTTACACCGCACCCCCCAACTCTCACCCCCGGCCCGGCCCTCCGTTTCCCACCCCCGGTGGGGCCCCTCAGACCACCGTCCCACCCACTCCCAAGTCGCCCAGCTCTGCCCTTATCCGCTGGCGAGAACCCCCGCCTCTCGCCACCCCCCACTGCCAACCGCACCCCAGCTCTCCAATCCCTCCCCAATGGACCCCACCATTCCCTCTGGTCCGCAGCCCCCTCTGCCCCCATCCCTGCAAGCCAGTATCCCCACCTCACCCCCACTCCTCCAGTCTGGCACCCTCTGCACCCTCAGCCCCTCCTTCTTGCCTCCCTAACTCCCTTTTCAAGTTCCCACTGCTGAATGATCAAGTTCATGTCAAGTAAATATGTACAACTCAATCACACCAACTTTTTAAAAGAGCAGAGAAATGGTATCTACTAGCGAAGTAAGACGGGAAGGGTACAAGGTCACCAAGGAGTGGCTAAAGCATTAGGATCGGATTGGGAACAGACTGTGTGTGTGTGTGTGTGTGTGTGTGTGTGTGCGCGTGCGCGCGCGCGCATGTGTGTCTGTGTGTTGGAGGGGAGCGGTTTACTAATCCTCGGCCGACCAGTATTCCAGATGCAGCTTTGGACAGGGAAAAGGATACTATGGCCCAAGTTTATAGGGTTTGCCCCTTCCCAGCATCTCACTCAGTTTACCAGCGGGGAACCACTTCTCTCCCTTCTTACTGTATTTACATTTGAATAGGGCTGGCCCTAACCCTCCCCTAACCGGCTGGGGAACAGGAGGATCCAAACCTAGCCAATCAGTTTATTCTGTTTCCCTGGTCCCCGTGATTGGTTCAGGGAAGACATGGGACCTAACCCTAGCCCAGTGAGAACCAACCCGGAGACATTTGCTGCAAGGAAAGAAAAAGGTTCTGTATTTCTGCTGGAGTTGCCCAGCTGGTGGGAGGTGACCCTGGAGCAGATGGGGCTCACCCTGTCCCCAGGAAAGAAGAGGCTTTGTGAGATGAAAGTCAACACAGAAGACATGAAAGTTTGCGAAAGACAGTCTTGACCTCAGCATTTGGGTGCCTGGATCCAGCCATTCCTGAACTCCAAGTTAATCTCAGAACCACTACGGTGTTTGGGGCTGTGCCTGTTGTTGTTAAATATAGCCTTATTCGTTGACTTTGTGCTTAGATTCGTATGAGTCGATTTCAGCTGCTTTCACTCAAAAGAATCTTGATAAACAGAGAAAATATCTCCCAGGCTCCAGTGTGGAGGCACGTGGGGTATGAGAAAACAAGAGGCCTAAATTAGAAAGGGCTGCAGGGGAAGCAGTGTCCTACATGCGGAAGCAGGGGCTGTGCAAGTCGTAGCAGAGAGCCAATGCGAGGGATTGACAGAGCCCAAGGGAAGCTGGCACTTGTTAAATACACATCAAAACAGAATTTAAAAATGCGTACGGATGCACTAAGCCTCTACAATCTAGGTTAGCATTAACTTGGCGGTTCCTGGCAGCTAAGGCAATGTTTGAAGTGGACTCCGACTACAACCCGGAGCGTAAAGAGAAGAGGTGGGAGGTGGTGGTGGAGGGGTGCAGGCAGGTGAAATCCAACCAGATCTGAAAACCGTGGAAGAAGGCTGGGCAATCTCCTGAAGGCACTAGGGAGCCATGGCAGAGTTTTGAGCAGGACAGGAACACAATGTGTGCCTTATAAAGATTCCTCTGGCTGCCCTGTGGAGCGTGGATGGATGAAAACAACACAATGGCAATCGTAGAACCTAGGTGGCACGGTTCGTGTTCATCACCATGAAATCTTTCAAATTTTCTATATCTTTGAAAATGCTCATAAAGAAACGTTGGGAGAAACAAATGTTCAGGAGGCCAGAGGGACATGGTTTGGAGATTGATTATTTGGTTGTATGGATGAAGTTGTGGTTTTGTTGTTTTGTTTTGTTTTGTTTTGTTTTGTTTTGAATATGCTCTGCCTTGGGCAAAGGGAATCCTCTGTGTTTTTGTTTGTTTGTTTGTTTTGTTTTTGTTTTTTTGGGGGGGAATCCTCTGTTTTCAAGGTGAGTTGAAGTCTTTTCTGTCCTTCTCTTCCCTCTCCCCTGGATCTATTTATCCTACAATACACCCACCCCCTCATTCATTCATTCATTCATTCCATTTATCCCACACATTTCCACGGAATGACAAACATACCGTTGTAGACATTGGGGATGCAGTGGTGAACAAGACAGGTCAAGGTCTCTGACCTGCCTTCAAGGAATTTACACTCTGGGCAGACAGACTATACAAAGAGACATAAATGAAATACATAGTACGTTATATTGTGACAAGTGCTCTAGAGAGATGTAACCCAGAGAATGGAGGGAGATAGTGATTTTGGGCGGGGGGGGGGAGCTATAATTTTATATAGTTTGATCATGGAAGAGCTTGGTGAGAAGGTGACATTTGAGCAAAGACTTGAAGATGAGGGGGAAAACCCTGTGGATTTCCGGGAGAAGAGTGTGCTAAACTAAGAGAACAGCAAATGCAAAGGTCCTGAGGTTGGACCGTTCAGGGCTCAGCAAGGAGGCCGGTGTGGCTGGAGCTGAAGAATGGATGGGGAGAGTGGGAGATGAAATCAGAGAGGTGGGGTAGGGTGTAGGGTGGGTTTTTAGGCTTTCCCTGGATTTGGCCTTTCCCTGTGAGGGAGATGGGAGCACGGGAGGCTTTCGTACAGGGAAGTGGCATCGGAGTTAGGTCTGAATGAAGTCCTCTTTCCCTTCCCTTAAACGAAGGAACTGTAAGCTCTCTAGTTTCCGAAACAAACCACCGCCCGAGGTTTATTTTGCTCGTGAACTGCCTTCCGAGCAGGGACTGGCGTAGACAGCCGTCTCTGCCCTACCTGGCCTCGGCTGGGGCAGCTCAAGGGCTGTGGGCCGGAAGGATCTGAAGCGTCCCCACCCACCTGGCCGGCAGTGGATGCCGCTGTCAGCTGAGACCTCATCGGCGGGCTGGGGCCGGAACACCTACAAGTGACCTTTCCACGTGGCAGCTTGGGCTTTCTCACATCACGGCTTATTAATTTATTCTGAGAGAAAGAGAGGAGCAGAGACGGAGAGAGAGAATCCCAAGCAGGCTCTGCGCGGTCAGCGCGGAGACCCGGGCGGGGCTCGAACCACGAACCCTGATCAGGTCATGATCTGAGCGGAAATCGAGAGGCAGACGCTTCACTGACTGAGCCAGCCAGGTGCCCCTGCCACACTCTTCATAAGACGGTGTCTTGGGGACTCAGCACGAGCAGGGGAAGGACAGAGAGAGAGAGGGAGACACAGAATCCGAAGCAGGCTCCATCCAGGCTCTGAGCTGCCAGCACAGAGCCCCATGCGGGGCTTGAACCCACGAACTGTGAGATCATGGCCTGAGCTGAAGCCAGATGTTTATCGGACTGAGCCACCCAGGCGCCCCAGAGAGTCGTTTCTAAAAATATATATATATAATATATATAATATATAATATATAATATATATAATATATAATATATATAATATATAATATATAATATATAATATATAATATATAATATATAAAATATAATATATATAATATATATAATATATAATATATAATATATAATATATATAATTAATTAATATATATAATATATAATATATATAATATATAATATATATAATAATATATACTATATAATAATATATATAACATATAATATATATAATAATATATAATATATAATATATAATAATATATATAACATATAATATATATAATAATATATATATTATATAATATATAATAATATATAACATATAATATATATATAATATATAATATATATTATAATATATATATTATATATAATATATATATATATATATATTTGATAGAAAATAATACCACCCGGGATAGATTGGATTATTGTTTTCCAGTCTCCATTCCCTCCTTATTATAGAACCACGCATCCATGATTTTCCTATGTGACCATGGAAGCTCTCCTAAGCAAATCGAACGCATTCCCTGGCCCGTTTGGTCACGTGACATCGCTTGGCCAATCAGAGGGGAAAGGTGCTGTTGTCGGTATACACACACAAGACTCCACGGAATGTGGTGTGCCCCCTGTTGGGAGGACACAGCACCGATGAAATACTTCCACCAGAATAACTGAACCTGCATCTGATTAAGCTCCCGGATGTAACCATCCGTTTACAGGAAAGGCAGTGGACAGATGAACACATTAAACAACACTGTGAAAGAACAATCAGCCAGATGTAGACTGCGGGCAACTCTAGACCAGCGATGCCCAACAGAACTTTCTAAGTTGATGGAAATGTTCTAGATCCCTGACGGCCCAAATGACAGCCACTGGTCCTGTGTGAGTACTGAGCACTTGAAATGTGCTCAGGGTGATTGGGGAACTGAATTTTTTTATTTTCAGTTTCTGGGGTAGCTCTTTCTTTTTCTTCTTTCTTTTCTTTTTTATTTTTTTAATGTTTATTTATTTTTGAGAGAGAGAGAGAGCACGAGCAGGGGAAGGACTGAGAGAGAGGGAGGCACAGAATCCGAAGCAGGCTCCAGGCCCGGAGCTGTCAGCACAGAGCCCGATGTGGGGCTTGAACTCACAAACCATGATATCGTGACATGAGTTGAAGTCCGGACACTCAATCGACTCAGCCACCCAGGTGCCCCTCTTTTTTTTTTTTTTTTTTTCATTGAGGCAAAATTCACATAATGGAAAATTAACCGGTTTAAGATGTATATAGCTCAGTGACATTTAGTATATTCACTGTGTTGTGGAACCATCACCTGTATCTACTTCAAAAACATTTTCATCAGCCCCAAAGAAAACTTGTCACTCTTGTCTCTGCCCTCTCCAGCTCCTGGCAACCACCACCCTACTTTTTGTCTCTATGGATTTATGTATTTTAGATATTTCATGTAAGTGGAACTGTACATTATGTGGCCTTTTGAATTTGGCTTCTTTAACTTAGCAGTATGTTTGCAAGGTTCAGACAGTAACCCATGGTGAGCTTGTATCTCTACTTCATTTCTTTCTATGAGTGAATATTAGTCCATTGTATGGCTACACCACAGTTTGCTTACTCATTCATCAGTTGATAGACATTTGGGTTGCTTCTGTCTTTTGGTTGTTATGAATGATGAACATTCATGGACAAGTATTTGCTTGAACACCCATTTTCAATTCTTTGGGGTATAGGCCTAGAAGGCGGAATTGCTGGTAATTTCTAACCTTTTGAGGAACTGTCAAGCTGTTTTCCACAGTGGTTGTACCACTTTATATTCCCACCAGCAATGAACAAGGGTTCCAATATGTGCACATCCTCACCAACATAAGGACTATGGGTCCATGATGATGAGGAAGGGAGAGGAACCCCCCACCTACTTCTACCTGAAAGTGAGTTGTCCACTGGACCCCACCCCCACAGGGACACGTGCTTCTGGATTAAATTGGGATTAAAGTATATCTACTGGGGCACTCGGGTGGCTCAGTCAGTTGAGCATCTGACTCTTGATTTTGGCTGGGGTCGTGATCTCCGGTTCATGAGATTGAGCCCCACATCTCTGCTTGAGATTCTCTCCCTCTCTCTCTGCCCCTCCCCTGCTCTCACTCTTTCTCTCTCTCAAAATAAATAAACATTTTTTAAAAAACGAAGTGTATCTTTGGTTTCTTTTCTTCCCTGAATTGATGATAGAAAGCTGCTTGCCTTCTGCTCTTCTAGCTTGCTGAGTGCCTGCCCTGGAAGGATGGCAGTGTGTCCCAGGGATTGGGGGAGGGGACTCTCCCCTCACAATTAGAGGCCAGTGGTTAAGGATGCTCGGTTTGGAGTTTGGGAGGCCTGGGTCAAATCCAGGGTCTGCCACGTACATGATGCATGACTTTGGGAAAGTTACGTAGTGTCCTGATAACTCAGTTTTCCTCGTCTGTATGGTGGGGATCATAATAGTCCCTACGCCTTAGACTGTGGTGCGGATTTGGAGGGGGGGGAGGGGCAGAGGGAAAGAAAGAAAGAATCTCAAGCAGGCTCCATGTTCAGCGCAGCGTCCCACACGGGCCTCGATCCCACCACCCTGGGATCCCACCTGAGCCGAAATCAAGAGCCGGAGGCCCAACCCCCTGAGCCACCCAGGCGCCCCTGTGGTGTGGATTTGACGAGAGCAGGCATGTGAGTGTTTCGCACAGCGCCCGCCACCTGGCGAGTTCGCGGTATGAGTTATCATTCACTCGATCGTTTACACGAGCTTTAATGATACATCTACTCTCTGCCGGGTGGAGCGTCGGAGAATTTCACCGGAACTGTCCCTGCTGGCCAAGGGGCTCCAGCCTGGAGGGTGGGCGAGAAAGGCTCAGACGGGCGCTTTCACTACCCATGTACGTGTCCACGCGCATACGTGTCACGTGGATGTCGGGGTCGCACAGGTAGGGGTCACAAGACAGGCTGGCGTTAATGCACGTCAGTAACAAGCCACGTGGCGTAGGCCTTAAGACTGAGATCTGTGCCTTAGCCTTAGACACGCCTTGGTATGAGCAGGCTTGTCGACGTGGGCACGCGGGTGAGCGTTGGCACCAGTGCGCATCTGGGTTCCGTAAAGAAGGGCACCTGGCATCGGTGAAATGGGAGGCAGCTCGCGCGCGTGCCTATATGGTCACACGCACGGAAAGGTCTCACGCACGTCCCAGGTCCCTGTACAGATGCTCGTGTGCATGCCTGTGTCGGTGCAGGTAACTGCCCGGGGCCGTGGGATGATGGGTGGATGCTGTGGCCCAGGTCCCCCTCTGGCTCCCTCAACACCCCGCCCCGAGCCCCCCAGCTCACCTGCTGATACTTCTCACAGCTCAGTGAGCAGCCAGGGCGTCCCGGGAGGGGTATGTACGTGTGTAAGGTTTCTGGCCGTTGGTGGCCGGGGCCAGGGGCTCCCAGCTCTTGCGACGCCGTTGCCCAGCCCTGACGAGGAAGGGTTTCCTGGGTCCTCCTGGAATCGGTCCGTGCGGGAAGAATCTGTGACTGTCAGAGGCCACAGCGACTCCCGTTTCATAGACAAACAGCAGGAATTTGGGGCGCGTGGGTGGCTCAGTCAGTTAAGCGGCTTCCTGAGTCTGAGCCCCGCTGTCAGCTCAGAGCCCGCTTCGGATCCTCTGTCCCTCCCCCCCCCCCCCCCGTGACCCTCCCCCCTCTCAAAAATAAATACACATTAACAAGAAAAAGAATCTGGATCTTTAAAAAAAAAAAAAAAAGCAAGAATTTAGTTCTATTTTTAATATGCTGTGAATTTTCCAGAAAAGCAACTCCACGCGAATCAAGGGAAGATCACACCCTGTTTGGGGCAGCAGTTGCTATTGGGGAGCGTTGACTCTCTCAGAGAATCACATCACCAACATCCCCCCCTCATCATGATAGTTGAATCCCAGACAGCAGAGCTGACCCCTCTGCTTTGGCTTCTCCTGCAACCCACATGGACATACGAATGGTCTTTTTTCGCCCTTATTCCAAAATGTCAACGGTAAAGAAAAAAACAGACATTTGACTAAATCTCGTCCTATTCACCTAAAATCTAAACCTGTAATTCACCAAGGGGCGCCTGGGTGGCTCAGTGGGCTAAGCGGCTGACTTCAGCTCAGGTCATGATCTTAGGGTGCATGAGTTCGAGCCCCGGGTCGGGCTCTGTGCTGGCAGCTGGGAGCCGGGAGCCCGCTTCGGATTCTGTGTCTCCCGCTCTCTCTCTCTCTCTCTCTCTCTCTCTCGCTCTCTGCCCCTCCCCCGCGCGTGCTCCGTCCGTCTCCAACTCTTCAAAAGTAAATAAACGGTTAAAAAAAAAAAGTTAAACTTCCAATTCGCCAAAAGCAGGAGCATCTGGCTGTGTTATGGCTGTGAGCACTGACCTAATGCAGCACCTTGGATTTCTTATAAATTACAGGCTCCCATCGGTCATTCACAATCCCCAGATCCAAACAACTGAACAGGAAAGGCTTGTCTGAGTGGATGGCAAAGCCTGACCTGATGCAGGCTATTTTTGGTAATCGGTGTTTATCCCACTTTGATGTGGCCAGCCCGCATTTCCCTGCAGAAATACTAAAGTGCCACCCTGACCCCAGATGGGCTCTCACGGTATATGCACCGCATATGTGCGACACCTTTCTAGAACCTAACCACCTACCCCCTCAGTTCTTAAACACACGCATCTGTGAAGGACTATACGTTGTAGTTTTTCATTTGCTTCTTTTTTTTTTTTTAATTTTTTTGATGTTTATTTATTTTTGAGACAGAGACAGAGTCTGAACAGGGGAGGGACAGACAGAGAGGGAGACATAGAATCTGAGACAGGCTCCAGGCTCTGAGCTGTCTGTCAGCACAGAGCCCGACGCGGGGCTCGAACCCACGAACCGTGAGGTCACGGCCTGAGCCGAAGTCGGACGTTTAACTGACTGAGCCACCCAGGCGCCCCTCCTTTGTTTCTTTATATTACAGACAACATCTCACAAGGCATTTCAGTTAGAGATGATATGCACGGGTAAATTATGCTGCGCGTGAACTGAATTTCATGATAATAAAAGGGTATCTAAAATATTTTTTTAATTTTAAGTTTATTGATTTATTTTGAGAGAGAGAGCGAGAGATCATGAATGGGGGAGAGAGATCATGATCTCAGAGAGAGATCAGAAAGAGAGAGAAGAATCCCAAGCAGGTTCTGCACTGGTCATCGCAGAGCCTGACGCAGGGCTCGAACTCACAAACCATTAAATCATGACCTAAGCCGAAAAGAGAGCCGGACGCTCAACCGCCCCTAAAATATCTATTTTTTTTAAGAAGGGCACTGGATTGAACGGAGAACTGAAATTCTAACCCAGAGGTTCCCCAAGCACGGTCTGCAGACCCCTGGGGGTCTCTAAGATCCTTTCGTGGGGTCCACAAGGGCAAAACCATTCCCATAATAATTCCAAGATGTTATTTGCCTGTTCTTTTCCCCAGAGTCCAGTGAACTTTGTCAGAGGCCATGTGATTGGGGATGATGTCACTGCTCTGATATTAACACGTAGTGGGTTTATCATTGCTATTTCAAAACGAATAACTAAATCTTTTTTTTTTTTTAACGTTTTATTTATTTTTGAGACAGAGCATGAACGGGGGAGGGTCAGAGAGAGGGAGACACAGAATCCGAAACAGGCTCCAGGCTCTGAGCTGTCAGCACAGAGCCCGACGTGGGGCTCAAACTCACGGACCGCGAGATCATGACCTGAGTCGAAGCCGGCCGCTTAACCGACTGAGCCACCCAGGCGCCCCATCAAAACGAATAACTAAATCTTTTAAAAATTTGTTTAAATTTATGTAAGGTAATTTTCAGGATCCTGGGAGCCAGTTTTTAAAACTTGAGTAGCTTGAAATGGGCCGTGGTGGGAGTATTTACACCGTGGAAACACCGCATCACGGGGTTACTTTTCCTTCTGAGAGCTGGTCCACATAAATGAAAACTCTTTGAGGAGACTCAATAATTTTTTTCAGCTTATTTATTCATTATTGAGAGTGATTTTACCTATGAATCACCATTCGTCGAAAGGTTACATGCAAAGGACTGTTACAAGCTATCACACATCCTATCACTCAATCGTCACATCTCCCCTGCGAGGAAATATTATTTCCTCACTTTTATTTCCTGAACCGTTTGAGAGTAAGCGGCCAGCATCACCCCTCACCGCCTCATCTCTGAATCTCTGGCCTGTAGCTTCTGGAAACAAAGGCCCCTCTCCTATGTATAGTCTTTTGACTTCTACGCCGTCCGGGTCTCCTTCTCTCGTCCTGTCCATCCCAAAACACTCCACTCGAGCCTGTGCTCTCGCCTCTGGGACAGGACGAGACAGAATAGCCTGATTTAAATAATGAAAGAGGGAGGCAGCTGTTAGAAACTTTGAACCTGTCGGGGGAATCACCTGGGTGGCTGTCCTCCTCCCTCGGGGGACCCTCACTGTCCACTATGACCTCATGGCCCTGTCTCAGGGTGGGCCTGGGAGGCCCCACTGGCTGGCCCTGGGATATTCTGATGTTGAATTCTTCTTGCACTGTCATCAGCGAGGGCCACAGGGCAGAGCCCCAGGATCTAAGGACCCGGGAGCTGAGACCTGGGAGTCCCTGCTCTGTTCACCTTCGAGCCGGGGGCAGGGAGGGCGCAGCAAGGCTGGGGTGGCTCAGAGAGGTGAGGCCTCCCTGAGCCTGCACCAGATACCCCACGCTTGGGTGCGAGAGAAGACACACGCTCTGGGCTGAAGTCTTGTTGGGCAGAGAAGGTCAGGGACAGTGAGGTGACAGGTCACTGCCTGGGGTGGGGCCTGCAGGATGGGATGCTGCCTGATTGATAAATCGTTGAATAAAGCCCATGAGATCTTTAAATTTTACTCAGTTGGATTTTATTTCCTTTTTTTTTTTAAGATTTTATTTATTTTTTAAAATTTTTTAAACGTTTTTATTTATTTTTGAGACAGAGAGAGACAGAGCATGAACGGGGGAGGGGCCGACAGAGAGGGAGACACAGAATCGGAAGCAGGCTCCAGGCTCTGAGCCATCAGCCCAGAGCCTCAGGCGGGGCTCGAACTCAGGGACCGCGAGATCGTGACCTGAGCCAAAGTCGGACGCTTAACCGACTGAGCCACCCAGGCGCCCCAGATTTTATTTATTTTGGAGAGAGCACGAGCGAGGGAGGGGCAGAGAGGGGCGGGGGGACAGAGGATCTGAAGCGGGCTCTGTGCTGACAGCAGGGAACCAGATGTGGGGCTTGAACTCACAAATCTGGAGATCGTGACCTGAGACGAAGTCTGAGGCTCAACTGACTGAGCCACCCACGTGCCCCTGGATTTTGTTTCTTAACCCTTTTCTTCCTCCAGGGACAGGAGAGGATCAGACAAGCCCTCTTCCTGTTACGGGATCGAGGAACTAGGTCGGTATTACGAAAATTGGTCCTCCCACCCCCCCGAAAAAAGATAATGAATTCAGCATCTATCCTGCCTTTTACGCAAGCACTGGACCGCAGTGTAGACAATTAGCTGAGAAAGACAAGTATTTCTTTCTAGAAGTAGTCCAAATAGGGACACCTGGGTGGCTCAGGCCGGTTAAGCGTCTGACCCTTGATTTCGTCTCAGGTGGTGATCTCACGGTTCATGGGGTTGAGCCCCACGTCAGGCTCTGTGCTGACCGCACGGAGCCTGCTTGGGGTTCTCTCTCTGCCTCTGCCTCTGCCCCTCCCTTGCTCGCGTGCTCTCTGTCTCTCCAAATAAATAAATAGACTTAAAGAAAACTTAGTCCAACCAATAAAGGTAGAAAAAGGGGGCAGAGTGACATTATTACTATTTTGCGACTCTGAATGAATGAATAGATCTAAGCGGCAGCTCAGCCGCCCTCGCGGCGGCCCACATCGCGGGGGGGGGGGGGGGGGGGTGGGGGGGGGGGGGGAGCGGGGCAAGTGGATGGGATGCGCCTCCTAGTGGAAGTCCTGCGCACTACACGTGATGTGTCCCTCCCTTCCCTGCAAACAGGAGGAATCTCGCTCCGAGCGCAGGCCCTTGGCAGAGGCCGAGATTGTGCTCCAGACTGTGGAAAACCGCAGGACAAACGACCTTGTTCCTTCATCACGTAAACTACTAGGAAACAAACAAAAAAGATGTAGGGGGAATCGACAGGCTAAAAGG
Organism: Panthera leo; assembly: GCF_018350215.1. Taxonomy (NCBI): domain Eukaryota; kingdom Metazoa; phylum Chordata; class Mammalia; order Carnivora; family Felidae; genus Panthera; species Panthera leo. Next base: position 10,779,943 of record NC_056693.1, read on the forward strand.
CATTTAAGAGACATACTAACTGGGGTGCCTGGGTGGCTCAGTCGGTTGGGCATCCGACTTCGGCTCAGGTCATGATCTCACGGTCTGTGAGTTCGAGCCCCGCGTCAGGCTCTGTGCTGACCGCTCAGAGCCTAGAGCCTGTTTCAGATTCTGTGTCTCCCTCTCTCTCTGATCCTCCCCTGTTCATGCTCTCTCTCTGTCTCAAAAATAAATAAACGTTAAAAAAAATTAAAAAAAAAAAAAAAGAGACATACTAACCAATCACAGCGTCTGGACCTGATTTTGGGGGGGGGGGGGTTGTTTGTTTTTTGTTTCTTTTTACTTTTTTCAGTTTTATCAAGATATAAATGACATCCAGCACCGTATAAACAAGTGTAAGGCATACAGCGTAATGATGTGACTTACATATATCGTGAAATGACGACCACGATAAGCTTAGTTAACATCTGTCATCTCGGGGTCCCTGGCCGGCTCAGTTGGAAGAGCACGTGACTCTTGATCTTGGGATCGTGAGTTCGAGCCCCACACTGGGTGTAGAGATTACTTAAATAAATAAAACTTTTTTTTTTTAATGCTGTCATTTCATATAGATAGAAGAAAAAAATTTCTTTCTCGTGATGAGGAAACGTTTAGGATCTACTCTCTTGGCAACTTTCAAATATCCCATACGGCAGTCTAACTACATAGAACTGTGGTCATGTCCTAGGTTATACTGCAGTACTCATCTGTCTTGTAACCAGAAATTTGAATCTTTTGATTAGCTTCGTCCAACCTCTCCACCCTCCCCTCCCACCATCTGGACCTAATCTGGATTTTGATTTCACACTTGCAGACCGCCGTGGAGGGAGGCTTTAAGAAACACCAACCGGGGCGCCTGGGTGGCTCAGTCGGTCAAGCGGCCGACTTCGGCTCAGGTCACGATCTCGCGGTCCGTGAGTTCGAGCCCCGCGTCGGGCTCTGTGCTGACAGCTCAGAGCCTGGAGCCCGTTTCGGATTCTGTGTCTCCCTCTTTCTCTGACCCTCCCCCGTTCATGCTCTGTCTCTCTCTGTCTCTCAAAAATAAATAAACATTAAAAAATTTAAAAAATAAAAAAAAGAAACACCAACCTTGTCAGCACTTGATCCTGGACTTCCGGCCTCCAGAATCATGAGGAAGTCAGTTTCTGTCGTTTAAGCTCCTCTCAGCCTGTGGTACCTTGTTATGGCTGCCTTGTTATGACTGCCTTGGAAAATGGGTACAAAAGGACAAATGGAAAAGAGAAAGGGGAACCAAGAGCAGGGCCATGACTGGGGGAGGCAACAGCGTCTCCTGTGGGATGGGGTTGGCTTGAGACTCACTGAAATACCACAGGACACAGAGTCCCCTCAGCCCCCAGGAGACCCGTGGGACCCCCCCCCCCCAGAGGGCAAGGCCCTGGGGAAGAGCAGGCTCTGGAGAGAGGCCTCTGTTCTGGATGCCAAAGGAGGGCATGACCTCCTTGTGCCTCAGTTTCCTTATCTGTACAAGAGGGATCACATGGTACCTATTGTCAGGGCTGACGTGAGACTTAAGGATCAAGGAGAACACAGGTTTTTTAACGTTTATTTATTTTGAGAGAGAGAGGGACTGCAGGGGAGGGGCATTGAGAGAGGGAGAAAGAATCCCAAGGAGGCTCCACACTGTCAGCACAGAGCCCAACGTGGGGCTTGATCCCACGAACCATGAGATCATGACCTGAGCTAAAACCGAGAGTTGGACGCTTAACCGACTGAGCCACCCAGGCGCCCCAAGGGGTATAAGCCTCGAATGGCTCTCAGCACGTAATCACTCACTAAACTTGCGTGATAATATTTCCTCTCCCTTGAGAAGAAGGAGAACGAGGTGGGGCGCAACGAAGCATGCTGCACAAAAACTCAACCAGAGACAAGACCCTCCCACAAGTGTCAGGCACAAGGGCACGCTGGAAGTCACATTGTTGTTGTTGTTTTTTTTTTTAATGTTTCTTTATTTTTTTTTTAATTTTTTTTTTTAACGTTTATTTATTTTTGAGACAGAGAGAGACAGAGCATGAACAGGGGAGGAGCAGAGAGAGAGGGAGACACAGAATCTGAAACAGGCTCCAGGCTCTGAGCTGTCAGCACAGAGCCCGACGCGGGGCTCGAACTCACGGACCGCGAGATCATGACCTGAGCCGAAGTCGGCCGCTTAACCGACTGAGCCACCCAGGCGCCCCAATGTTTCTTTATTTTTGAGAGACAGGGAGAGACAGAGCGTGAGCAGGGGAGGAGCAGAGAGAGAGGGAGACACAGAGTCCTAAGCAGGCTCCAGGCTCTGAGCTGTCAGCACAGAGCCTGCCATTGGGCTCGAACTCACAAACGGCAAGATCATGACCTGAGCCAAAGTCAGACACTCAACCAACTGAGCCACCCAGGCGCCCCTGGAAGTCACGTTCTTGACAATGGCCACCGTGGAGCCCCTGATGTAGGCCTGAGGAGGGAGCAGTGAACTAAGGGATGCCACACCCTCCTTGACTTCAGTCACAATGCCTCGACGGTGTCTCAGTTACCTCCTAGCGCGTAACGATACGCCCCAAACTCAGTGCTGCCGAACAGCCACTGTGCTTGCTTCCCACGGAATCACAGCCAAATGGTTAGTGAACTCGGGGTGGAGAAGGCTTTGGGCGGGGGCTCACTGGCCCCTTTGCCCAGAGCCATTGACTCGAAGTCAAGCCTTCCCCCGAAGGAGTCTACCTCTCCTAACCTCTGTCCAGGTGTTTCCTGGCGAGGCTGGAGGTGGGCTGGGCTCCAGGCCTGGTCGTGTTTACCAAAGAAGGGGGTGAGGTCAGGGCACCAGAGGAACCCATGCTACCCAGGACAGGGCTGAGCTTGGTGTCTCTGAGACGGGAGGAGGCTGGCCGGCTTTCCGGGGCCCGGAACATGGTCTCACAGGGCAGCTGAGCGAGGCCCTCGGGGAGGAGGAGGAGGGAGATCGGGACAAGGTATGGAAGTGGGGGTGGGGGTGGGTCTTGGAGGCCGTGCTGGGGGCGGGGAGGACAGCAGGGGCCAGGCCAGGGCTCTCGGACACTGGAGGCCGCCAATCTGACAGCAGTGAGGCCTTGGGGTCAGACAGCCCCGAGTCTCAATCCTGTCCCCGTACCTTCCGAAGGCGCCAAGATGCCGTTCGCAGGTAGTATTACCCGCCTCCATTTTTGATGTCAGGTCCTGACGGCTTCAGGCCCCATACCCCCGGCTTCTGCTTCGCGTGGGCAGACGGACCTATGAGAGAGCCAGTACTCTCCCTCTCTTGGCACCGGCAGGAAGTTCCAAGCGCTTAAACCCGTCCCACATCCAGGAACCCTCATCGGCCCCAAGTCCTAGCCCCAAGGAAGGCCAAAGCCACCCACTTCAGTCATCTCACGTGGACTTCCCTCCGGACTGCTCATGAGCCCTGCCCTGTACCGTTGCTCTCTGTGTGCACGATCAACTCTATTTTGGACGGGTGTCATCTGTCCCACGTCAATATAAATTCCCCGGGCAGGGGCTGTCCGGCCTCCAACAGGAGACACTAGACCCTCAAATAAAAAGTTCCACCACCAGGGGCGCCGGAGTGGTTCAGTCAGGTAAGCCTCCCGACTTCAGCTCCGGTCATGATCTCAAAGGTCGTGGGTTCGAGTCCTGAGTCGGGCTCTGTGCTGACAGCTCAGACCCTGGAGCCTGCTTCGTATCCTATATCTCCCTCTCTCTCTCTGCTCCTCCCTCCTCGTGCACTCTGTCTCTCCCTCTCAAACAAAAATAAAAAACATTAAACATTAAAAAAAAAAGTTTCACATGGGGCGCCTGGGTGGCTCAGTCGGTTAAGCAGCCGACTTCGGCTCAGGTCACCATCTCGCGGTCCGCGAGTTCGAGCCCCGCGTCGGGGCTCTGGGCTGATGGCTCGGAGCCTGGAGCCTGCTTCTGATTCTGTGCCTCCCTCTCTCTCTGCCCCTCCCCCGTTCATGCTCTGTCTCTGTCTCAAAAATAAATAAACTTAAAAAAAAATTAAAAAAAAAAAAAGGTTTCACAACCAGCTGCCTTCTTGTCCCCCATCCCAGCCCTGGCCACTCTTGTCCAGGGATGAGTCCAGGCATGAGGCAACCATCTGTACTGCTCCTAGAGTTCTACGGGGAAACAGACTAGGGCTGCCGTGGCCAACGCCGTGTACCCAGTTGTCGGGACTCTGTCTCTTTCCCCCTCAGGATGCTCAGGGTCTCACAGGAAGTCACAGTATCTCCCACCCCCACCCTGGGTCCCAGGATACGGGAAAGACCCCAGCAAAGGGACCCACCGCAGGCCACAGACAGACACAGTCTGGACTGTCCTCCCGGCCCACCTCCATCAGTCCTTGGCCAGCTCCTCCAGAAAGGACAGGAAGGTCCTGCCCTCAGCCCTTCCCGAGGGAGAGGCCCCGGGTGCCGTGTTCCCACACCTCTTGGGTACCGCTGGCAAATCTGTACCTTCTGGAATGTGCAACAGAAAAGGACATTCCCTTTCCTCCCGTCACCGGCTTCCTACTTCGCTCCAGGAGAAAATACCTGCGTCTCCCTCCTGGCATCCTGAGGGCATTCTTTCCGTCGTGGTTCAGAAGGCCCTCCCAGGTGAAGAGCAGGAAATACCTCCTCCCATCCACTTGTACAAGAATATCTGTAGCAGAATTATTCGTAATAGCCTCAAGCTGGGAACAACCTGAATGTCTATCAGCTGGCGAATGGGTGTGGTGTGGGTCTCAGCCTCTATCTGCTGGGAACGCCTGAAGGGCTCACCCGGGCGCCCATGCCATTGTGGTGAGTCCCCACTGGCATTTCCCCAACCGCAGCCAGCGTGGTGGCTGGATCTGCCTTTGTGGGGTTTTTTTTTTTTCATGTTTATTTACTTTTGAGAGAGAGAGAGGAGAAAGAGTGTGAGCGAGCGAGGGAGGGGCAGACAGAGAGGGAGACAGAGAATCTGAAGCAGGCTCTGAGCTGTCAGCACAAGGCCCAACGTGGGGCTTGAACCCACAAACCGTGAGATCACGACCTGAGCTGAGGTCGGACACTCAACCAACTGCTGAGCCACCCCGGTGCCCCCACCCTTGTATTTCTTATTATGATCCCAGAACACGCGTCGGCAACAACCACCAGGGAACTGTGAATAAGACTGATCATGCACAAGTCATAGAGGGTACGCGGCTTGCCCAGGGACACACGGCGAGGTCCCAGGTAGCGAGAGAGGGAAGATGCACGCAGCCGGGGCTCTGCTTCTACTAGGGGCCGAGGATGCGGTGTCTAGGGTTTCACAGGTTCACTCTTTCTGGGTGAATTTAAAGCAGAAGAGCGGGGGGCACTTGGGTGGCTCAGTCGGTTAAGCATCTGACTCTTGGTTTCGGCTCCGGTCATGATCTCACAGTTCATGAGTTTGAGCCCCGCGTCGGGCTCCACACCGACAATCCAGAACCTGCTTGCGGTTCTGTCTCTCCCTCTCTCTCTGCCCCACCCCGGCTCATGCGCATGCGCTCTCTCTCTCCCTCTCTCAAAATAAATAAAGCATAACATCAGGAGCTGCACTCAACCCGTCAATTATATAGGTTACCCCAGACTTTCTAAAGAGGAATTTCATGGGGAGGGGGGTGGCCTGGTTCCTTATCCGGTTATTTTTTTCCCCTCTGCAATTCCATATTGCAAATTTCATTGTCCCACATAAAAACCATGGTTCCTCCCCGAACATCCACAGATGTTGTCTGTCCGCTCAGTTCTACCCACAAAACGATTATACCATAAAAAGATTTTGGTTTGGATAAGAGTCTGAATCACTGACTTTCTCATATGTCATCACGACGCAATTATTACCACTGTGTTTTAAGCTTATTACCCTGTATTTTCCCCTTTTTTATGTTTATTTACTTCTTTTGAAAGAGACAGAGAAAGGGAGAGAGAGAGAGAAGGAAAGAGTGTGAGCAGGGCAGGAGCCGAGAGAGAGGGAGACAGAGAATCCCAAGCAGGTTCCGTGCTGTCAGTGCAGAGCCTGACTCGGGGCTCAAACTCACGAACCGAGATCACGGCCTGAACCAAAATCCAGAGTTGGACACTTAACCGACTGAGCCACCCAGGCGCCCCAGGAACACAATACACCTTAAAATATTTACTGAGAGATTCATGACCTTGTAACTGGGGAACGTTGTGTGGTACGTTACACTGAAAAAAAAAAGTGAGATGTTTTCATTTCTCTCTCTCCGTATACAGGTGTGGATTTTTTTTAAAAAGCACTTAGTGCGTTTGCAAGCACGTTCTGCACCAGTGGCCACCATTTCATCGTGAAGCCGGGTGAGGGGAGCACGGAGCTCATGAGCTGACCAAATCATGGGGATCTGGATGGAGCAAGGAAGGTCAGCACTGCAAGAGTCTCCCCCGCATCATCCCCTCCCCGGTCACCTCCACCCCTCGAGAATGAGGATCTTCTCTCCAACCCGATGAGTTCATCATCTCACAAGCTCTGCAAGGTTGACTCTGCTATGGTCTCATTCACGGCCCTGTGGGCCCAGAAATGCATCAACCGGGGCCACTTCAAGTCCTGTTCCAAGCCTGGAGACACCAGGACATTTCATCGTCCCGGGACATGCGTCTCTATGTTTTGGTGGTGGCTTTGGAGGGAGTGTCCCCCTCTACCTCAGACATGATGGGGACAGCCCCCTCCCCCCAACCTGAGCCCAGGTTCAGAGTCCCTCCTCCACCCCCCGGCCCACAGGAAAAGAGCAAGAGAACTGAGTGCCAATCCTTAGTCCCAGTGCTTGCCCTTGCCCATAATCCCCCCGCATCTGACCCAGAAGGGATGCTGTCAAAACCCTGATGTGAAATTGGAAACTGGTCGTGAGGCTAAATACGGGTGGATCTGAACCCCGAGGACATAGCATAAAAAAGAGAGGAAGTTGGGAAGGTCACAGAAGTGGCAGGACAAAGGAGAGCCTAGAGAGACTCCAGGGGCTAAATGAAGACTTGATTCTGATTCTGCCATATTCCCAGTCTCCTCAGAGCCCGCCTCACCCCCGCCTGTGTCCGCCCAGCACTTGATCTGCTAGTCTGAGAACTGGCCCTGTGTTTCCTGGGGTGGGGGCCCCATATGGCCACACTCCGAGTGCCCCACCTCCCACTTCTGATCTTCTCCAGCTCAGTTCCGAGCAGAGTTGCACCCAACCCCCTCCCGGAGAGAAGTTCTGGTGAGGGATGGTTTGAAGTGGCGTCCAGATCCCCCTTTTCACTCTGGAAAGAACTTCCTTCCCCTCTCCTTCCCTTCCTGATCCCAGGGTTTGTGGTAAACATATATGATGCACTTTTTAACTCGTGAAAGACATTAGGGACCCTTGGGTGGCTCAGTCCGTTAAGCATCCGACTCATGATTTCAGTGCAGGACGTGATCCCAGGATCATGGGATCGAGCCCCGCGTGAGGCTCTGTGCTGACAGCACAGAACCTGCTGGGGATTCTCTCTCTCCCCCTTCTCTCTCTGGCCCTCCCCCACATGCACACACTCTCTCTCAAAATAAATAAACTTAAAAAAGAATACATTCTGAGACCTTAAAAGTATTTTCTATGTATTAATTTCATTTTTCAACAATTTTATATCAAAATTGGGACAGAAAAGGGAGGTGCTCTGGGTCACTGAGGTGGTGTCTCCCCAAACAGGGTGCAAATAGGCGCCTCCCTCCCGGGCTTTCTCAAAGGTTCCAGACCTTTGGCTCACTGACTGAGCCACCCAGGTGCACCTGAGATGACATTTAGTTCAAACATCCCAGCCTCCCATCCATCAACGTTGATTCAGGAGGGTCCTGAAGAGTCCTCTGAGGGGGAAGGTCAGAGTCTTATGGATTGTCCACTTTGACCCTGTCCTCTATGTTGTGTTACTAAGTCCAGATCTGTCAGTTTCCAGAATCCCATAATGCCGACATGTTTGGTTTATTCCAAAGAAATCATTGTGGAGGCAAATAAGTTCTTCCCGGGTGAGCGTCCAAACTCCCACACCACCGCTTACTGGCCGTGGGGCCAAGGGGTGAGTCCAGCCCTGGGTTTGGGATTCCAGGAGAGGCGAATTTTTGCTCCCTGGGGGTGGCCCTTCCCGCCTGGTCCACGCTCGCGCGGCCCTGCCCCATCCCCGATGCCCGCCAGGGGGCGTAGCGGTCCGGTCCTCCCTCCTCCGGGCAAGAGGAGTCAGGAGGTACTCAGCACTGACCACTCCTCCTTCCCTATGGATGGTGGCCCAACCCCCTGTCCCACACCCTGGCGAGGTCGACGCAAGAACCCCAGGCTTTGTGATAAACGTGGGATTTTACTCACTGAAACCAGGCGACCATGGTATCTTGAAATGCGTTCATACGTTGAAAAAGCGGGCATATCTCGCCACCTGTGAGAGCAGAGAAACGACCCAGGTCCACCATTTATGGCCTTCCCAAACTGTCAAGCTCCCCTGATGACAATCTAGGTAAAACTGTCAGATGTATGGAGTCTCTTGCGTTTTGCATCTGGCCAGAAAAGGGCCTAAGGTCTTGAAAAATATGTCAGGGCAGTGTCCCCAGGGCCAGCCTGGGGATTGTACCTAATGATACTGTGTAGGGGTCAGGGTGGGGGGTCAGGGCCCTGGGGACTTCCCAGAGCACAATAATCTCTCAGGATCGTCCAGAATCATAGAAAGGGGACGAGTCACCCTACGCAGGAGAGAGTCAGGCTGAGCGTCTCCTGTCCCCAAACACAACTCCATGTTCCACACCCAACTCAACAACAGACCCCTCTCTCCAGGACCATTCAGGAAGCAGAACCCAGCAGTGAGCGGACACTGAAGAGGGACAGAGAAAGTGAGCAGGAGAGAGACAGACAGAGATGGAGGGACAGACAGAATGTGGGCAGAGGAGTGGAAAAGAGAGACCTGAGCAGGAAGCTCTCCTCTCCCGCCCCACATCGCCCCCTTTCGGGCCTGCTTCCTCTGGCAGTGGCATTCTCCAAACTGGGGGTCTCACCACCTCGGTAGCGGGCTGTACAACCCCTTGAGTTCGTCTTGAATCATATGTTTTATAATCAAAATAGATTAGAAAATGGTTATTAGGTGCCCCACAGAATCGTATCAAATGCTGTTTACTGAAACTCCTCAGGGCCGTTGTAAACCTTGGCGGCCAAATGGTTCGATGCTCAGTAACGGAGCGGGCTCCAGGCGAGAGCCCCGCTTTCAGACTGGGCTGCCCGTCTTGTTTCCCAGTTGAGGGCCCATCTCTCGCGGCCTGGATTCAATGCACTTCCTGGGGAGACGCAGGGCAGGCCTGGACACAGGCCTGGTTGCCTCACCAACATCCGAAGTACAGTAGAGGCATGGAGACCAGCCAGGGTGACGGCGACAGCACAGACCACGGGGCATGGCTTGGAGAGGTCTCTGGGGAGGGACAGCCAAGCAAGGCCCCAGCCACATGCTCCAGGGCCCAGAGCCTCATCTCTCCAAGGAGCTGAGTCACAAAAGGGCAGGAAGGTGGAGGGAGATCCGGACAGGACTGATTTGCCTATTTTTGATTTTTCATGCTGTTAGAATAATACTGGGTGGCTCGGTCGGTTAAACATCCGACTCTTGATTTCGGCTCAGGTCACGATCTCACAGTTCGCGAGATCAAGCCTTACATTGGGCCCTGCGCTGACCGCGCCGCGGGAGCCTGCTTGGGACTCTCTCTCTCCCTCTCTCTCTGCCCCTCCCCCAGGCTCTCTCTCAAAATAAATAAATGAACTTTAAAAAAATACGATTACAATATGTGGTCCTCTGCTTTGTCTGGCTTCTTTCACCTGTTTTCAAGAGGCATCCGGGTTGTTGTGTGTATCGGTATCTTGTGTATGTTGTGAGGAACAAGATTTCATTATACGGATACGTCGCATTCAGTTCATCCACCCGTCAACTGATGGGCACTCGTGATATTCGCACCTTCTGACTCTTGTGAGTCCTGCCACTGTGAACGAGTGACTGTCTGAACAACTACTTCAGTTCTTTTGGGTATCGACCCAGGAGCATAATTGCTGGATCACGCGGTAATTCTCTGCTTAATAACTTATTGAAGGACAGACAGTTTGCCACAGGGGTTGCACTGTTTTACTCTCCCGCTAACAAAGTATGAGGGGTGCAATTTCCCCAAACCCACTAACACCTTTCCCCCCACTTAAAAAATCATCACCATTCTCGTGGGTGTGTAGTGATAGACAATTCCTAGTAGTTTTGATTTGCATTTCCCTAATAAAAGTGACTTTGCACATCTTTTCATGTGCGTGTTGGGGACATTTGGATATCTTCTTTGGAGAAATATTTATCCAAGCCCTTTGCCAATTTTTAAATTGTCTTGTCTGTCTTTTTGTAAGAGTTCTATATATACTCTGGATATGATATTCTCGATCACTGTCAGATTATGATTTGCAAATATTTTCTCCCATTCTGTGGGCTGTATTTTCACTCTTCTTGATAGAGGGAGGTCCAGTTTCATTATTCTGCCTGTAGATATCCATTTGACTCAGCACCACATGTTGAAAACTATTCTTTCTACACTGAATGGCCTTGGTGCTCTCATCAAAAATCAACTGGGGGCGCCTGGGTGGCTCAGTCAGTTGAGCATCCAACTCTTGATTTTGGCGGTCATAACCTCCCAGTTGTGGGATCAAGCCCCCAAGTCAGGCTCTGCGCTGAGCATGGAGGCTGCTTGGGATTCTCTCTCCCTCTGTTCCCCTCCCATGCTTGCTTGCTCTCTCAACATAAACAAACAAACAAACATTAAAAAAATCAATTGGCCATAGGGGTACCTAGCTGGCACAGTCAGAGCGTGCAACTCTTGATCTTGGGGTTGTGAGTTAGAGCCCCATGTTGGGTGTGATGATTACTTAAAAATAAAACCTTAAATCAACTGGCCATAGATGTATGGATTTATTTCTAGAACCTCAATTACATTCTGTCGATCTGTATGTCTTCCCTTATGTCAGTACCATACTGTTTTGATTACTGTATCTTTATAGTGAGTTTAAAATCAGGATGTGTGGGGTTGTCTGGGTGGCTCAGTCAGTTAAGCATCTGACTCAGTCGGTTAAGTGTCCGACTTTGGCTCAGGTCATGATCTCTCAGTCCGTGAGTTCGAGCCCCACAGAGCCTGGAGCCTGCTTCATATTTTATCTCCCTCTCTCTGCCCCTCCCCCACTCACACTATGTCTCTGTCTCTCTCTCTCTCAAAAATAAACATTAAAAACAATTTTTTTTAAATAAGTAAAATCAGGATGTTTGAATCTTCCAACTTCGTTCTCCTTTTTCAAGATTCTTTTAGCTATTCAGGGCCCCTTGAAATTCCATATGAATTTGAGAATGAGCTTTTACATTTCTGGAAAAAGAAGGAGGAGGAGATGGAGAGGAAGAGAAAGAGGAAGAGGGAGAAGGAGAAGGAGAAGGAGAAGGAGAAGGAGAAGGAGAAGGAGAAGGAGAAGGAGAAGGAGAAGGAGAAGGAAGAGGAAAAGGAAGGATGAGGAGGAGGAGGGGAAAAGGCCATTGGGATGTTGCTAGGGATTGAATAGAATCTATAGATTGCTTTGGGAGGCAATAAGCTTAACAATGTAAATGAAACTGATTTTGGGGGTGAGGATGGGACTTTGCTATGGAAGGAGATGAGGGCAGGGAAAGGAAGAGCCTGGGGTAGAAGATGAGGTTCGCTTGGGAGTGGCTGTGACTGGAGATGGGGTTCTGTCCTCTGTCCCCTGGAGGCTGCATTGGGATAGTCACATCTCTGGAGTTGCCATTGGTTCAGTCAATGGTCAAGCAGCAGATTCCTCAGGTCCCTTTATCTCTAGAGAACGAATGGTGATGGCAGATCTCCAGTCCTCTTCCCTGGCCCCCCCAGGGGCATTGCTCAGCTCTGGAGCTGGGGCAGATGTCAGACAGGATAGCTATCACTTTGGAACTTGATGTCAGATTCTTTAAGAGCCAGGAGAGGACAGATGACCCCTTCATTCCCCTAAATGCCTCCAGTAATAAGGCCACTTGAGCAAAAAGGAAGGTGTGGCATGTACTTCAGAGCCATCCCCATTCTCCCAAGTTGAAATAGTGAATAATGCCTTATCGATGTGACCCTGCAAATCTTTTTCCAGGTTCTTCTGTATGTGACTACCTGCCCTGCCCGTCCACTCCCTGACCTCACACTCCCAGCCCAAGGACCAGAGTGTAGTAACCGCAGCTGATATTATTCAGGTGCAAGAGACTGTGGCAGGCAGTGACATTTTCTTTCCAGATTTGGAAATTCTTATTTGAATGAGTCGGCAAAACGGGAAATTTGCCGGGTTTCTGGGGGTCACTCGTGAAGCCAAGACAGGGACTCAAATGCCACAGGGATACCATGTCAACTTCCATATCAGCTTTTTAGTCATTTATTCGAGGACACACAACTTGTACCTCGCAGGCACTGATCTTAGGTTCAGGATGTGAGAGTCAGTGTGGAGGCTGACCCCGCAAAACTCACTGTTCTCATTAGGCTCCGAGGGGAGAGGGACTGGGAGAGGTGGAAGGGCCCAGGAGAGGAGAGAGAATATAAATGAGAGAACGGGAAGAAGTCGTGCTGGGCACTAGGTGAGTGAGCAATGGCTTTGGAGTTGATTGATGTGACATCAGTGTCATTATCCTACTTGTTTCATTGATGTGCTGGATGAAAAAGCCCACAACTATCGCTAGGCCCTCAGGTAGACCATGGCCTCATTAGAATGAAGACAACAGGACGGATAAATGTTTTCACTCATCTCCTTCATGGAAATGAACCAGCTTTGTGCCTGACTATGCTTGATCTGAGAGACAGAGGAGTAGCTCTTCCCCAGTGAGAAGCCACTTGGGACCAGAACGTGGAGTCACTTCCCTTAGGGAGGCTGACAGGGCATTTTATTGCCTATTTTTCTTTTCATTTTCTTTTGAGACTGAGTGTAAGCTGCACAGTGATGTACAATCTATTTTCCCCAGTGGACACAGGCCAGTGGTTAGTAAAACCAGGAACAGAGAAGGCTCTGAGCCCCAGATCAACTCCCTCGGTCCTGGCAGGGCCCCCATGCTGTTGGTGGCCTGAATTTCTGGCCCCCAGCACAGGGCTGGGTCTGATGTGTAGGGGGTGGAGGAGCTGGGGAGTAGGGAGTTGTGAGGGAGGCTACCCAGGAGAGAGGTCCTGAGACCGCCCCCGGCGCATGAAATCCCACAGGACCCACATGAGCAACAGCATTACAGGCAGGGCGGAGAGGCTGCCTGGGGTGGGAGAGGCTCGAGCTTCAGGCTGATTTCTGACCAATTCACAGAAAGCCATTATGTCAAGACAGACATGTGGAGTTAGATACACCCTGAACACAGGGCTTTCATCATGCATGCATCCATTCATCCATTCATCCACCCATCCATACATCCGTCCGTCCATCCGTCCGTCCATCCATCCCTCCATCTATCCATCCATTCCACATTCCTCAGGCACCTGCTCTGTCACCAGCCCTATGGTAATCAGTGCTAAAGACACAGTGGTGACTTAGTCCCAGGACCTATCCTTCTGATACTTATGTCCAATGGGGAACATAAATCATCCCAAACAATAGTGACTCACAGTGAGTAGGGCTGGAACAGAGGGTCAAGGGGATCACGATGGCTTCCTGGAGGAAGGGACATCAGAGCTATGACTCTAAGAATGAGCGAGAACTGACTGTTTCAAGGAGGCTCAGCCCTGGGAGGGCAGAGGGTGGGGCCAGTCACCCCGTGGGCCGCTGAGAGGATTCTGGACTTAACCTCATGGGGTCCTATGCAGAAATGGAAGTGGTGAGATTTGAGTCTGGAAGATCCCAGCATTTGTCTCCTGTGAGGGGGGTGGTCAGAGGGTTGAGACCGGAGGCAGGAGGCCAAGGAGGAGGCTTCTGAAGCAGACACTGTGGAGTAACCAGAGTCCTAAATGTCTGCTCCCTCCAAGGGGTGGGGGATGGCACGCTGTCCTCCCAGTACATTCTCCCCCGCTCTTCAGGCCTCTCCTCTCCTCAGCGAGCCGCAAGGTAGAGAAGTGTTCTCCAAACTGTGGATCATGACACTTGCCCAGGATGTAAGACCGACGAGTTTGTCACAATGGGTGCTTTAAACATTAAATTCTTGACTTGGATTCAGGTCATGATCTTGTAGTTCGTGGGTTCGAGCCCCGGCACCAGGCTCTGCGCTGGCAGCAAGGAGCCTGCTTGGGAGTCAGTCTCTCTCTCTTCCTCTTCCTCCTCCTCCTCCTCCTCCTCCTCCTCCTCCTCCTCCTCCTCTGTTTCTGTCCCTCCCCCGCTTGTTCTCTCTCTCCTTCTGTCTTTCTCTCTGCCTCTGAATAAATAAATAAACTTTTAAAAAATTGAAAAATAAAAAATGGATTCAGCTCCGCCATCGTTCGTCCCAGGTGTTTCCTGGGGAGGCTGAAGGGAGGCTCCACTCACCTGAGGTCTTCATGCCCCTCCCCTTTTAGCAGCACTGCAGCTACACTCCTGTGTTGCAACGTGAGATGAGTAGGTTCCCCGGGTGTGGGTAAGGGTGTCTATCGAAGTCTCTGTATAAGGCCCCAGACCCAGCTCTTCTGCTGCCCTGCCATCGACTGCCCTGGAGCTGAACCGAGAACCATGGTGCCCAGGACCTTTGGTAAGGGCACTCCAGCCCCAAGCTTCTGTGACATCACACCCCTAATGCACCTCTGGACCTCAGACCTAATGCTCTCCTGCCCACCCATCCTCGGCTTCCTACTTGGTCATCGCCCCCAGGTTATCTCTGACTTCATCGGTCCTAACCTGCAAAAATATTAGACTCCGCTCTTCCCCTGGCCCTCCCTGCCACCCTGAGTCAACATCCACCCTGAGCTGTTCCCAACGGTGAAAGGAGGTCAGTGACGTCACGTTGTGCACCCCGGTGGCGACCAGAAGGCTCCTCTCTCGCATTATTCGCGTTCCCCTTCTGCTTCTCAGCTGCTGTCTGGATTTCTGAACTCCTGAGCTCAGGCTCAGAGGGAATCGCAGGTGAGAGCAGGCATAGCGAGAAGGGAAGAAGGGACCGTACTATGGATGGAGGTAGGGGCTCCAGAGGTCCCAGACTAATCCTTGGAATCCAATCCAGCTCTGAGTCCCCCAGATCCTGGACTGTGGATGTCACAGCTGGTGCTCCGGTGTAGAGACCCCTGTTACCCCGTGGAGCAGTGCTGTGGTGAGGGGGCCTGACTCGGGGGTTCCAGGTGAACCTGCTGACTTGGCTTCCAGCACTGTTTTCCCAAGTCCTTGAGCTCTCTGAACGGGCTGCTGGGAGGTTGAAGGTCCCAGGCGTGAGGCTCGATTGCACCAGGATCTGTGCCCACGTGAGGGGTCTATTCACATTCAGGCTCAGGGAGGAAGGAGAAGTGGATGGAGTTTTGTCATCTATGGTCCATTCAGATGAGCAATGCCTGCTGTGTTCGTAACACTTCCTTTTGGGTAACTACGAGTCTCTAGCATCTCCTTCCGTGTATTTCCTGCCCCTCCCCCCTTCTCCTTCCCCTCTCTTCTCCTCTCGCTCAAGTTGAATGAAGAGTAGCCCAACCACCTTCCAGAATTGCTTTTTATCCAAGCCACCCTAGGAATCAAGCGAGAGCCCGCCCCATACCCATTTCGCTGCTCATTCGCTCTCATCCCCACCCCTGACAACCACCAGTGTGCATTCTGTCTCCATGGATTTTCCTACTAGTTTCGTTTAAATGGAATCAATCAGGGGCGCCTGGGTGGTTCAGTCGGTTGAGCATCCGACTCTTGGTTTCAGCTCAGGTCATGATCTCATGGTTTGTGGGTCCGAGCCCCACATCGGGCTCTGCCTAGACAGTGCAGAGCCTGCTTGGGGTTTCTCTCTCCCCCCCCTCTCTGCCCCTCCCCAGCTTGATCTGTGTCTCAAAAAATAAATAAAAATTGGGGTGCCTGGGTGGCTCAGTCGGTTAAGCGGCCGACTTCAGCTCAGGTCACGATCTCGAGGTCTGTGAGTTCGAGCCCCGCGTCGGGCTCTGGGCTGATGGCTCAGAGCCTGGAGCCTGCTTCCGATTCTGTGTCTCCCTCTCTCTCTGCCCCTCCCCTGTTCATGTTCTGTCTCTGTCTCAAAAATAAATAAAAACGTTAAAAAAAAATTAAAAAAATAAATAAATAAATAAATAAATAAAAATTAAATAAATAAAAAATAAAATTAAATAAATTTAAATAAAATTTAATATAATTTAAAATTTAAATTATAATTTAAATATTATATATAATATATATTATAAATATTATATAATAAATATATATATATTTAAAATAATTTAAATTATAATAATTTAAATAATAATTTAAAATAAAATAAAATTAAATTAAATTAAATAAAAATTAAAGGGAATCAATCATACCATACATGACTTTTTATGTTACTTTCATGTTCCCCTTTGCATAATATTTTTGAGGCTTATTGACACTGTAGAATTTACCAGTACTAATTCCTTTTTTAAAAAGTGTATTTATTTTGAGGGGGGGGGGGGTTGGGGAGGGGCAGAGAGTGAGGGAGAGAGACAGAATCCCAAGCAGGCTCTTTGCACTTAGCACTCGGAGCCTGACGCGGGGCTTGAACTCACGAACCATGAGATCATGACCTGGGCAGAGATCAAGAATCAGATGTTTAACCAACTGAGCCATCCAGGTGCCCCTACTTCATTCCTTTTTATAGCTGAATAATATTCCACCCTGTCTATATACCACAATTTGTTTATCCATGCGGGCATTTGGGCTGTTCCCATCTTTTGGCCACTGGAAATAGTACTGTTATGAACATGTGTATATGTGTATTTGAGTACCTGTTCTCACGTCTTCAGGGTATATACCTAGGAGTAGAATTTCTGGGTCAAATGGTAATTCTATGTTTAGCTGTTTGAGGAGCTGTCAAACTGTTTTCCACGGTTGCTAAACCATTTTATATTCCTATCAGCAATGCACGAGGGTTCAGATTTCTCCACCTCCTTCCCCATCCTTGTGATTTTCCACTTTTCTTTTTATGACAGCCACCCTCGTGGATGTGAAGAGATAGCTTATAGTTTTAATTTGCATTCCCTTAATGAACAGTGATGAGCATCTCTTCATGTGCTGACTGGCTGTCTGTATGTCCTTTTGGAAAAGTGGACACTTTTTCCACTTTTAAACTGGGGTGTCTTTTCTTATTGAGCTGTAGGAGTTTTTCAACAAATTCTGGATACTTACCTCTTATCATATATGTGATTTACAAATACTTCCTCCCATTACGTGATTGTCTTTTCACTTCCTTGATATTTTTGTGTGCAGCACACAGGTTTTCATTTTGACAAATTGTATTTTTTTTCTTGGTCTCTGGTGCTTTTTGATGTCATAGCCAAGAAAACATGGCCTAAACCCAAGGTCATTAAGATTTACTCCACTGTTTTCTGCTAATGATTTTATGGTGTTAGCTCTTATATTTAGGTCTATGATCAATGTGAAGTTAATCTTTGTGTATGGTATGGGAGAGATCCTTCTTTCTCTCCTTCTCCACATCCTTCTTATTCTCTTTTACACACAGACACCCAGTTTTCCCAGCACCATTTGTTGAAAAGATTATTCTTTTCCCTAGTTCATTGTCATAGCACTTTTGTTGAAATTTAATTGACCGTAATTACACTGGTTTATTTCTCGACTGTCGATTCGGCCCATTGATCTACATGTGAGTCCCTTAGGTCAATACCACACGGAATTAACTAGTACAGCTTTGGAGTAAGCTTTGAAATGATGGCGCATCAGTTCAACAACTTTGTTCTTTGCTTTGGCTACTCTGGGTCCCTTCCATCTCAGTATGAATCTTAGGATCAGCTTGCTCATTTCTGCAAAGAAACCAGCTAGCATTTTGACAGGAATGGCGTTGAACTTATAGGTCAATTTGGGAGCACTGGCATCTTACCAGTATTACATTTTTCAACTCATGTACATTTATGGAGCTCGATTTATTTACACGTTCTTGAAATTCTTTCAACAGCTGTATTGTTTTCAGTGTGCCCGTTCTGCACTCCCCTTGTTAAATTTATTAACAAGCATTTTATTATTGTTGGTACTATGGTAAGTAGAATTTTTTTTAATTTTTAATGTTTATTTATTTTTGAGAGAGAGACAGAGTGTGAGCAGGGGAGGGGCAGAGAGAGAGAGGAGGGGGGGTAGACAGGATCTGAAGCAGGCTCCAGGCTCCGAGTTGTCAGCACAGAGCCTGACACTGGGCTCAAACTCATGGACCATGAGATCATGACCTGGGCTGAAGTCGGATGCTTAACCGATTGAGCCACGCAGGCGCCCCCGTAAGTAGAATGATTTTCTTAATTTCAATTTCAGATGGCTCTTTGCTAGTGTGTACAATGGGCTTTTATATGTGGGCCTTGCATCTTGCAACCTTGCTTAATTCATCTGTTAGTTCTGTAGTGGCCTTAGTAGCTTCCTTGAGCATTGTTAATGTACTAGATGATCATGGTACTTGAAAACAGAAATCGTTTTACATCTTCTTTTCCAGTTTGAATGTTTTTTTTTTTCTCTTTCTTGCCGAATTTCTCTGGCTTGAACTTCTAGTGCAATGTTAAATCGAGTGGTGAGGGTGAATGTACTTGCCCTGTTCCAGACGTTGGGAAGAAGTGCATGCAGTCTTTTGCCATTAGGTACAGTGAGCTGTGGGTTTTCTTGTGGATCAGGTTGAGGAAGATCTCTGGATTCCCAATTTGTTCTTTGTTGTTGTTACTATTTTAGTCACAAAAGAGTATAAATTTTGTCAAATGCCTTTTCTGTATCATTTGAGATAATCATGTTTCCCTCTGCCCATATTCTCCTAATAAGGTTTATTACATTGAATGATTGTCATATGTTGAACCAACCTTGCATTCCTGGGATAAATCCCACTTGGTCATGGTGTAGAATCCTTTATATAAGCTGTTGGATTTTGTTTGTTAGTATTTTTTCTCGAGAATTTCTTAATTTATATTCATAAGAGATGTTGGTCTATAGGTTTCTTTTCTTGTGATGTCTTTGGTTTTGATAGTAGGGTAATATTAGCCTCATAAACTGAGTTGGGAAGTTCTGCTGTTTTATTTTTTGAAATTTATGGGGCACCTGAATGGCTCAGTCGGTTAAGTGTCTGACTTCAGCTCAGGTCGTGATCTCATGGCTCGTGAGTTTGAGCCCCATGTCGGGCTCGGTACTGACAGCTCAGAGCCTGGAGCCTGCTTCGAACTCTGTGTCCCCCTCTCTCTCTGCCCCTCCCCTGCTCATGCTCTCTCTGTCTCAAAAAAGCAAAAAAACAAAAAAACAACCCAACATTATTTTTTGAAGTTTATGAATGATTGGCATCAATTTAAGGATGGTTTTTTTCTTGGTCATTTTAGCTACAGTTTTGTCGACTCTGTTAGTCTTTTCAAAGAACACACTTTTAATTTTATTGATTTTCTGTGTTGTTTTTTCTATTCTCCATTTCATTTACTTTCCTTGGTATCATCACTGTTTCCTTGGTTCTGCTCCCCTGGGTTTGTTTGCTCTTATTTTTTCAGTCAGAAGACTGAATTATTGCTTTGAGATCTTTCTTCTCTTATCAAATAGGCATTACGTCTATAAGTTCTCTGCCATCACTGCTGTAAGCTGTACGCCATATGTTTTGATACATGGTGTTTTCATTTTCATTTGTCTCAAACCATTTTTGAATTTCCTTTGTGACTTTAGATTTCCTTGACCCACTGGTTATTTTACTTAGGAACTGGCTCTTATATTGCTGCATATTTGTGAGCCTCCCAAATTTCCTTCTGTTGTTTACTGATCCTTCAATTCCACCGTGGTCAGAGAACGTATTTGGTATGGTTTCAATCCTTTTACATTATTGAGGCTTTTTCTATGGCTTAGAATATGGTAGAGCTTATAGAATGTTACACGTGTACTTGAAAGAATGTGTATTTTGCTATTTTGAAGTGTTCTACAGATGTTTGTTAGGTTTAATTGGCTTCTAGTGCTTTTACAAGTATCCTATATTCTTTTTTTTTAAGGGAAAGAGAGCAGGAGTTGGGGAGAGGGGAAGAGGGAGAAAGAGAGAGAGAGAGAGGGAAAGAGAGCACGACAGAATCTCAAGCAGGCTCCACATTCAGCTCAGAGGCCCATGCAGGGCTCGATCCCATGACCCTGGGATCATGACCTGAGCTGAAATCAAGAGTCAGACACTCAACAGACTGAACCACCCAGGTACCCCCAAGTATTCTATACGCTTGATGACCATCTATCTGCTGTTTTGTTCTATTCTTGAAAAGGGGGTGTTGAAGTCTCCAGCTATTGCTGGATTATCTATCTTTTTTTGTTTGTTTAGAACTCAAAACCTTTATTTGCACTGTAAAAGGGAAGAAAAGTGATTGGTAACCGCGTGTGTGATGCAACAGAATTAGTTCTTACCATAGAGAGCAACACATCAGCACTCTAACCACCTACTCTTATAACTCGGATTTCACAAGAGCATACATACCCAAACATATTTCCCCACACGTGCATGACTAATACTCGCTAAGTTCCAGTGACAATAACTGTATTACACCTAGGTCACTGGTAAAGAACTGAACTATCAGGCCAATATATTTTTTTAATTTTTTTTAAGTTTATTTATTTTTGAGACAGAGACAGAGCAGGAACGGGGGAGGGTCAGAGAGAGAGGGAGACAGAATCGGAAGCAGGCTCCAGGTTCTGAGCCATCAGCCCAGAGCCCGACGCAGGGCTCGAACCCACAGACTGCGAGATCATGACCTGAGCCGAAGTCGGACGCTTAACCGACTGAGCCACCCAGGCGCCCCGAATATTTTTAAACATTAAAAAAAAAAAAAAAAAGGCCCAGAAGGCAGAAAAATCCCAAGGGAAAAAAGTATTGGGGATTTTAAAATTTTTAAGTGAAATTTGTTTAAAAATTTTTTTAATGTTTATTTACTCTCTCAATAGAGACAAAGAGAGCGTGAATGGGGGAGGAGCAGAGAGAAAGGGAGACACAGAAGCTGAAGCAGGCTCCAGGTTCTGAGCCGTCATCACAGAGCCCGATGTGGGGCTCGAACTCACAAACTGCGAGATCGTGACCTGAGCTGAAGTCAGACTCCCAACCGACTGAGTCACCCAGGTGTCCCAGGCGCCCCAGTTTTTAAAATGAAATTTAAAGGGATGAAGGACATGACAAAAAGCCACTGGTATTACTTTACCAATTCAATAAATGCATCTCAGAAATAACTGTTATTATAAAGGGGTTTCAGATCTTTCCCTGAATTTTTATAAGCAGACCACATCTAGTAAAGGTCCCTCCTCCCCAGTTTTGCTTTACTCCCTAAAATGATTTTGGCCAGTAGTTTCCCCTCTAGTACTGGGTCATCTCGGAAGTACCTTAGGGGCACCTCGGTGGCTCAGATGGTTAAGTGTCCGACCCCTGGCTTAGGCTCAGGTCATGATCTCACAGTTCATGAGTTCGAGCCCTGCATGGGACTCTGCACTGACAGCACAGAGACTACCTGGGATTCTCTCTCTCCCTCTCTCTCTGCCCCTCTGCCCCCTCTGAAAATAAATAAGTAAACATTTTTTTAAAAAGCACATTAGACAAACAAGCTGACAGGTGGGGCCCATCGGGAGTGTCCAGATCCAAAGACCTCAGTTTACCCTAAGCTTCCCTCTACCTGGGCCGCCCACTCAAGGTCACCTCACATACCATCCGTTACTTACCGTTAACATTATTATGATCTGCCCCTGAGCCATATGCTCTTTGGATCCTCACCACGATCCATGGGGGGAGAAATCCGCAAACTGTCACTCTCCTCT
This sequence comes from Panthera leo, assembly GCF_018350215.1. Classification (NCBI taxonomy): domain Eukaryota; kingdom Metazoa; phylum Chordata; class Mammalia; order Carnivora; family Felidae; genus Panthera; species Panthera leo. Next base: position 10,801,790 of record NC_056693.1, read on the forward strand.
GGTTCCCTTCCTCGAGTTCATGGAGCCTGCGCCCTTCTGCTAGATCACGTGATAACCGTGAGCATGGTCCCAAATAGCTCTCCAGGAGTAAATAAAGGGGTTTGGGACAGAGTTGCTTGAAAGTTCTAAGGATAAGGTACCTGGGAGATACAGAAATGGCAGGTGTTTTGCAGGGGAGGAAACTTAAAACAAATGGAGAAGCCATCCTCTCTGCATTCTCACTAATGCTGGGGCCACCACACGGAGGAAACCGCACTCACTATCTGATATGCGGTAGCCCAGGAGGTGGGGGCTCAGGTTATGGAGTAAGAGGACACTTTCCACCTGCAAGTCGTAGAAGATGAACCCAGACCTTTGCCTCCTGTTTTATCCATATGATCTCATGGTTACCTGCCTCTGTGTGCTTTCAAAGCAAGGACAGCTGCGGAATGCGTGAACTTGGTAAAGCACTAACCCGGTCACGTGATTGCATTTAAATTTTTTTTTTCAACGTTTTTTATTTATTTTTGGGACAGAGAGAGACAGAGCACGAACGGGGGAGGGGCAGAGAGAGAGGGAGACACAGAATCGGAAACAGGCTCCAGGCTCCGAGCCATCAGCCCAGAGCCCGACGCGGGGCTTGAACTCACGGACCGCGAGATCGTGACCTGAGCCGAAGTCGGGACGCTCAACCGACTGCGCCACCCAGGCGCCCCATGTGATTGCATTTATAAACACCCTTCGGGTCGCCTCCCTTCTTTCCCATTTCCTGCATCTCTCCAACTCCATTCCTAGTCGGGGGGGTGGGGGGGCAGAAGTCGCAACACAGGTAAGGGGAGCTCCAAGTCCAAGACCCTTTCAAGCCCAGCCGTATCCCCAAAGCAGCCCTGCACCCAAATTCTCTCCTTGTCAATCTTACCCCAGCTTCCTTCCTCTTCCTTTCCATCCTCTGGATATCTTTAACACCTGCCCCACCCCCCACCCCCCACCTGGGAAACTCCACTGCATTCTTAGAATCCTAAGCTATGGCATCCCAAGTTTTTCCTGCATTCACTCCCCTTTAAAGGGTCCAGGCTGCTCGGACCCAGCTGTCTAGACTCTTACGTGCATCAGGAACTAGCCCTTAGGCAGAGGTGGCCCCAAACCCAAGCCTGTAGAGCAAATCTGGAGCCAAGCCTTCCCCATACTGGCCTGCCCTCCCTGAGGCCAGTCAACCCAGTGGCCGCACTCCAGCCCCATCCTCAACCTCCTTTCCCTCTCCTCCAGCTCCTGTGTGTGTATTAGTCTTTCTTCTCCTCCAGCAGTCAAAGACTGTCACAGGTGAGTACCAGGATGGGGAAGAATGAAGAGGGACGAAGCTCCCCTTGGGAAGTGGGGTCACGGTTCACAGAGGGCTTCTGACTGGGGGAGTTAGTGCCGGGACCTCCTTGGGCTCACACCAGCAATCTCTGCCCAGATGCCCCCATGGGCCCAGGGCTGTGGCTATGTCAGCAGGCGCCCAGGTGTGGGGACAAGATCTACAACCCTTTGGAGCAGTGCTGTAATGATGACACCATCCTGCCCCTGAATCGGACCAACCTCTGTGGCCCTAATTGCACCTTCTGGCCCTGCTTTGAGCTCTGCTGTCCTGACTCCTATGACCCCAAGAAGTATGTTGTGAAGTTGAAGGTTCTGGGTGTGAAGTCTCGATGCTATTCCTCCCCCATCTCCGGGGACTGTGCCAGGTGAGGACCTTGCCCCTGGCTGAGGAAAAGAGGGTAGGGATGAGGAGAAAGGAGGAAGGGAGTGTGGGTGTCTAGGCCATTCCTTTTGAGGACACCCTGCTCACTTAATCTCCAGCAGTGACTCAAATCTTATCATTCATCCCCTTGTCTGTGCTTCATAATTTATTGGTTCCTCCTTCTTTGCAGCAGAAAGATGTTTTCTCATTTGGAAAGATATTGAAGAAAATAAATTTCCACTAAGGCAGCTTGGAAAGGAAGGCTGGGGCAGGCATCAGCGTCTGTGCAATGAAGAGCCTGGGATTTCCACCTTGGAGAGACCTTAGCTGACTGCCACTTGGTTTTCCCAGTGTGCTCCATTTTGACGTCCGCCCATCATCTCTGTCATTGCTCCCTTGTCCTTCGGTCCCTCTGTCCTGATTCACCACCCTTGCTGATACGTGTTAGTCAATCAGCTCACGGAGGTGCCGTGTACCATAGGCACCCATGGTTCTATGGTTGCTCTATGAAACCCCTTTTGCTATTAAATATCCATGGGATTCTGTTGCAAAAATAATGTGCTCTTCAGACTCGTAACTTCTCTGGAGAAGATTTTCCAGCACGTATCAGACTTGCTTGTGCTTCTGTATGGCCTCCTAACTTAAGAGATATGACAGATGCCAGCAGGCCTATTGGGCAACTCCTAGCTGCTGAGCTCATTATGCTTCAAGTTGCATGTGGGAAAGAGCCTTCATTCTTGCGAGAGCAGAGTAGAAGGATCTAGTAAGGCTCATAGGCTTCACCCTTAGAGATAACGCCCAAGAGAGAGTACTACATTGTTCTGTGTCCAGCCCTTGGGAAAGAGGATTTCTGATTGCCTTAAGTTACCTGAAGGAGTAACAGAAGTGCATCAAAATGGTGAAATGGAAGTTTTCTACCGTCTTCCCCTCAAAGAGCATTGATTTTGACGATCACCCACCATTCAAGAGTTTAGCGCAGCCACTCCACGGTGTTGGTGCCTCAGAATCCTTTTTATTTGGCCAAGCAGCCTGCAGGGAACCTTAAACTGGCACCCTCCCCCATTCCCCCGTGCAAGTGCATACCCCACATAAAAGCCCGCTGAGTCAGAAGCAAATCTAAGTTCCTGATTTCCCCAACAGCCCTTAAGGTCAACAGTCTCCCTTACCCCCCAGGGCCTTCCCCTGGGTGCCCCTCAGATAAGATCCCTGTGGACCTTACCGAAACACTGCCCTTTATGGTTTAAACTGACCAATCTGGCCTTAGCCCAGGGACCCCAAAACATTCCACTCATAGACCTAAATAAAGGCATGTGCCCAGAGTCCTGCCTCTCTCTCTCTCTCTCTCTCTCTCTCTCTCTCTCTCTCTCTCTCTGCCTGCACCCTGCCTTGACCACCTCATGTGGCCCCTTGCGTCTTGCCATGTACTTCTTCTAGAACCTGTAACAAATTATTTATTTCAATTTCTCTTGTGATCTTTAATTGAACCTTGGCTTACCAGCTAGTTGGCCCTCCATGCTCCGCTTAACAACTGTTAATTTAACAAAGTCGTAACACCCACAAACAAGAGTGCCTTTGTGGAAATCTGGGGTCCAACACAGAAGTTCCAGCACACCACTGGAGGGGAAAGAAAAAAAGAATGAATGAATGAATGAATGAATGAAAGGGAGGGAGGGAGGGAGGACACAAACTTGGGCATTCAGCACTGCCCAGGGAAAACAAATGGGAGGCTGTCAGCACCTGGCCTGCCTTTGCAGTATGGAGAGAAAGCACCCAATTTTAAGAATTCCACCCAGGGGCGCCTGGGTGGCTCAGTCAGTTAAGCGTCCGGCTTTGGCTCAGGTCATGATCTCACGGCTCGCAAGTCTGAGCCCCGCTCAGGCTCTTTGCTGACAGCTCGGAGCCTGGAGCCTGCTTTGGATTCTGTGTCTCCCTTTCTCTCTCTCTCTCTGCCCCTCCCCCCACTTGCTCGCTCGCTCTCTCTGTCAAAAATAAATAAACATTGAAAAAAATTAAAAAAAAAAAAAAAAAGAATTTCACCCAAAGCAGGAACAAGTAGTATGGAGCAGGAGTAGCCATAGAAAAGGTCTAGGGGCACCTGGGTGGCTCAGTTGGTTAAGCGTCTGACTTCGGCTCAGGTCATGATCTCACGGCTCGTGGGTTCAAGCCCCGCGTCGGGCTCTGTGCCCACAGCTCAGAGCCTGGAGCCTGCTTCGGATTCTGTGTCTCCCTCTCTCTCTGCCCCTCCCCCACTTGCGCTCTGTCTCTCTCTCAAAAATAAATGAACTTAAAATAACATTTTAAAAACATAAAAAAGAAAAGGTCTAAGAAAGCCTCAGAATCCCTAACAGGATCGATGGAAGGTATTTCCCAAAGCCAGTCAGTAAGACTGGAAGAGGTGACTGCTTCTTCCAATGCAAAGACAGCAATGCCAGGATTCAAGAGACATGGAAAGTCAAGGAAACAGGACACCGCAAGTGGAACACAATGACTTTCTAGTAACTAGTAACTGACCACAAAGAAATGGAAACTGCTATTTACCTCACAAAGAATTCGAAATGGTTGGGCTTTTTTTGTTTTAATTTTTTTAACATTTATTCATCTTTCAGAGACAGAGACAGAGCATGAGCGGGGAAGGGGCAGAGACAGGGAGGCACAGAATCCAAAGCAGGCTCCAGGCTCTGAGCTGTCAGCACAGAGCCCGACACGGGGCTTGAACTCACAGACTGTGAGATCATGACCTGAGCCGAAGTCAGACACCCAACTGACTGAGCCAACCAGGTGCCCCGAAATGGTTGTTTTAAAGAAGCTCCATGAGCTACAAGAAAACACAGAAAGACAATTCAATGAACTCAGGGAAACAATACACTATCAAAGTGAAAAGTTTGACAGAGAAATAGGGATCATAAAAGCCAAACAGAAATTCCAGAGCTGAAGAAGTGAATGAATGAAGTGAAAAAAATGGAATAGAGAGCATCAGTGGCAGACATGATCAAGCAAAGACTCTGTAAAGTGGTAGACAAGTCAGTCAAAATTATCTAATCAGAGGAGAAAGAAGAAAAAAGAAAGAAAAAGAGTTAAAAAGTTTTTTTTAGGTTTATTTATTTGAGAGAGAGAAAGCACACGTGGGTGTTGGGCAGAGAGAGGGGAGAGAGAGAATCCCAAGCAGGCTCCACACTGTTAGCACAGAGCCCGATGGGGGCTCAAACCCATGAACTGTGAGATCATGACCTGAGCTGAAACCAAGAGTCAGACACTTAACTGAGTGAGCCACCCAGACGCCCCCCAAAAAGAGTTTTAAAAACTAAATTGTGAGGGGCACCTGGCTGGCTTAGTTTGAGGAGCATGCAACTCTTCATCTTGGGGTCATGAGTTCAAGCCCCACATTGGGGGTAGAGATTGATTTAAAATAAAATTAAAAATTAGAAAAAAAAAAAACCTTAAAAGCCTAACCTGTGAACAACGGGATGCCATCAAAACAAAACAAAAAAATGCATCATTGGAGTAACAGAGAGGGAGAAAAGACCAAAAAGCTTATTTAACAAAATAATGGCTGAGAATTTCCCAAATCTGGGGAGAGATTCACGCATCCAAGTTCATGAAGCTCCTAACCAACCCCCCAAAATTTCAACCCAAAGAAATGTTCTCCAAGATACATTATAATAAAACTGCCTAAAATCAAAGATCAAGAGAATTTTAAAAGCAGCAAGGGGAAAAAAACTCCTCACAAATAAGGGAAATTGCCTAAGTCTATGGTGGATTTTTCAGCTTAAACTTTGCAAGCCACAAGAGAATGAGATGACATATTCTACGTTCTGGGGGGAAAACAATCTGCCAAGCAAGAGTACTTTACCCAGCACAGGTGTCCCTCAGAAAAGAGTGAGATAAAGACTTTTTCCTAGACAAACAAAACTGAGGGAGTTGAGCACCAGTAGATCTGCCTTCAAGAAATGCTGAAAAGAGTATTTCTTTTTTGTTGTTGTTAAGTTTTATTTATTTATTTTTAGAGACAGAGTACAAGTGGGCGAGGGGCAGAGACAGAGGGAGAGAGAGAATCCCAAGCAGGCTCTGTGCTGTCAGCACAGAGTCCGACTCCAGGCTCGAAATCAGCAACCGTGAGATCCTGACCTGAGCTGAAATCAAGAGTCAGATCCTTAACCGACTGAGCCACCCAAGTGCCCCGCTTTCACTCATGTTAACTAAACTCAGTGCAGTAGCTGTTTGACAATTTATGTAAGTCAAATCATTATGCTGTACACCTTAAGCTTCTAGAGTGATGTACGTCAATTATATCTCAGGAAAAGTGGGGGGGGGGAATGTAACTATCTTGAGACAGACAGAAATGGAGACACAATATACCAACACCTATGGGATGGCAGCAAAAGCCGTTCTAAGAGGGAATGTGATAAAAGCCAACATTAAGAAAGTAGGATCTCAAGTAAACAAACTAACTTTACACCATAAGGAACAAGAAAAAGATGAACAAACTAAGCTCGAAGTTGGCAGAAGGAAGAAAATAACAAAGATCAGTACAGAAATGAGTGAAATGGAGACTACAAGGACAATACAAAAAAAAATCAATGAAACTAAGAGTTGGTTTTTTCGGAAAACAGACACAACAGACAAACCTTTAGCTGAACTAATCAAGAAAAAAAAAAAGAGGACTCAAATAAGCAGAAGTATAAATGAATGAAAAGGCATTGCAACTGACACCAGGAGAACACTGTGGTTCTTAAAAGACTACTATGAACAAGTATATGCCAACAATTTGAGTAACCTAAAAGAAATTAATAAATTCCTAGAAACATACAACCTACCAAGACTTAATCGTGAAGAAAGAGAAATGATGAAGAGACCAATAATGACCTGATGGTTTCACTGGTGAATCCTAGCAAACATTGAAAGAAGGATTAACACCCATCCCTCTCAAATTCTTCCAAAAATCTGAAGGAGAGGGAATTATTTCCGAACTCATTTTACAAGGCCAGTGTTACCCTGATACCAAAACCAGACAAGGACACTAACAGAAAATTACAGATCAATATCCCTGATGAAACAGATGCAAAAAATCCTCAACAAAACATCAGCAAGTTGAATTCAACAACACATAAAAAGCGGGCACCCGGGTGGTTCAGTCAATTCAGCCTCTGACTCTTGATCTTGGGTCATGTCACAGTCTCACGGATCGTGAGTTCAAGCCATACATCTGGCTCTGTGCTGACAGCACAGGACCTGTTTGGGATTCTCTCTCTCTCTGCCCCTTCCCACTCACACACTCTCTCTAAATAAATAAATAAACTTAAAAAAAAAAAAACACATAAAAAGACCACACACTATGACCAAATAGGATTTTTTTTTTAGGTTTTATTTAAGTAATCTCTACACCCCACGCAGGACTCGAACCCATGACCCCAAGATCAAGAGTTGCGTGGTCTTTCAGCTGAGCCAGCAAGGCGCCCCAGATGGGATTTATTTTTGCACTGCAAAGGTGGTTCAACATACACGAGTAAAAGATGTGATACACCACATTAACAAAATGAAGGACAAAAAAGGGTAGATATACATACTTACACACACACACACACACACACACACACACACACACACGCAGAGAGAGATTTCTAAGAGAACCTCTGGTAGGAATGGTGGTTCAACAGGGACACAGGTATCAAGACAATGTGGAGGTCCTCTCGCGGAGGACTTAAACGGATGATTCTGAAAAGAGCCGTTTCCGTCTTGCAAGATGCCATGCAGTGTGGTTTCCGGAGCCAAGAGACTGAGACGGAGACTGAGACACCCTTAGAACACATTTGTGAAATGTGGTCTTAATTTTCTGTGGCTCTTTCCTCTTTTTTTTTTTTTTCAACGTTTTTTTTTTTTTAATTTATTTTTGGGACAGAGAGAGACAGAGCATGAACGGGGGAGGGGCAGAGAGAGAGGGAGACACAGAATCGGAAACAGGCTCTAGGCTCCGAGCCATCAGCCCAGAGCCTGACGCGGGGCTCGAACTCACGGACCGCGAGATCGTGACCTGGCTGAAGTCGGACGCTTAACCGACTGCGCCACCCAGGCGCCCCTCTTTCCTCTTATTTTCATGGGAAATGTATTTGTGGTAGAATTCTGTGTAGGGAAGATACAGGCAGTTCCTTTACTCGACACATTTGTTGATCTGTCAACAGTGTGTAATGCCAAGTAAACCAGACCAAGCAGATTCACAGCGTGGTGGAAAGACAAAAGACGCTGACAGGCCATCTGCGAAATTACATACAATGAAGACAGTGGAGGCGGTGACAATGGGGGGGAGGGGCTCTCAAGGTAGGGCAGGAGAGGGAATCTGGAGGACCAAGGGCTTTTTCGTTCTGAGGAACAGGTGAGAGAACATTCTGGGCAGAGGAAGCAGCAAGTGAGGAGGCTCTCAGATGAAAAAGGAAGACTGGACATCAGGAGAACTAAGAGGAGGCCAAAGACACTGCTGAGGCACATGATTAGGCAGGGCCTTCTAGGATGATGAAGGGTTTGCCTGATTTCCAAAAGGCAATGGGACACCAGTAAAGGCGTTCAGGTGGAGTGAAGCGGCCATTCTGGCTGCCGTGCGGGGGTAAGATGTGAGGAGTAGAGTATTGTCAGTGTGAATGGGTTCAAGGAGCCTTTGCAATTATTGAGGCAGTTGTGCATGGCTTGTTTGAATCCAGTGGCAGAGGTAACAAGGAGGAAGTGCTAGCGGACTCAGAAAGAATTAGCACTGAAGAAAAAAGGGGGTGCCTGGGTGGCTCAGTCGGTTGAGCGTCCGACTTCGGCTCAGGTCATGATCTCACGGTTCGTGAGTTCGAGCCCCGCGTCGGGCTCTGTGCTGACAGCTCGGAGCCTGGAGCCTGCTTCCGATTCTGTGTCTCCCTGTCTCTCTGTCCCTTCCCTGCTCTCGAGCTCTCGCTCAAAAAGAAATAAACATTAAAAAAGACAAGGACTCATGTCGCAGCTTAACTTAATAGAGAAATTTGTAGTATTTGCAGGTTATCACAAACTTTGTTTGTTTGCTATAATAGCAGCAAACATTTACCAAACCACTAGGTTCTTGGCTGCAGGAGTCCTCATTATCAGGGTTCATTATCTGAGTCTTGCAATTACCAGATTGCATGGGGAAATAAAAGCTGTTGTCACAAAAATATTAAACTGACCCTTAATGCAGTAGTCCCCACCAGCACATATGTCCCTGTTTACCACCAGTGTGAATCCTCTCTCATCACAGAAACTTCCTTATAGGCCAGCCTCTCTGTGACCCTCTGATGCAAGGTGAAATTGCAGATCTTACAAAAGACGCTTGGTTACAAAAAAGTCTTTGAAAGCGAAGTGGGGGGGAGGGGTGGGGAAAGTGATGGAATCCCACCCAAATCCCTTGACCAACTGGGATCTGACAGAGACAGACCAGTTAACTTTTTTTTTAAGTTTATTTATTTATTTTGAGAGAGAGAGAGACAGTATGAGTGGGAAGGGGCAAAGAGAGAGAGAAAGGAGAGAGAGAGAATTCCAAGCAGGCTCCTTGCTGTCAGCATGGAGCCCAATGTGGGGCTCGAACTCATGAATCTTGAGATCATGACCGGAGCCAAAGTCAGAGACTCAACTGAATGAGCTGCCCAGGCACCCTGACTAGTTAACTTTTGAATAAACTATCATCCACAAGGATAATGGCATGACGAGCCTTCAAAAAGGTATGATACAGAGATCAAAGGAGTAAGAGAGGTCTCTGGGGACCTCGTCAGCGCCCTAGAATAATTTTCCAAAAATTAACTTTACGACTTAGGTTATAAAAGCTAGACGTGAAATAGTTTTGTAGGAAAAATTCTAATCTATCACCCTCCTCCCCCACCAAAAAAACCATCATTTGATTCACTGTTTATTTGAAGAATGAATCTCATACTGCTGTTATAGTCTGAATTTTGTTCAGTTAAAGATAGGCCTATTTTTAAAATAAAGGTTTTTTCCCCCGATTTTTTTATGGTGGTAAAATACAAATAACATAAAATTTGCCACCTTATCTGTTTAAAAGTGTACAGTTCAGTGACATTAAGTACATGCATGCTGCTGTGTGACCATCACCAAACAAAAAAAGAGAGGGGGGATAAAATTATATGATCATCTCAACAGATAACAGAAAAAGCATTTGACAAAATTCAACACTCTTCCATGGTTTAAAAAAAAAAAAAAAAACAACTCTCTGGGCACCTGGGTGGCTCGGCTCATTAAATGTGTTTTTTTTTTTCAACGTTTTATTCATTTTTTGAGAGAGAGAGACAGACAGATTGCAAGTGGGGGAGGGCCAGAGAGAGAGGGAGACACAGAATCCAAAGCAGGCTCCAGGCTCGGAGCTGTCAGCACAGAGCCCGATGTGGGGCTTGAACTCATGAACCACGAGATCATGACCTGAGCCGAAGTCTGACACTTAACCGACTGAGCCACCCAACGCACCCCAAGTGTCCAACTCTTGATTTTGGCGCAGGTCATGATCTCACAGTTCATGGGTTCGAGCCCTGCATAGGGCTCTGCACTGACAGTGCAGAGCCTGCTTGGGATTCTCTCCCTCCCTCTTTCTTTGCCCCTTCCCCATCCCCTTTCTCTGAAAATGAATAAATAAACTTAAAACTCTCAACACATTAGGAATAGAGGGAATATACCTCAACATAATGAAGGCTGTAAATTACAATCCCAGGGATAACATCCCATTCAACAGTGAAAGGTTGAAAGCTTCTAAGATTGGGATCATGAGAAGGATGCTCACTCTTACCAGTTCATTTCAACATAGTACCAGAAGTCCTAGCCAGAGCAATTAGGCAAGAAAAAGAAATAACGGGCATCCAAACCAGAAAGGAACAAATAAAATGGTCTCTGTGGATGCCATGACCTCATATATAGAAAACCCTTTTCTTCATTTCTACCAATACAACTAATCACTACATGTCTATTTTGTGTACTTAAAGCTATCTGCAGTAGACCCTTCAACAACACAGATTTGAACTGCACGGGCCTACCTACGTGTGGATTTTTTTTATAGTACTATAAAATTTATACAGTACTATAAATTTTTTTACAGACATTATAAATGTCTTTTCTGTTCTTCATGATTTTCTTTTTTTCTACTTTAAAAAATTGTTTTAATGTTTATTTATTTTTGAGAGAGAGAGAGCACAAGCAGAGGAGGGGTAGAGAGAGAGGGAGACACAGAATCTGAAGCAGGCTCCAGGCTCTGAGCTGTCAGCCCAGAGCCCAATGTGGGGTTCGAACTCACAAACCACGAGATCATGACCTGAGCTGGGGTCGGACGCTTACCCATTGAGCCACCCAGGCGCCTTCTTCTTCATGATTTTTTTAAATGACATTTTCCTGTCTCTAGCTTATTTTATTGTAAGAATACAGTGTATAATACAATGAACATACAACATATGTGTTACCTGTTTATGTTATGAGTAAGGTTTCTCAGTCAACCACAGGCTATTAGTAGTCAAGGTTTGGGGACATAAAAGTTATACATGATTTTTGACTGCACAGGGGGTTGGCATCTCACCCCTGCATTGTTCAAGGGGCAAGTGTAGTTACATTCTGGAACTGAGTCTTTTTTTCTTTTCTAAGTTTATTTACTTATTTTGAGAGAGGGAGAGCGCACAAGCAGGGGAGGGGCAGAGAGAGACGGGGAGAGAATCCCAAGCAGGCTTACCAACTGCGAGATCGCGACCTCAGCTGAAACCAAGAGTCAGACGCTTAACTGACCGAGCCACGAGCCAGCCCGGGAACTGAGTACTAAAAAGCCAGTCTTCAGAATTTTTAAAGGAGGAAGCCATAAAGGAAGTAGAGCCACAGGGGAAAAGATTGCATTCTGCACTAGAAATCGGTTAAAAATCTCTTTCAATAGGGGCCCCTGGGTGACTCAGTCAGTTAAGTGTCCCACTTCCACTCAGATCATGATCTCACAGTTCACGAGTTCAAGCCCCGTGTTGGGCTCTGTCCTGACAGCTCAGAGCCTGGACCCTGCTTGGGATTCTGTGTCTCCCCTCTCTCTGCCCTTCCCCCACTCACACTCGGTCTCTCTCTCTCTCTCTCACAAGTAAACATTAAAAAATATATATTTTTTAAATCCCTTTTGGTAAGGTGGTTCTCTTTTGGTCAATTTATTCTATCCTTGCAGTGTTATTTCAACAAAGTGGTCCTGGGCATAATCCAAGCATTCATAAACGGTTGCTACGTCCTGTTTCAGCAAGAAACTTGTAATTGTGCATAGCTTTCTTACATTAATATCTTACTGCTTTGGCAGTAATGGCAAAAATAGAATTTCTGTATTCTTAAGTACCATAAATGTTTGGTTTTGTTTTTTTAAGGAAACATTTTCCATCTGATGAAATACAAAGCCCAAGTTTCTGCTAGTATTCATACTTGAACCAATATATTGAGGCTTGCTTCACTTAAATAAATATACGAATGAGGCCGCCAGTCGGTTGACTACACTGATCTGGAGGCTGAGGACCCAAGTCTGTGGTCCCAGGGACACCTGATGGACAGAAGTGCAGTGTGACCCCCTACCCGCCTGCAGGCCCCGGCAGAGGTCTGTCCCTGCCACCTCCTCTGGTCAGCTGCAAGTAACACTGACCCAGGAGGCATTTTGTTGAGCAAATCTGAGAAACCGTGAAAGACCGTATCACGGGTACTTTCCTATTGTTTTCACAGCCCACGAATCGGAATCTATGTTCTATAAAGGTTGACACAGATTCACGTGGATTCTTGATCAGTTACCACCACCAGCATTTGGGAGAAACAGAAACTCTCTTCTCCAGAAATAGGGACCCGCTGGGCTCATGTTTTTTAAATAGAGTGTTTTTTCCTTCATGAAAATGAGGCCCAGATGCTCACAGGGCGTCTCCCACACTGCTGGTAAATCGGGGAAGAGCCAGAAGAGGCTGCAGGGATGTTGCTTCTCCCCAGGGACTCAGCGCCTCCTTCTGGTGAGAGATTTAAAGAACACCAGGCAGGACCAGGGAGAGGCCTGCTGGCCGGTCTGGGAGCAACCCCACCTGGGTTCTGAGTGTCTGGTTCTTCCTTTCCTTTATAAGAAATAGAGAAATCTGGGGCATCCGGGTGGCTCAACTGGTTGAGCACCCGACTTGGGCTCAGGTCATGATTTCGCAGTTTATGAGCTCGAGTCCCACACTGGGCTCTCTGCTGTCAGTGCGGAGCCTCCTTCCGATCCTCTCTCCCTCTCTCTCTCTGCACCTCCCCTGCTCATGTTCTCTCTCTCAATTAAAAATAAATAAGCATTAAAAAAAAAAAAAAGAAATAGAGAAATCCTACAGAAATACACAAGTAAATCACAATGTGAGGAAAGCTTCCAGGAAGGTTTGAGTGCTGAGACCTACCTTTCCCAAATTTTTATAAGCTTACGCGTTACAAAAATGAGTACACAACAGAATAGAAACATGGGGAGAAATATCCTTAGAATAGGAAGGCCTCTCCTGGGAGCTGACTAGCTTTTAAAAGCTAGATCCGGACGACAATCCAAACCAGAGACTATGACTCAGGGGAAGGGAAATAGGTCCCAGAGAAAGGGATTCCTTAAGTCACTGACTTGCCTCTGAATGTGGTTTAGATCCTTCCATTGTTTGATTAGATTTTTCTCTCCGTTTTCCCAAGTGTTTAGAACTTGAGTGGATTGAGAAAGGGGGGAGGCAGGGAGTAAGATTCCAAAACCCCTTAACCCAAGCTTGCGGGGACAGTGCAGAGCCGGCTTGGGATTCTCTTTCTCTCCCTCTCTCTCTGCCCCTCCCCTGCTCACACTGTGTCTGTCTCTCTCAAAATAAATAAATAAACTTTAAAAAAAAAATCTTTTAAGTGTTAAAAGAGAAAATTATAGCTTTGAGTTATACTTCATTAAATATTAATGTGATCTTCCTTGCTTTGCTTTATATTACATTTACCCCATGTATCTGTATTTATAGCTATGTATTCAGCTTTCTTTGTCTTTTTTTAAACAACCAGAGATATTTCACAGAATTTGTTTTATTCACATATTGTGATAACCAATGTGTCTGGTCTTATTTAAGGCATTTAACTTTTTTTCTACATAGTATGATTTTTCTTGTTTTTTTTTTTTTTAATGTACTTACTTTTCTTGAATAGACCATATCTGTGGGTCTGTGTGTGCACGCGTGTGCTCACACAAATGCACACGTCTTTTACCTTTTTTCTCCACTATGATTATTTGGAAACATACTATCTGTTCTTTTATTCCGTGGGTTTGCTATATACAAATGCCTCACAAAGGTAATAAAATACAGTTCTCCCTTTCTTTATCAATAGAAAATGGAACAGTAGCTATACCTCTTTCCTGACCTGCACCCATAATCTCAAACCCCAATATCAAGCTTTAAAATTGGAAAACTTTGGGGGCGACTGGGTGGCTCAGTCGGTGAAGCGTCCGACTTCAGCTCAGGTCACGATCTCACGGTCCGTGAGTTCGAGCCCCGCGTCGGGCCCTGGGCTGATGGCTCAGAGCCTGGAGCCTGCTTCCAATTCTGTGTCTCCCTCTCTCTCTGCCCCTCCCCCGTTCATGCTCTGTCTCTCTCTGTCTCAAAAATAAATAAACATTAAAGAAAAATTTAAAAAAAATTGGAAAACTTTGCAGTTATATTTACTATTTTAATTTATCCCAATATTTCAGTATTCTGTTTTTGAACATCTAATGATCAACACACTGATGTTCTGTAACCCATCAGTATCAGGCACCGTGATAAATTGGGGTCAATTCTCAGCTTCAAGGACTGCCCACCACTAGACAATCTGCCTGTGTTTCTTTTTTTTTTTAAGATTTTATTTTATTAAAAAAATTTTTTTTAATGTTTATTTTTCAGAGAGAGAGAGAGAGAGAGAGAGAGTCAGAGCACGAGCAGGGGAGGAGGAAAGACAGAGAGACACAGAATCCGAAGCAGGCTCCAGGCTCTGAGCTGTCAGCGCAGAGCCTGATGTGGGGCTCAAACCCACAGACCGCAAGATCATGACCTGAGCTGAAGTCCAATGCTCAACCCACTGAGCCACCCAGGAGCCCCTTAAGATTTTATTTTTAAGTAATCTTTACACCCCATGTGGGGCTCGAACCCACAACCCCCAGATCAAGAGTCGCACGCCCCACCAACCGAGCCGACCGACTGAGCCAGCCCCTGACTGTAAGTTTCCTAATTCACACAACTGAAGAGTGGTTTTGCATGGAGTCCAAAAGCAAGATGTGTAAGGACCCGTCCTCCCATCCTAACTTCCGGAAGGCTTACAGCAACTTGTGGAGTCCAAAACAATTCTGTGACACAGCAGGAATGTGTGAGATTAGCATAATAACAAGATGAACCAAATTGTAAGAAATTCAATTAAGCATCCAACCACCCACCTCCAGCATCCGCTCAGGGTGTGGCCTCCCCCCACCCCCCCAAGTCCAACATCAACTTTTTCTCGTTTTAAGCCTTGCAAGTGACATACCTCTGTTTCTTGGTTTGTCTGTAAGGCTCCCTTCTTCCTTCTCATTTTTATGAGCTATTTGTAATTTTTTTTTAGGAGTAATGACATTTATGACCATTTCCCCCCTACCTTTGTTTTTTCTCTATTTTTTTTCACCCAGGCAAAGCAATACAATGTCCCACACCTTCAGTTAGTTTAGCTCATTAAAGTCCGTTTGGGATGCCTGGGTGGCTCAGTTGTTAAGCATCTGACTTCAGCTCAGGTCATGATCTCAGTTGGTGAGTCCGAGTCCCCCGTCGTCGTTTGAGCATGAGCCCTGCATCGGGTGAGCTCCAGGCCTGCATCGGGTAAAAACACGGGCCCCGGGTGAGCCCCCCTACCCTCTCTCCCTCCTTCTCTCTCTCTCTGCCCCTCGTTCACTTGCGCCCTCTCTCTCTCAAACCAATCAATCGATCAATAAATAAAGTCAGTTTGGGAAACCAATTTTTATTCAGCAAGATCTTTCTTTTTTTACGCCGTCTATAAATGTTACTGGACTAGTTATATCTTTGGGGCAGAGACTCATTAGGCTACTTGCTGGTGCTGAGCTGGCCTGTTTTACTTGCCACTTGCTCCCGCATTTAGATAAAAATAAGCTCTGATGAATTTTTCCCCGTGGCATGACATTTCTCTCTCAAGAGTCTTTGCAGAACACTTGTCCTGGTCATAATCCAGCATCAGCTACCTTCTATTTGCGCGCGGTCTCGAATTTCTGGCTCATCACGGGCTTTTTTCGGTCTCGGATTTTGAAACATCTGTTCTGGTTTATTTATGCTCATGGACCAATGCACCATTCCAAACCAGCAGAGAGCTTCTCTGAGCACAGGGAGGGATTGTGCTTCCCAAGCTTCCCGACCACGTGAGGCAGATGAGGGGGATGAAGATCGCAGACGGCATCTCCCCCTCCGGTTTCTGCCCCTCCCGAACCCTAGATTCACACCTGAGCTCCCTCCATCCTGAATGATGCTCCTGGCCAATCTCGTTCTAGGGCCAGATCTGAAAGCTCCGGGTTATTTTAGGTTTTGTTTTTCTCCGTCCTTTCTTTTTCCCTTTCCTTGTTGGAACTTAATATTCTCTTAATGAAATTCATCTCACATTTGTTGTTGTTCTTCCCCTGTAAATTTCCAGCTTCCAGACACGGGATGGATAGTAGTAATTCCAGTCATGTCCTAGGAAATGCTGAATGAGGACCCGTAGCAGGGCAATAAGATGAGTTCAAGGCCAGCCATGATAAATGAGAGTAACTTATTATTTTTTTATTGAAATGTTTATGTATTTATTTTTGAGAGAGAGAGAGAGAGGACAGAGGATCGGAAGAATTCTCTGCGCTGACGGCAGTGAGCTGATGTGGGCGGGGCTTGAACTCAGGAAATATGAGATCATAACCTGGGCTGAAGTCTGACGCCCAATCAACTAAGCCAGCCAGGTACCCTATAGCTCTTGTTTTTAGGAATGGGCCTAACATTTACTATCAGGACGCAGACACCTGTCAGTTTCTCTGACCGGAGCTGCTCCTCCCTGGTCCTGCTCAAAGCAGCCCCTGCGCCTCACCCAATGCCCACCAGGGGCACTCTGGTCCCATTCGTCCAGTCCAGACCCACTACCTGTGACTTGGGCTCACCCCTTGCCAGAGCCTCTCACCGTAAGGGATGTGTCCCTCTCCCACATCATCTGTGAAGTCGACATAGGCACCTGGAACCTCGAGACTGGGATGGGAATTTTACTCAGTTGGATCCAAGGGATTCAGGGTGCCCATGCTGAAAACGTGCGGGTGAACACACACACACACACACACACACACACACACACACACTCGCCCCTGTCTCACAGATTCTGGATTCTAGAATATGGGAGCCAGATCTCCCTTTATATACCTTCTCAGCACACCCATGATAGTATTAACCTCTAGCCCATACCTGGCAGAGAAATGAATCTGAGGAGGAGGAGGAGGAGGTGAAGACCACCCACTCCCTTTTAAGAGGGAGGTATGGGCAGATCAGCTAGAGATTGTGGCCTCCATGACACTGGTCATGGGGAAGCAAGAGGGATTTGGTGGCCTTGTCCTCCTCCAATACCTACACAGCATCCCACCAAGGCTGCCCCCCCACCCGGGGCAAATCTAGACTGAGGAGGGGGTCTCCACTTAAAAGAGACACAGGTCCTGACCTCCCAAGAATCCTTCTCCATTTCTGCCCTAAACAGACGTCAAGCAGGGATGCTCATCTGTGACAAACCCCTCCCCTGGAGGAGGGGACAGAGAGTGACCTTCACCTTAACCATGAAGTAATTCTGGGAGCCTAAGGCTGGGGCAGCATCGCTTGGAGCAGACTGTGGATGAAGTTTACACAGTGCTGCATGGAGTCAGAACTCGTCCCCCCATCTCATGTGTGGCTGGCACAACACTAGGTGAGTGCCCATCGGGGACACTGGAGGAGACAGAGCTGGTGTGGCCCAAGCAGCAGGGCAGGTGGGTCCAAGCCTGGGCCCTCTGGGAGCCACACCCCACCCCGAGTTTCCTGGTCCCTTCTGGACTCACCTAGGGCTCCATGTGGGCAGACGAGGGTGAGGGTCTAAGACAACAAACGAGAGCCAGTGGAAGAGGAGAGGGATGGGGGGGGGGGGTCGATGGGGCAGCCGCAGGTCCACCTGGGAGCCCAGCCTGAGGCAGGTGAAGGCTGTGGGGGTCTCTGTCCTCACTGAGGCTCAGGGAAAGGTTAAGAGCAGATCCAGGATGAAATCAAGTCCCCTGTGTTCAGGTGCCTTGGGATATAGGTCTCTGGCTGGAGAGGGGATGCATCTCTTGGGAGAGATGGGTTTAGTGTTCTCAGGAATGTGGGTATTTCCTGGGTAGGAGGAACGGGAAGAGGGTTCTTTAGATCAGGCGGCTCAGATGCAGTCAGGCTATAAAGGGGGCTGAGCTCACACGTGTTGCATTATGTATATGACCAACAGTAGTATTTAGGGAATTAGGGGGCTCCCAGCTGGCTCAGTTGGAAGGGTGGAGGAGTGTGAGACTCGTGATCTCAGGGTCGTGGGTTCGAGACCCATGTTGGGTATAGAGATTACTACATAAGAAATAAATAAACTTAAAAAAAATTTCAGAGGGTTAGGTTTGGAGTGGGAACCAAGAGAGGTATGGCACCGGGCACGAGTTTGGAAACTGAAGCAGGGATGTGGATGGGGCTGGGCCTGGGGGCGTGGAACGGGTGTCACTATGATGGAGGGAGTCTTCACTCCCCTCGTAGCCCAGGATGGAAATCGTTGAGAAGCTCAACCTAGGGTAGGGCCATGCTGCAGTCCGCCGAAGTCTGGAGCAGCCCAGGAAGCGAGCAATGAGTCAGTCTTGAGTAGCTCACACCTAAGGGCAGACCAGCCAATCAATCCCCTCCTAAGGAAACTATGTGCTTGCCGGTGATTCTCAAACAGTCTGCTGGGGAGCTTAGGAGTGGCCTGATCTGAACTGCCCAATCAGGTGAGTAAAGGCTGGGCCGGCTGGCTGCAAAACATTCCAGTCCCGATCATTCTCTTTCATTGGCCTACAGCCTCTTCAGAAGCGATGATACCACGAAGGTGTATCTTAGGTAAGGAGGACCCCAAATCTCACCCCATCCCCCACGCAGTTCCCACACCCCAACGTCATCCCAGTCTCCTCCCCACCCCTGGCCAACTTGGAAGCATCTGTGACAAACAGCTCCATTCTTTTTTTTTTTTTTTAAATGTTTATTTATTTTTGAGAGAGAGAGAGACAGAGCATGAACGGGGGAGGGTCAGAGAGAGAGGGAGACACAGAATCAGAAGCAGGCTCCAGGCTCTGAGCAGTCAGCACAGAGCCCGATGCGGGGCTCGAACTCACGGACCGTGAGATCGTGACCTGAGCCGAAGTCGGACGCTTAACCGACCGAGCCACCAAGGCGCCCCAAACAGCTCCATTCTTTAACAAACCATAAACCTTCTGTCTGTCTGGGAGCCCAGTCTCCCCTTAACACTCGTCCCCCAGAAAGCCTCAGCAGCTCACAACCTGTTTGAGCTAGATGCCTTGCAGGGATAGCCCCAAACCAAATTCTGCACCTTTATTATTATTTTTAATGTTTATTTATTTATCTTGAGGGGGGAGGGGCAGAGAGAGAGAGAGAAAGAGGGAGAGAGAGGATCCGCGCTGTCAGCACAGAGCCGAGGTGGGGCTCGAACCCACGAACCATGAGATCATGACCTGAGTTGAAATCAAGGGTTGATCGCTTAACTAAGCCACCCAGGTGCCACCCCCCAAAATCCGTACCTTTAAACCATCCTAACCTGGCCTTCTTCCCTACTCATCTGCCTTCCCTGAGGATCCCACGGCCATTTTCCCCACCCCACTTTCCTCCTTGAGATATAATGATTTATAAGAAATCCGTATTTGCTCATTCAGATAACCGAAACGTATTTCTCATGTACATTTGGTCTTCACAAATTCCTGAAAATGACTCAGAGCCATAAAGGTGAAAGGAAGGCGACTTTTGAACCCCACTGAAGCATGGGAGCTGGTAGCCAGGAGGACCAAGCAGGCAGACGAAGCAGGGGAACATTCATTCCCACCTTCCCCACCTCCTGGGAGGGGAGAAGGGCCAGAGACCGAATCGGCCAATGGCCAATGATTAATCGGTCATGATTATGCAACGAAGCCCCATAAAAAGCCAAAAGGACTGGGTTTGGAGGGCTTCCAGGTCGGTAAGCAGGTGGAGACTGGGGAGCATGGGATGCCTGGAGAGGCTCAGGAACCTTCCCCAGACCTTGCCAAGTGCATCTCTTCATCTGGCTGCTGATTCATATCCTTTATCAGAGCCTTTAATAAACCGGTAACATAAGCGGGGGTTCCCCCAAGTTCTGTGAGCTGCTCCAGCAAGCCGGACGAACCTCAGGAGGTCACTGGAACCTCCAATCTGCAGCCGGTGAGTCAGAGGCACAGGTGACAGCCCAGGTGGGATTGTGACTAGTGTCTGCGGTGAGGGGTGGGGGACAGTCTTGCGGGACCGAGCCCTTAGCCTGTTAGCTGATGCTATCTCTGGGGAGACAGTGTCAGGACTGAGTTGAATTCTCAGACACCCGCTGGTATCTGAGAATGGCCTGGTGTTGTGTGGGCGTGAGTTGGGAATTCCGACTGGAAAAGAGCCCACTTTATTTTTCCCGTAGGAGTTCCTGTCTGCGTAACAATTTTCTTCCTCCAGGGTTCAAAGGCAGTGGCAGGTAAGACCAAGGAGAGAGAATGGGGAGGGAGGAAGCTGCCCTGGGCATCTGTCCCTCCTTGGACGCCCACCATCGGTGTCTCCACCAGACGCCCCCATGGGCTCAGGTCTGTGGCTGTGCCAGCCCGCCCCTCGGTGTGCGGACCAGGTCTACGACCCCTTGCAGCACTGCTGTAGCGATGACACCATCCTGCCCCTGAACCGGACTCGCCAGTGTGGCCCCAACTGCACCTTCTGGCCCTGCCTGGAGCTCTGCTGTCCCGAGTCCTTTGGCCCCAAGAGGTTTGTTGTGAAGCTGAAGGTCCTGGGTACCCAGTCCCAGTGCCCTTCGTCGCCCATCTCCAGGATCTGCCCCAGGTAAAGGCGCCAACTGCTCGCGGCTGAGGGAAGGAAGCAGGGATGAGGGACACAGAGGGTTCTAGGGGGATCCCCTTCCTGTTATTTTTATCTCCGGCCATTTCTGGAAACTTCCCACTCTTTTCCTTGTCTCTGCCTCATAATTTCCTAATTTTTCTCTCTCTGCAGCTGAAGGAGCTAGGCGAGCTCCTTACAAAAATGGAATGTTTTGCATTTGCCAGCACAGACCCGCACGTATCACCAGCTTCCCGCCCTCCCCCCCGCCCTCCGCCACAGCCCCCTGCAGGGTTGGCAGGAAAACAGAGAAGCCAACTGACCTGACCTGCAACCTGCCTGCTGGTCCCTGTGCTGCCCATCTTTGAACGCTCAGAGACTCCCCCACGACCTTCAACTCCTTGTGCCTCAGTCCCTCACCTGTAAAATAAGCATGTTACCCACCTCCTTGATGGACGTTTTGAGGAAGACGCGCAGGATTTGAGTATTAGGGTGAGCAGGATGAGATGGAAACTCTTGAAAAATCTGCATGTGTATTTTGAAATGGAGACAAATAAAAAATACAAATTAGCCAAAGGCCTGTGTAATTTAGAAAGCTCCTTCTAGAATATCAGATGGCTTAACGTTGCATACGTGTATATATAACTGAAACTTCTCATTTTCTTATTTTTTAATCTCTTCTGAATCTGAATAAAGGAAACCTCATTTAAAATGGAGTCTGGGGTGGCCGGGGTGCCTCAGTCGGTTAAGCGCCCGACTTTGACTCAGGTCATGATCTCACAGTTTGTGAGTTCGAGCCCTGCATCGGGTTCTCTGCTGACAGCATGGAGTCTGCTTGGGGCTCTCTCTGTCCCTCTTTCTCTCTCTCTGCCCCTCCCCAACTTGCACGAGGACGCGCGCTCTCTCTCTCTCTCTCTCTCAAAATAAATAATTACACATAAAATAAAATATAAAATAAAATAAAATAAAATAAAATAAAATAAAATGTCAGAAGCCCAGATGAGGAGGGGAGGAGAGGGGTAAACTTTCAAGCTATACCTCACAGAGTCCTTCGAAGAACCAACTGGAAGAAGCCCACCTCACTACCTCAGCAAGAGGAAGATTCTGTCCTGGCAACAGCCCAGCCAATGAGATGATCGCACCCCAGCCAATCAGAAGATCGCAGCCCAGCCAATGAGAAGCCACTACACTCAGAACTCCCAGTTTACTCCAATGGGCTTTTCCTTACAACAGTCCCTCCCACCTCCCGGCTTTCGTCTCTAAACAGTGGTTCTCCCCTTTGTTTTCTAGACTTACCTGTGGTTTAGCCATGGCTTGTGTGTGTCGAATTCCAATTCTCTGCTACTCCTGAAAAAAAAAAAAAAATTGGGGGGGGGGGGGGCTGGTAAAATAACTGATAAGTTTTATTTCTAACGTCAACATTACATATCCAAATGAGATGAGGTCACTATCTCAGAACAGACACACCCATGTTCGCTGTGGCATTATTCGCAATAGCCAAGATATCCATATCCAACAACCGAAATGCCCAACAGATAAACGGATAAGGAAAATGTGGTATACATTATAGATACAATGGAATATCGTTCGGCCATAAAGAAGAGGAAATCTTGCCATTTGTGACAATATCGATGAACCAGGAGGGCGTTATGCTAAGTGAAAGAATCCAAACAGAGAAAGGCAAATACTGTACAATATCACTTATATGTAGAACATACAACAACAAAAAGGTGATTTCGCAGAAAAAGAGCATAGACAGAATGGTGGGTGCCACAGGGTGGGAAGGGGGAGAAATGAAGCGCTCTGTTTTAAGAATAAGTTCTGTGGAGGTGCCTGGATGGCTCAGTCTGTTAAGCATCCGACTCTAGGTTTTGGCTCAGGTCATGATCTCACGCTTTTGTGAGTTCAAGCCCCATGTCAGGCTCTCTGCTGGCAGCATGGAGCCTGCTTGGGATTCTCTGTCTCCTCTCTCTCTGACCCTCCCCCACTCGTGCTGTCTCTGTCTCTCTTAAAATAAATACATTAAAAAAAAAAAAAGAATAAGTTCTGTGGACCTCAGGAACAGTATGGTGATGATAGTTAATAATATGTATGGCAACATGTACTTGAGAGTTGCTAGGGACAGATCTTAAGCAGTCTCAAAACACACACACAAATGTTTGCTATATGAGGTGACAAGTGTGTTAATTATCTTTACCTTAGTTATCATTCCAAAACCTAAATGTATATTGTGAAAATCAGTAATGACAAATCTCATTAAAATGGAGTTGGGAGGGGGCGCCTGGGTGGCTCAGTCGGTTAAGCGTCCGACTTCAGCTCAGGTCACGATCTCGCGGTCCACGAGTTCGAGCCCCGCGTCGGGCTCTGTGCTGACAGCTCAGAGCCTGGAGCCTGTTTCAGACTCTGTGCCTCCCTCTCTCTGTGACCCTCCCCCGTTCATGCTGTGTCTCTCTCTGTCTCAAAAATAAATAAACGTTAAAAAAAATAAAAATAAAATAAAAAAAGAAAAGAAAAAATAAAATGGAGTTGGGAGATGTGGGTAGGGGGAGCTCTCATGTCCTAGCACTCATCGTCAATTGCACACCCAACAGGAAGAAATGAACTTGACCTTGTATGGTCTTGACCTTGCATGTGGCTATTACTCTTCCACTCTGGCCCAAGGAAGTTGCTTTCCTCGGCACCCCCAGGCACCAGCTCCACTAATGAGAAGCCACCATACTTAGAACTCCCAGTTTCCTCCAAAGAAATTTTAATTCAGAAAGCTTTCTCGAGTTACCCCTTCTCTCCTTAAAAAAAGTGTGCCTTGGGGCACCTGGGTGGCTCAGTTGGATAAGTGACCGCCTCTTGGTTTCAGCTCAGGTCATGACCTCACAGTCTGTGAGTTCGAGCCCAGCGTCAAGCCCTGCACTGACAGTGTGCAGCCTGCTTGGGGTTCTCTCTCTCCCTCGCCCTCTGCCTCTCTCTCTCTCAAAATACATTAAATAAACTTTTTTTAAAAGTGCGCCTCTCCTTTGCTCCCTGGACTTGCCTGTGGCTTTCCCACAGCTTGTTTGTCTGGGATTGCAATTCTCTTTTATTCCCCCCAATAAACCCATCTTTTGCTGGTAAAGTAACTGACAGCATCTACTTTTGAGGCTAACGACACCAAAAATGTTAACTTTGTGTGAGGTGATGAATGTGTTAAGTATCTTGATCTTGGTAATAATTCCGCACTACATTGTATATCAAATCATTGCGTTGTATACTTTAAACACATAAATACGTTTGTCAATTATCCCTCAATAAAGCTGAAAAAAACCCACTTAAACAGGACCGTTTCAATGAACAAAGCATGACATGAAACATAATTACAAAGCAGCTTTTGTTTTCACACCTCTTTCCTTTTCGATTTTTTTCTGATTCTTCCCCCGCCCCTGGATAAAAAGGTGAAACGCCATGAAATTTTCTGGCCTCTTTTATTTTTTTTTTAATTTTTCTTTAATGTTTACTCATTTTTGAGGCAATGCGAGAGACACAGTGCAAGCAGCAGAGGGGCAGACAGAGCGAGACACAGAATCCGAAGCAGGCTCCAGGCTCTGAGCTGTCAGCACAGAGCCCCACGCGGGGCTCGAACTCACGAACCGTGAGATCATGCCCCGAGCCGAGGTCGGACGGTCAGCTGACTGAGCCACTCAGGCGCCCCGAATGGCCTCTTTTATTTAATAAATATCCTCTTCTGACCAATTGAAAATGTCCAGAAGTATGTAAAAGTGAGAGCAACCATCTTGACTTAAGCTTACATGTCACGCTCCCTCCTAGCTCTGGCCCTCCGCAAAAGTGGAAGCCTGCGTACAAGGGACGTGGGCGCCTTTTCTTTTCCCTAACACGCGCTTTTATGCACCTCCTCCCAGTTTTCTGACTTGGTTTCCGAACCCACCAACGTAGGAGCTCGGAACCCTCTGAGCTTCACTGCTATCGCTCCCCAGGCTCCTACAGCGGTGGGTCCTCCTCCATCGGGACCATCATGGTGACCCAGCACTGACACTCCCTGAGCTTTGCAAATATTTAAAGCTGCTTCCTCCCCTTCTGGGTGCCTTCTGGCTTCTACCCACACACACATCTCTCACCTGAACTTCCTTCGATGGGGGGCAAGCGCCTCAATCCCGCTTGCGTGTTTACATTCCTTCTCAACCTTGCAAGGTCAGCAACCAAAATCCAGCGGCAGCTAGGCTGGCGGGCGTCATGCAGATGTCCAGGCAGCTACAGCAGAGGGGCCGCTGCC
This sequence comes from Panthera leo, assembly GCF_018350215.1. Taxonomy (NCBI): domain Eukaryota; kingdom Metazoa; phylum Chordata; class Mammalia; order Carnivora; family Felidae; genus Panthera; species Panthera leo. Next base: position 10,826,841 of record NC_056693.1, read on the forward strand.
AGCCACGGAGGTGTGGGCTTATGCAAAGCGAGGGCTACTGCCTGGGGACCCCAGTGCCTGGATGGGGCAGACGCAGGTATGAGGGCCCGAACCTCACGTGTGTAACTTGGGGTCTGTCTGGGTAAAGGGGTGCAGGCTGGCTCCATCCCCATGGGAGATGCACCTGTGCAACCCCCCCCAGGAGGCAAAATCAGGTGCACTGCGCGCGGCACGACTCTCCCCGGACTCCAAGGGGCGGCGGAGCCCTGACGGGGCCCGGGGGCCGCCAACGGAAACCATTAAGGAGGATCACAGCCCCATGCGAGGGCAGTCGCAGCCACTAACTCAGCAGAGTCCCAGAGTCCAGGAAGCCCCAGGGGCAGCAAAACTGACCGCACTGCGAGCCTAACGGCGCGACCTCGACGGAAACATGGCAGCCCCCTCCGCCGCAGCAGTGCGCATGAGCGAGCTCTGCTGGAGGCGCCTGCGCACTGCGGCGCCGCGCCGCACCGCACGCTCGGCGTCCTCCCGCCAGAAGGAGGGACTGCTGGGGATGCTGGGCTGCGAAATCCCAGGAAAGGGTGCCCCGCAGGCCTTTTGAGTGACAGGGTAAATGCTATATGCTGCTGTGTTTGGTGCATTTTAAACCCGCCCTTGATCCCACCATTGGATGCTGTTATAACCCCTATAAAAACGAAATGACCCAAAACACAGACCAATCCAAGGCGTGACGAGTCCGTTGATGCCTCTTTGGATAGTAAGGTCCTGGTGATGTGTGTTACATTTGCTCATCCAAGTTCACGGTTGGGGCGGGGGTGAGTGCAAATAGGTTCAGGATAAGTTTTACCCCCTTCTCCTTGGGAAGTTGACCTCAGGCATGTTCTCTGGATAGTGTTTCTTTGGAACCACCGTGGTTTAAGATAAAGGCGTAGTGTCAGCTGTGTTATCAGGCAACATTGTTTATCATTTAAGAGCTCGCCTGATCCGCACTGGAAGAACTGCGACTATGTGACCGGAGTTAGAGATCCCTGGAAAAGGAATGACAGACATAGCTTTCTGGACACAAGGAGAGTCATTTTAGGCCCCCGGGCCATCTTATGAAACAATGTAAGAATAAACAGCCAGGAGGTTGACTAATCCTATCAGGGCAATAAATCAGAGTTAAAACTCCCAGTGTTCATTCATATGTGAAGACAGCCTTGTGCACACTAAGGAGTAATCTTTGTGGGATCTAAGCCCTTTTGAGCACTCAGATACTAGACCACAAGGAGCCAGAGAATTGATAATGCTGACCCTTGCCAAACCTAGTGGCTTTGACCTGGACTCAGTCATGTTAAGATGATTTTTCCGCCGCGGGGCACCTGGGTGGCTCAGTTGGTTAAGCGTTCCCCCAGTTTTGTTCAGGGAGACACTACTTTGGAAAAGATCCACCGCATTTTCCTCGTTGAAAATAAAACCCTTTCTTTCCCTATTCTTTGGCTTCATTGTGTCTTGTGGTTCAACACTACCAAGAGGCCAAGATGTGAACCCAGTTTCTGGTAGCAAATGGACCCATGGGTCCAGAGGGCCTGCATAACCTGCGGACTACTTAAGAGAGAAGTCTCAGTTTTCCTGGGTGGATTTTCTTGTTTCTGAGCACAACGCTTGCCTGTCTTGGAAGCTACACTGAGTTTCTCTCCTCTAGTCTGTTTTCCATTCACAACAACTATGTGTCACAGCAGCCGATTTCTTCAGTTCACATACACAGGTCACAATAGGCTTCAGCTCAGCAGAGCAGAGTTAAGAGGACATAGGAGGGAAACCCAACATGCCACCATGACAGCGTTAGACACATCTTTATGGGGATGCCTTGCAACTATCTAGGTGGTCCTTTCTGGCCTCCCAAACAGGCAGCCCAGTTGAAAGGGGTAGGCCACGTGGTTGGAGATGCAAACTATCTCACATGTAGATCCTCATACGGGACAGGAACCATCAGCTTGTATCAGCCCATGAGCGTGGCTTCCAAAGTATACAAGTGTCATATTCAGAAAAAAGAAACTTCACCCAGGAAAACAAAAACTTATTTCTTAAACCTTTTTTAAAAAATTTATTTACTTTTGAGAGAGAGAGAGAGAGAGAGAGAGCGCCATCAGGGGAGGGGCAGTGAGAGAGGGAGAGAGAGAATCCCAAGCAGGCTCCACACGTCAGCGCAGAGCCCATGCAGGGCTTGAACTCACGAACTGTGAGATCATGACCTGAGCTGAAATCAGGAGTTGGACGCTTAACCTACAGAGCCACCCAGGTGCCCCCTTAAACCATTTTTTTTTTTAAAACAGTCCAGGCTACGTAGGCTATGGGCCCAATGACGATCCACTTAGTCTGGTCAGGGGTCTTTTCAATGATAAACAATGTTGTCTGATGACACAGGTGATGAGGGAGCATAAGGCAGGCTGACACCCCACAAACCACCCCCACAAGGTGGGATGTGTGTGATACATCAGTCACTCCTGGCTGCCCAAGGACAAAGGAAAGGGAGAGAAAACCAATGGTTAACTGATAGAGGTCACAGTCATGCAGGACTTGAATCTCCATCAGTTTACAAATATCTTAGTAAATGACAAGAAAAAGGCAACCTTATCAATAGTCGAATCTCCAGGAACCCCCTACTGTCTTAATGCTAATGCTTTGCTAGAAGGAAAAACAACCTTAGCTTGACAATAGCTAGGCCTCCAGTAATCTGTGTCTCCTTCAGCATATGGAAATCCCTTTAAGAAACTTCCTCTTGACTTCACCTCCCCCCAACTCCACACTATATAAGCAGTCACTCCTCACAACCCCAGCACAGCTCTTTCTGCCCATGGGTCCTGTCCCCGTGCTTTAATAAAATCACCCTTTTGCACCAAAGATGCTTCAAGAATTCTTTCTTGGCCATCAGCTCTGAACCCCCATCACTCCAAAACCCCATCACAGGTGACACCCCACATTTATCTTAACCCCGGATGGTTCCAAAGAAACAATACTAAGAGAAGGTCATTAAAAAAGCCCTGTGGCGGGGCGCCTGGGTGGCTCAGTCGGTTGAGTCCGACTTTGGCTCAGGTCGTGATCTCACCGTCTGTGAGTTTGAGCCCCGCGTCGGGCTCTGTGCTGACAGCTCAGAGCCTGGAGCCTGCTTTGGATTCTGTGTCTCCCTCTCTCTCTGCCCCTCCCCTGCTGATGCTCTGTCTCTGTCTCAAAAATAAACAAAACATTAAAAAAAAATTTTTTTTTAAAGCCCTGTGGCTACTGTCCAAGATTCTTGGGATACTTGCTCAAGGAGCTCAGCTGCCAGGCTGTGAGGAAGCATCAGTAGCCACGTGGGCAGGAACTAAGGTCCCTACCCACATGCCTAGACTGAACTCCTAGGTAGCACCCGGAAACAGCTTCCCAGGCACACAAATGAGATGTTCTGGAAGCAAATCCTCCAGGCCCAATCAAGCCACCCTAGCTAATACTGTGGGAAGGAGAAATGAGCCTACCCACATTGTATACTTGTGAAGAAAAGAAATGATTGTTGTTTTTTTTTAAGCCATGAATAAAAAGAAAGGAGACACTTTGTGTTAGAAATAAGCCCACCGACCCAATCAAAGGAGGGACACGGAGACTTGGAGTACAGTGAAGCAAGTCTTTAATCAACGTTCTTGCAAAAGCAGGTGTCTGAGGGACAGGTGCACTTGGGGCAGTTACAGCAGACGATTTATTTCCTAGCATATAAGCCCCTCCCCTAGTTCCTCATTGGCTGAATACTACAGAGGTTAAAGCCTTACCCAGATGTTGCCAATGTCTATGTAAGGCACGTTTGGAGGGCTTGGAATTCGTGCAAACTGCACATTGGAGGCCATCCAGAATGTGTTTAAACACTTGGAACTAAAACCCTGGGCCCATCCTACCTCATATTTCTTGATAATGTAGGACATAATCAATTGGTGTATTGTTTCAATGTTCCCTTTACATATGACTCAGTGTATCGCACACAATTTGCTTCAGAGTTTCCCCTTTTAATGTTGTTACTGGCAAAGCACTCTAATATGTACACAAAGACTTAAGTGTAAGAATATTTATCATCTCAGGGCGCCTGGGTGGCTCAGTCAGTTAAGCATCCGACATTGGCCCAGGTCATGATCTCACAGTTCGTGGGTTCAAGCCCCACATTGGGCTGTCTGCTGTCAGCACAGAACCTGTTTTGGATCCTCTGTCCCCTTCTCTCCCTCTGCCCCTCTCTCTCTATCTCTCTCTTTCAAAAAAAAAAAAAAAAAAAAAAAAAAATATATATATATATATATATATATATACATTTTTAAAAAGTCTATTGTCTTGTTTTTAGGGTAAGACTGGGAAAGCTTAGGTGGCCTTCAAAAGGAGACAAATGAAATAAGTTACAATTTATTTGTAAAATGGAAATGTAGGCAGCTGTAAAAAAATACCTGTGTGCTTTGGGATTTTGAGGGGATATGTATCATACTATCTTAGTTTAGAAATGGAAGGGCACCTGGGTGGCTCAGTCAGTTAAATGTCCAACTTCGGCTCAGGTCATGATCTCACAGTTTGTGGGTTCACTTCCCGCGTCTGACTTCAGCTCAGGTCATGGTCTCATGGTTCGTGAATTCAAACCCCGCATTGGGCTCTGTGCTGACGGCTCGGAGCCCGGAGCCTGCTTCGGATTCTGTGTCTCCCTCCCTCTCTGCCCCTCCCCCACTCACACTCTGTCTCTCTCAAAAATAACTATTAAATTTCTTTTAAAATAAATAAATAAACAAACAAAACTCCGACTCCCTTCCTTTTAAAAGACCTCCACCCCCATTGGCACTCCTGAGTCCAATCCTGTTACCAGTTTCCAGCAACAGCCGCTTCGTAGTTTTATATAATATGCTTATAATTCTCTCTCATGGGTTTAGGGGCCCAACTCTACCATTTACAAGCTGTGGGATTTTTTTGCCAAGTGACTTGAGTGTCTCAGAACTTCAGCGCGCTCCACCCACGAGGAGGTAACAACACTTCCCCCGGCCGATGCTTGTAAGCGTACAATAAAGTAAATGCATTTGTAAATACCGTGGGAACTGGGGGCTCCAGCGTATTTCTTATCCAAGTCGAGTCCATCCCTGGAAACATTTTGTTTTTAACTGTTTAGTTAGTTTTGAGAGAGAGAGAGAGAACACGAGTGTGGGAGGGACAGAGAGAGGGAGACAGAGGATCCGAAGCAAGCTCTGTGCAGACAGCAGAGAGCCCCATATGGGGCTCAAACTCACGGACCGTGAGATCATGACCTGGGCTGAAGTCAGACACTTAAGCAACTGAGCCCCCCCTGGGTCCCCCTGGAAACAGTTTGGATAAAAACGTTTGAGGACATAAGAACTTGGATTCTATTTTTTTTTTTAAGATATTTTTAAAGTTGTGGTGTTTTTTTTGTTTTTGTTTTTGTTTTTTTTTTAAGTAATCTCTACACCCAATGCGGGTTCAAACTCATGACCCTCAGATCAAGAGTCACACGCTCTTCTGACTGAGCCAGCCAGGTGCCCCCGCTTATGGTTTTTTCGTTTTTGTTTTTGTTTTTGTTCTTACTGGCTGACTCAATCAGCCTTGCCTCTTGCTTGACCCTAGGTTTCATGGGATTTCTATGAAGATAATTTAATGATACAGAGACTCGTTCTCCTGCTAACAACGTTTATGATTTGGCTTTCCAGTCAGTTGTACGGTTTATCCAGAACATTCTCTTCCATGTGGCCAGGAACTCCTTGCTGGTAGGTTCAGAATTATGAATGAAGCACCCAACTAATTCATTGAGAAGACAGGAATGGAGTTCTTCTGTGTCTGTGTTCCCATCAGCTGTTCTGTGTGAGCGGTGTGTACCCATAGATGAGTCTTCTGGTAGGGTGCCATGGGCACGGGCAGGCATTGCAGAAACCTGCGTGTGCAAATACCAACCCACACAGTGCTTGCCTGGGCAGCACATATACTAAAATTGGAATGATACAGAGAAGATAAGCAGAGCCCTGCATGAGGAACACACACACATCCATGAAGCGTTCCTTGTTAAAAAAAGAAAAAAAATTGGGGTGCCTGGGTGGCTCAGTCGGTTAAGCGTCTGACTTTGGCCCAGGTCATGATCTTGTGGTTCGTGGGTTCAAGCCCCGCATGGGACTCTGTGCTGACAGCTTGGAGCCAGGGCCTGCTTCAGATTCTGTCTCCCTCGCTCTCTGCCCCTCCCTCCTCTCAAAAATAAGTAGACATTTTAAACACATTAAAAAAAAGAAAAAGAAAAAAACAGGGACACTTGGGTGGCTCAGTCAGTTAAGCATCTGACTTCAGCTCAGGTAATGATCTCACGGTCCGTGGGTTCGAACCCTGCATCGGGGTCTGTACTGATAGCTCAGAGCCTGGAGCCTGCTTCCGATTCTGTATCTCCCTCTCTCTCTGCCCCTCCTCCACTCACTCTCTGTCTGTCTCTCTCTCAAAAATGAACAAACATTGAAAAAAATGTTTAAACAGAAAACAGAAAAAGCAAATACCAACCCACACAGACTCCTGCCAAATTAGGGGAGAAGGGCTCATTTATATGCATGCATCAGGCTGTATGTAACAGCCCTCCAGCCTGGCCAGTCTCAAGGATTAACTTGCTTCCAGGTATCACACTCCTTGCCTGTTGACTCAAGGCCCTTGATTTGTTAACAGAACTCATTTGCTTTCTTTGAGACCGCTGGCCTTGGGCAATAAGGGACCAGGACTTTCTCAGGCCACAGAGGCCAGCAAGTCTTTTTGAAGCCCCCTTAAACTTCCTGATTAGCTCAGCAACCTTTTCGCGAAATGTTTCTTTTTAAGGTCACACAGATGACTTCACTGATCTCCCTTTCCGCATCTGTAGACCTGGCCCTCCTTTGCAGAAAGAACAGAGTACGGTCCTCTCACACAAGCCCTGGAGACTAAGGAATGACCTTTTTGTACAACCTGCCCAAACCCCAGGCACCAAGGAACTAGAACTTCTTGTACAACGTCTGGGCACTGAGCTGACTCAGTAGCTGGCATCACGGACTCTGTGCCTAAGCCAGAAATGTCACAGATCACTGTGCTCCCTTAACTGATTAAACCCCTTTAAAAATCTCCAGGCCAGGCAGAGACCTGGGAGTTGGACTTTGGGCAAGAAACCGCCTTCACCGCCAAGTGGCCCTTCATGTGATTTTCTCAGAAACCCAAATCATCGACTTCCTTAGTGTTGTATCAAACACCAACAATATCAGTTCAAGTTAGAGGAAATCTATGCCAACACCGGCTTCTTTTTTTTTTTTTTTTTCACTTTTGCATAATACAGATTTTTTTTTTTTTTTTTTAATTCTCACGATAACATACAGTGTAGTCTTGGCCTCAGGAGTAGAACTAGTGGTTCATCCCTTACGTACCACACCCAGTGCTCATCCCGAAAAGTGCCCTCCTTACTGCCCACCACCCATTTTCCCCATGGATCCCCACCCCCCCCACACACCCCCCCCCCCAGGATCACTCTCCTTAATAATGACTTTCTGAAGTTTTCCTCATAAGTTGGCGTCTCATCCTTAAAATACTCGGGTCCCGGCTGCTCCAAGGCCTTTTGTGGTGGGGCCGCCACCCCCCCCCCCCCCCCCCCCCCCCCGTCCTTTGGTCTTTACCCCTGTGGGCCCATCTCCCTGTCAACCAGGCCACTCTTCCACATCGGTCTGCTTAGGAGCCCACGCAAGAATCAACTGTAGCTGCAAAGTTACTTGATGGCCGTTGCATTTCCATCCTCTGCCAAATCTGCATACTAATCCCTTAGGAATGAGAAGGCGCTGTTGCATGGCAGGTACAAACATTAAGTCAACGAATCACTGACGGCCCCGGGTGGAAATCACGACCTGCCCTATCCTGCCAAGCCGCCCCGAGCTGTTCCATACACAAGACACAAACACTCATGCTTCACCGATTGGGTTTTGGAAGTTAAGCACACCCTGGGCTGCCGGGTTAAACCTCATCTCGTGACGCACTTTGGGTCCTGGTTTGTTCGTACTTTGCTCCGGGTTTTTGCATCTGGGCGCACGTGGGTGGCACGTGAGCGTCCAAAGTCGGACGCTCAACCGACTGAACCACCCAGGCGCCCCCAGGACGTGGACATCTTTGAAGAGGACCATTTCTGCACCCTCCATAGCCATTAGATCACGCAACCTTTCAGAGATACAATAAATCCAACAGTCCTAGTCAGTTGAGAGGCTGAAAGAAGAAATTAGTAAAAATCTATCTAACTTACCGAGTGTCAAAGGGCAGAAGAATCTCCTAAGAGGGCTGATACTAGGAGAGGCTAGATCCGGAGGCCCGGCAATATTGTCACAGACTCGCTGCATCTTTTCTGCCTTTTCAAGAGTTGACCACACTAATTGTGGCTTCCCTCATGGTGGAAAACTGGCTTCCGGAAGTTTCCATGGGTGTAGGTATAGGCCTCCAGGAGTGTCTGCTATTGGGGCACTTGGGTGGCTCGGCGAGTTCAGTGTCTGACTTGGGCTCAGGAAATGGTCTCATGGTTCGTGAGTTCGAGCCTCACATTGGGCTCTGTGCTGTCAGTGGGGAGGCCGTCTGGGATTCTCTCTCTCCCCCTGGTCCCCAATCTCACGCTGGTCCCTCTGACCCAACAGCCTCCTCTCTGCATCCTAGCTGATTGTGCCTATAGGCATTGTGGGATCAACATAATTTCAGTAACTCTTGGCTCTTAGTTCTTCATGGTTTGGGTTGCTATTGCTGCTATTAGCAGCAAACCACTCCCTGGGACAGGCAGGCCCCCAGGAAAATCACAGAACAGGTCCCACGCGAGGCTAAGAGGCTGCCCCGCTGCAATTAAGATTAGGGAAAGGCGCGCGGCACAGAGTGAGGACAGGCGGGGGCGGCGCGCCCTCTGGCGGTGGGAGGAGGGAACCGCCGAGAAGGGTGCCGCGTCTTTTTCCCAGCGCCAAAACCAAGCCCAAGGTCAGAGCTGATGATGATGTTCCATTGGGTGCGCGCTACCTGCCAGGCCTAACGCTAGTCGCGCCACCTACGTGAAACACAGTATATGTGAAACTGCTTTAAATAATTATTAGTTTCTTTATTTACTGTGTGACTTCTCCACTGGAAAGTGCGCGCAAGAACTTCCGTTTTACTTACGGCTGAATCGCCCCCCCCCCCACCCCAGCAGATGCTTCTGGACATTTTATGGAACCCTGAGACCCCAGAATTCCCTGAATGGGCAGCCCCCAGTCTCCTGCCAAAACCTGCCTGGGGCTCTTCCCTGGGTCAGTGTTGCAAGGGGATCGGGTGTGCACCTCTAGACCCCAGGGGCGCCCTGTCTCCGAAGCTGTGGACAGCGCTGGGGCCAGCAATGCCAGGCGCGGGAGGCCTGCATGGTAGGAAGGGGAAGAGGAGTTTAAAAAGAGGAGGGATGGGCTACAACTTGGGAGCCAGGGCCCTGCTCTCTGGTAGCCTCCGTGTTCCTGGCAGAATTCCAAGAGGTGTGAAAATTCGAAATTCCAAGGGAGTTACTTAAAAGGGTCTCGGTGGCAGGTCAGGGGGCTGTGATCACCTGTGAGCAGAGGTGGCCTGAATGAGCCCACGTAAGGGAGGGGACACCTGTAGGAAGTCCTGGATGGGGATGGGGGCAGACTGAAAGCAGTTCCCGTCCCCAGAAAAGAGGAACAACAACGGGGGTGCCTGGGGGGCTCAGTCGGTTAAGCCTCTGACTCTTGATTTCAGCTCAGGTCATGATCTCACGTTTCGTAAGTTCGAGCCCCACTGTGAGTTCTTTGCTGACAGCATGGAGCATGCTTGGGATTCTCTCTCTCTCTCTCTCTCAAAATAAATAAATAAACAAACAAACTAACTAACTAACTAAAAAAGAAAACGAATAACATGAGGCGCCTGGGTGGCTCAGTCAGTTAACCGCACGACTTTGGCTCAGGTCATGATCTCACAGTTCGTGGGTTCGAGCCCCACATCCGGCCCTGTGCTGACAGCTCAGAGCCTGGACCCTGCTTCCTATTCTGTGTCTCCCTCTCTCTCTGCCCCTCCCCTGTTCATGCTCTGTCTCTCTCTGTCTCAAAAATAAATAAAACATTAAAAAAACTTTTTTTTAAACCGCATTTCACAGATGAAGAAACCAAGGATGGCTTAGTATGTGATCTTATCACCAACTGTGTGCAAGGAATCAGGGACATAATGGTATGTGACAGAGAGAAAAAAGCTCCTTCCTTATCTTTAAATGGGGTGGTTATACATCCTGGATTGTTTGGGACAGCCCACGTGGGCCTGTTGACCCAGCAGAATTATCAATAGCTCCCTCTTTCTCTCTCGAGTGTCATGGTTTGAACAATACTTATAGACTTCACTGTATAGCAGGAGAGACAGAAACTAATCCGAGAATTGTACAGATAACTTAATAAGTACCCTTGTGATAAATATGGAGAAGTTGATGTGGGGAAAGCAAAGAGGGGGACTTGTCACCTCTGAGGAGGCAACACAGAAGGACAGTCAGGATGGGGTGTGTGAGGGGGAGGTGAGCATTCCAGGCCTGGGAATGTCAAGGAAAAAAAAAATGGGGATTCTGCATTGTCTTTGTCTTTGCTCTAATCAGCATTTTTTTTTAATTTTTTTTTAATGTTTGTTTATTTTTGAGACAGAGAGAGACAGAGCGTGAACGGGGGAGGGTCAGAGAGAGAGAGGGAGACTCAGAATCGGAAGCAGGCTCCAGGCTCTGAGCTGTCAGCACAGAGCCCGACGCGGGGCTCGAACTCACGGACCGTGAGATCATGACCTGAGCCGAAGTCAGACGCTTAACCAACTGAGCCACCCAGGCGCCCCTCTAATCAGCATTTAATTAGTCTTCTTTCACTATTGATACAACGAAGACGAATGCTTTTTTGCTAACCGCCAGAGACTCTGAGGAGTTTTTATAATGGCTGAATTAATTACAAGATCAAATAAAGGCAGTTGGTGAATTAAATAGTTAAAAAATCAATGTCCTAAAAGGTACAGGGGGTAGATTTAATTTCCTATTTAAAAAATACCCTAGTAATACAGTTCTCAGGATTAGGGGTAATATAACAATTACCCATTGAGGCTCTTGTAAATGCTCACAAGGGCATGTCCCACTCTGAGGCTGACAAGATACAGAATAAATAAAATTCTAACACAGGAATACTTCACCCTACCTGGCTAAAGGCTATATTCTTAGTAAGCAATCCGATGTGTACATATTCCTGCTTTTTTACAAAAGGCGCCCTCATGTTTTGTAATTTTAAAGGTAAGGTACAAAGTTCCTGAATTTCTTAAGGTTCCCCATTTATTTAGGACTTGTACAGGGGCTCCCGGGTGACTCAGTTGGTTGAGTGTCCGCCTCTTGATTTTGGCTCAGGTCACAATCCCAGGGTCGTGGGATCGAGCCCCACGTCAGGCTCCATGCTGAGTGTGAAGCCTGCTTAAGATTCTCTCTCTCCCCCTCTCCCCTGCTCTCAGACTTTCTCTCTAAAAATGTAAATAAATAAATAAATAAATAAATAAATAAATAAATAAACCTTGCACACAGTGCGGACAAAGTCCCCTGGGGACAGGGTAGTCAAAGCCTCCTCAAGGGCGGCAAGAAGGGCAGGGAAGCTAGGGGAAGAGGGCCTCAGGAGTGAGTCGGGTGAGACTAGGTTGAAGGCAGGCCGTGGCGAAGTGCTTGGGATCCATCCTAAGAGTCGTGAGAAGCCACAGAAAACGGTGACTCACGTTTGAGGGTCGCTTGATCAGATCTGAGCTTCGGCCTCATGGGGGCCAAGGTGCATGCTGGAAAGTCACCGAGGGGGTGGGAGAAAATCCAGGTGCAAGGAGACGGTGACTGGACCCAGGTGGGGAGAGTGGAAATAAATCAGGGTGGTCTGATTCATAAGATATTTGGGCGATAACAGCAACATGACCAGGGAGTGAGCTGGATACTTACCATTCAGTATATATTCAGCGCCTGCTACGGGCTGGGGTACTCAACACAAGAGGGGACACACTAGAGTTTGGTCAAGGATGATGCTCTGATGCATGGCTTTTGTACCTGGAAGACAATCATGTCATTCCCTTAGACAGGAACTCCTGGAAGAGGGCTGATTTTGGAGGAGAAAAATCATAAACCATTTTAGGAATATTCATGGGAGGTCCCTGTGGGGCATCGAAGTACAGGTGTGAACCAGGCAGGAAGATACACAGTTCCAGAATTCATCTGAAAACTCCAGGCTGGACATAAACACCTAGAAGTCACTTGCATTTTAGTGGTGGCTGAAGCCATTACCTGGATGAAAAATCACCCAGCAGAAAAAAGAATAGTCTAATGGTCAAGGAAGGAAGAATGAGTCAAAGAGGGAGAGGAAAAGACCAGCTGAGAAGCAGAAAGAAAATCAAGACAGTCTTACGACACAGAAGCTGAGGAAAGTGAACATTTCAAGAAGGATGTGGTCAGCGATGTCAAATCCTGCCTAATTGCCCAAGGCCACCCAGCTAATAAGGGGCAGGGCTGAAATTTAAAACCAGGTCTATTTAATAAATAGCACCAGAACAAATGGCTAGCCATTTAGACACCAAAGTAAACCCCTACCTCACACCATATGCAATTATAAATCCTAGCTGAGGTGGGGGCACCTGGGTGGCTCAGTTAGTTGGTCAAGCGGCCGACTTTGGCTCAGGTCATGATCTCACGGTTCATGAGTTCGAGCCCCGCATCGGCTCTGTGCTGACAGCTCAAAGCCTGGAGCCTGCTTCCCATTCTGTGTCTCCCTCTCTCTCCGCCCCTCCCCCGCTTGCACTCGATCTCTCTCCGCCTCTCAAAAATAAATAAACGTTAAAAAAATTTTTTTAATAAAATAAAAATTTTGATGTAGCTCTATTTCCTGATCTGGCTGCTGGATACATCCTGTATTCACAGTGCGAAAAGGAATACAGTTCTTCACGCTATTAATTCTATTAACCATATTTTAAAAGTACCTTTGTACATTTTGCTACATGTATGCTATTCCCTAATGCTTTTAAAAGAGACACAAAATGTACATACCCAACGACTCAACAATACTAGTTATGGGATTCTTTTCTTCACTTTGCAAAGTGGTAACAAAAAGATAAACAACTCGAGTTATTATTATTATTTTTTTTTTTTAGAATTTTTTTAAGGAATCTCTACACCCAACGTGGGGGCTTGAACTCATGACTCTGAGATCAAGAGTTGTGTGCTCCACCAACTGAGCAAGCCGGGCACCCCAGCCCAATTTATTTTTCAAATGGACAAGGGAGATAACAGGCAATTGATAGAAGACAAATCCAAACGGGCAGAAAACATAGAAAAATAATCTCCTGAGTGGTTATAAAAATGCCATTTAAAGTTACAAAGAGATATTGCCCTCTTCTGGGGTGAATGGGGACTCCAATACATCGCTGGTAGAAATAAGGATTTTTAACAGCCTTTGGGGGAAACAATCTAGTAACAACTAAATACATACAGTCTTTGACTTAGAAAGTCTATATTTATCATTTATAGATGCTTCAGCAGGTAGGGCTGGATGTCTGATAACATTTTGTGCAGCATGGGGGAGGGAAAAAGAATTGCAAAGCTCCAAAAAAGCAAAGATTGGGTCAAATTGGTAAGCCCACAGCATGAAATGCTATGCAACTCTTACGACGATTGAATTAGAATTAGCTGCATTGACCTGGCGAGATGCACAAGAGATAGTAGGTGACAAAAGGCAAAGTGATGCGCATGATTTCATTCCGTTATTTAAAAATATATATAGGGGTGCCTGGGTGGCTCAGTTGGTTAAGCGTTCCCATTTCGGCTCAGGTCATGATCTCGTGGTTCGTGAGTTCGAGCCCTGCACTGGGCTCTGTGCTGACAGCTCAGAGCCTGGAGCCTGCTTCGGATTCTGTGTCTCCCTCTCTCTCTGACCCTCCCTTGCTCATGCTCTGTCTCTCTCTGGGTCTCAAAAATAAATAAACATTTAAAAAAGTGTGTGTGTGTGTGTGTGTGTGTGTGTGTGTGTGTGTGTGTGTATGACGGGAGCTTTGGGGGACGCCTGGGTGGCTCGGTCGGCTGAGCGTCTGACTTCGGCTCAGGTCATGACCTCACGGCTCGTGAGTTTGAGCCCTGCATCAGGCTCCGCGCTGACAGCTCAGAGCCCGGAGTCTGCTTCGGATTCTGTGTCTCCCTCTCTCTCTCTGCCCCTCCCAGGCTCATGCGCTGGCTTTCTCTCTAAATACATAAATAAGCTTAAAAAAATAATAATAATAAGTCAGAGTGCAATAGCATTGCGTCCCCCCAGGGTGGCTACACCTATCGTGGCGAGCACTGAGTAAGGCACAGAATTGTGGACTCACGACCTTGTGCGCCTGAAACTAACATAAAACTGTGTGCTCCTTATACGTCAGTTACAAACAGTGGGGGGGGGGGGGGGGCGTCTGTTACCTCAGTCCCTCCGGGAGGAAGAGAGATGAGACCCGGGCCCCCACCGCATCCTGTTGCAGCCCTGCCAGAGAAGGAAGCAGAATCTGGGGTCCGGTATGACCCGCCCGTCCCGCCCGGGGGGTGAAGCAAGGCCTTCCCTACCTCCTGGCCCCAGCAGATAAAGGCGGCCCCGCCCGCCAGCCGCGAGCTCCTAGGCATCCCTCCGCGCCCCGCCCGCCATGTCCCGCCGCTGCGCGCTGCTCACCTGGGCCCTCCTCGGCCTCGGCCTCGGCCTTGGGGCGCCTGGAGAAGAAGCCCCAGGCTCCTGCTGCCCCATAGTGCCCCGGAGGGAATGGAAGGCCCCGGCGTCCAAGTGCGGGGAGAAACTACAACACCCCGTGCGCTACGTGGTGGTATCGCACACCGGGGGCAGCCACTGCGACAGCCCGGCCTCGTGCCTGAAGCAGGTGCAGAACCTGCATAGCTACCATTCGAGGACGCTGAACTGGTGTGACGTGGGCTACAAGTGAGTGCGGAGCCGGGACGGGTGTAGGGAAAGGTGTGCGGGCCCGAGCGGCCACAGGCCGATCTAGGGCCGCCTGGCTGACACCCTGGGCTGCTTACTCGGCCCCTCGGTGGCCTTGGCTTCTCCCCAGGGTCGGCACACGGCACTGCGCATGTGCGGGCGGCCTGGGGGGGGGGGGGGGGGGGCCTGGGGGGGAGGGAGAGGAACAGGGGGCGGGGCTGGAAGGCCAGGCTCTGCCCACCCCCCCCACCCCCCACCCCCCCCACCCCCCGGAGGAAGGGACAGACTTCGCCAACGCAAAAGAAGGCGTCCTCTACACCGGAGTCCCTTCACAAAGCCTGCCACCTTTGTTGGGAGGCGGACAAGCAGGCTGGGGAAGCGTGGGGCCAACTCCAGTCTCCGCTGGTTGCCGGCCGAGATCCGGGCACTGATGCGCGCTCTCTGCTGGTTGGCTTCCTGTCCCTGCTCTGCAGTCAGCTCCTTTGTGGCCCACCTGGTCACTAAATCAGCCAACACACACACACGCAAAGCACTTAGGACGCCACCGGGCATGCGGTGGGAGCCCCCCCCCCCCCCCGGGTTCATGGACGCTCGCCCTTAGGCACTGTGCCAGGCTCTGTGCCGGTGTGGGGACCGGGACGCGTCAACAGCGCGACTCTGGCCCGGTGGGATTTCAAGACCCACAAGGAGGAACAGGTGGGAAACAAGCGAAGGCAACCAGATGAATTCAGAGGGTAATGGAAGCAATGGAGAAAGAAAACAGGGGGGCTCGAGGGGTCTCTGGCTCGGGGGGGGGGGGGGGCGTGCGGGAAGAGGGGTAAGCAGGGGACCGAGCAGGAGTAATTAATGGCTGTGAGGGCCAAGTGAGAGGGTCATGCCTGAAGAGCAGAGGTCAGGATGGCTGGGGGGAGCAGGGAGGAGTGACATGAAATGAGGAGGACCGGGTCGGGCTGGGACACACGGCACAGGGCCTCGTGGGCCACGGTATACGGGAGCCACGGGAGGGCTGTGAGTCCGCGAGAGGCAAGAAGCTCCCTCTGGCGGCCGTGGGGAGAACAAACTGCAGGTGGGTAAGAGCAGAAACCCCAGCTCCCTTTCCGGGGTGACAGGCAGGGGGTCCCACACAAAGGCTTCCGCAGCCTTTGAACTTTGAACCCGACGGGTTCTCAGACCTCGGTAAGCACCAGTCACCTTACTGGAAATCCAGGTTGCCAGGCTCCACCCTTCGCGACTGCTTCAAATAGGGCTGGGGTGAGGCTGGGGACTCTGGGCACCTCACTGGAAGTCTAGAGGCCACCGAGGGAATCCTCAGCTCTTCTGGCTCAAGATTTCACAGTTCAGAGGCTCCAACTCCCGGGTTTTGTCTCCTCCAAGACCGAGGGGTTCCGATTCTGAGCGTTTCCACGAAGTAGTGAAGACAACGCTTCAGCCGCTGGCCTTGAACTGCCTTATAGAAAAGCAGACTGAAGTCTCTTTCTCAGATTTTAGGATTCAGAGTCTGATCCAACTGTCCTGGAACTCCCTCGTCACATCACATTCTCTCTCTGAGCCTCAGTTTCTTGACCTGTAAGAAGGGTTCCTCGCTGTCCCCACCTGGTGGCGGTGCTGATGGTTTAATTAGAGGCAACCATCTCACGCAAACCTAGCCAGTGCCAATTGCCTGTACCAGGGGTTGGGGCAGGGCCTTAACCAGCCCAGTCCTGGGGGCCAGCATCACTGTGGAATTTCTAGTCTCTTCCGAGCCAGATTCCGAGTCTGGCCTCCTGTGCGTGAGATTCAGGACCCAAGATTCTGAAGTTCCAACGTTCTGTACATCACAAGAAACCCTTTGAGCAGGAGGGCTGAGGCAGCGGGTATTTGCAACATCAAAATGCCGACCTTCTAGTTAATTCCAACGGGCCAAGTCAGACTCGCCCAATCAAGACATGTCAAATGAGTCTTAAGGATCTGCCGCCAGGCCTGGAAACCTCCCAGAGGTAGATGCTGGGACTCCAGGGTCTGTATCTGGTGGTGACACCAATGCTTGAGTCCCAGATCCTGTCACTCGGTGTACCCCAGCAGGGAACAGGAAGCAGGAAGCAGGCTGGGCCAAGGGCAGAAGAGCTTCTCAGTGGAGAGTTCTGAGAGGCAGGGGTCTCCGGGGCGTGACCTTGGCAAATCCCCTCCCTTTCTAAGTCTCTGCTTCCTTAGCTTAAAATGGGGAGGACAGCAGCACCCGACTCAACAAGTCAAGAGCTCAACAAATCCTCCCGGGAGGCGGGAGGAAGCAAAGAAGAGGATCACTTGGGTGGGAGTCCCAGGGACCCGGGAGGGAAAATCTGGGCTCCAGCCCCTATCTGGCTGTGCGACTGCAGGCAGATGTCCCCACCTCTCTGATTCTCTGCCGAGTAGGGGCAGTACGGACTCAAGCGTTGCCCGGAGGGTGACAAATGGTGCTTGTAGAGAGCTGTGCTTGGCAGGTGGCAGGGGCCAGAGGCATTGCTGTTATTTCAGAAGATGATGGAGGGGAGGGGAGGGAGGGAGGGAGGGGGTTGGGCGGAATTGTGCCTGAGTAGTAGGGGGCAGGGTGAGTGGAGGAGGAGGGGGGAGTCCTCCCCCAGGATGCCCTCCCTCACTCAGCAAACCCTCCCTCCCACCCACCCCGCGCAGCTTCCTGATTGGAGAAGATGGGCTCGTGTACGAGGGCCGGGGCTGGGACATCAAGGGCGACCACACGGGGGTCACCTGGAACCCCATGTCCATTGGCATCTCCTTCATGGGTAACTATATGGGTAAGTGTCCAGCTGTAGGGATGGAGGGCAGACATGGGGTCTGGGGGATGGCGCCTCTGTGACCTTGGCCAAGCGACTGCTTTTCCAAGCCTCCTCTCCTCCTTTGCATAATGGCCATTTCTTTTCAACCCCCGTTTGGGCTAGGATTGGTTCATCTCCCTAAAAGTTCTTAGGCCAGGTCCCTGGCACCTAAGAACTGCTTGATTGCTGCCCTCATGGGTAGGACCCCGAGGTCTGGGGGCAGAGGAGGCAGAATGAGCTCCGATCTTGACACGTGCTGGGGGCTTCAGCTGTGCCAGGCACTGTTCTGCGGGGGGGGGGTTGGCCTAAAAGAACTCATTTTATTGTCCCACAGCCCTGTGGGCGGGTGCCACCACTCCCTCCTTTCACAGAGGAGGACACTGAGGCACAGTAAGGTTGAGTCCCTGCGAGGGGACTGGCAGACCCGGTTCTGGGCCCTAGTGGGCCAGAGTGGAACAAATGGAACCCCTGCCCCACACTACCTCTGCCCTTCCACAAGCGGCAGCCTAACTCCTGCCTCTGCCTCCCCCAGAGCGGTCACCCCCACCCCGGGCCCTCAGGGCCGCCCAGAGTCTGCTGGCTTGCGGTGTGGCTCAGGGAGCCCTGAGCCGCACATACGAGGTGAAAGGACACCGGGATGTGCAGCGGACGCTCTCCCCAGGGGACCAACTCTATGAAATCATCCGGACTTGGCCGCACTACCACGAGTGAGGCCCCGTCTCCCCCTACACCCAGAAACCCCACCGCTTCTCCCCTCCAATAAAGATGCAGCTCAAACTGTGTTCCTGTGTCCCACCCTGTGCCCCCCCCTCCCTCTCTACCTCCCACCAGACCCCCGCCCTTCCCACCCAGCCCTCTGTCCTCGCTGGTGCTTAGAACCCAGAGGCCCCGACCCTGAACCAAGACCCGAGATCCCAGCTTAGAAGCAACATCATAGCTCAGAACCCAGAGGTCTCAGGTCAGAGCGCAGGAATCAGCACCAAGGTGGCCCACGGGTCACCGCCAGCAGTTCGGGGGGGGGGGGGGGTCCTGTGGGGGCAGTGGACCATGCTCCAGGACACCCCTTCTCTACCACTCGGCCAAAGGGATCCTGCGCAGTCATCTCCGCTTGTACCCCTTTGGGGATGAGCTGCTCACTACCATACCTAAGGTCCCCCCTTCTGTTGCTTTAGGGAGCATGGAAGTTTTTCCTGCCCCTGAACTTCCCAGTCATAGGCGCGCCCAGAAATACACCCAGGTCCCAATGACACCCCTCGCCCAATCCTCATTCCCCCCCCCCCTCCCGCTCCAGCCCCACGCTTCGGTCACACGCTGAAGGATCCCAAGGACAAATATGTTTATTTACAAAATGCACACCCCCTCCCTCCGCCCCCCAGCCTGCAATGCATGGGAGAGAGGGAGGGGTCAGGGCCTCACACACGGGAGACCCCAGGAGCACCAGCAGGGGAGGAGCCTGAGCCGGGCCGGAAGGACCCGCCAACCCCGCCCCTCCACACCGACTCCGGCAGTGGGTGGGGGGGTGGAGGGGCAGTACTCCCTGCCCAAGGTCACGACCTTGTGTCCAGACGGTTCATGTACTCCTGCAAGGCCTTCAGGCGGGCGTCTATTTCCGCCATGTCCGCTGCCTGGTGGTCCGAGCTGTACTCTGTGAGAGGTGAGAGGGGTGGGTGTAGGGGCTGTGAGGGCCCAATATGCTGTCCTCAGACTGTGGGGCAGGGGAAGGGGGGACACGTGGAGTCCCAGGCTCACCTTTGATAGGGACCCAGCCCCCCGAATTAGCCGGGCGTCTCTGACGGCGGCCGCGATCCAGAGGGGTGGACTTTTGCTGCAGGAGGAGGCACGAGAGGGGGTTAGGGACCCTCCCTCTAGTCCTGCCCCCCAAGTCCACTGGAAGTTCTGAACCCGAGGATCTCAAAAAATAAGGGCTGACACCCACTGGCCACTTACTGGATGCAAAATCACCTCCCGGGAGCTTCACCAGAAAGAACCCTCTGAGGTGAAGACGATTACCATCCCCATTTAATTGATCAAAGACACTGAGGCTGAGGGACACACAGGTGATAGGAAGGGGGCGGGGCCGGTTTTAAGACCTTCCATTGGAGGCCAGCGCTGGTGCCCTTGGCCACCATCATCTGCCCCCACCCCACGCCCACCCTCCCCTCCGACCCAAGGCTCAAAACATTCGCCACCAGAAGCATTTCGGAGCCACCCCTGCCCACCTGATTCCCCCACAGTGGAATCACGGAGGAAAGGGACAGGGGCTTCTGGGAGGTTCATGCCGCCCCCTCCCCCTCCAGGGTCTGGGGAAAGACACTCACCGTATTGGACCCACTCCAGGTTGTGGGGCTGGGAGGCTTCGCGCGGCGAACGCTGACGGGAGACGGTAGTCAAGGACCGACCCGAGAAGCCTCCGGCACCTCCCACCTCGCCCTCCCAACGTGGTTTCAAGGCTCCAGCCTCCACCACCCAATTTCCCTGCAAAAGCCTCTTTCCAGCCTCCCCGGACACCCGTTTGGAGGCGGTCTCTTCCCCCAGCCCAAGTTTTACCCTCTAGGGAGGGATTCAGAGAAATCCTCAAACTCGCTGCAGGAGCTGGCGGACGAGCAGCGGCTGCGGAGACTGTCCACTAGAGGGAGAAAGAGAGCGTAAGTCTCCGGCGCTCGCCCGGGGCGCCCAGCCCGCCTGCGGGCCCCCCGCGCTCTGCAGCCCAGTTACCAGAGGAGCTGCGGTGTCGCGAGCGGTTGGCCGCGTCCCCTCGGCCGGTCACGGCGGCGGGCGGCCGAGTCTGGCGCGACCAGGAGACGGACGGCCCGTCGCCGCTTCCTCCGCTGCCCCGTCGGTTCCGCTGCTGCTGCTGCCTGCGGAACCGCAAAGGAGACGCTCACCCGGCCGCCCAGCTAGTGCCAGGAAAGGCGTCCTGCGCCCCTACGGGTCGCAGCCCGGGGCCAGTGACTCCGTTGAGGTCACGCGGCCTACGTAAGGAAGAGGCACGCGGACACGCAGACCAGGTGGTGGTGGGAGACAAGGAAGCAGGGCGGGTGGGGGGGAAGGGTCAGGAGCGGAGGTGGAGTTCAGGTGCAAAGCAGGAGCAGGAAGGGGAGAGACGGAGCAGGTGACAGGTGATGGGAGACCGCGATGGATGAGGGCACAGGTCAGCGGGCCAGTAAAGGACCAGGGACTAACTTCATCTTGATCTCTCTCTGCTTCTTCTCCTTGGCTTTCACAAAGGCCGTGGGGTCGAAACGGGGCACGCGACCACCTAGGATGGGGTGGGAGAGTGTGCAGAGAAGAGGCTGGGGTCACAGGATCACGCCTCCACAGCTCTAGTCCATTCCCCCTCCTCCCACAGGCAGGGCAGGGCAGGGCCCGGCCGGCACAGACCTGTGGGTGAAGGCGAGGGGTGGACGGGGCGGCCTCGACCCCGGCTCCCCCGACCGCTCTCCCGGGAAGAAGAGCGGGCGGCACCGCGACCACGAGATGTGGAGCGCTCCCGCGACGACGAAGCCCGATCCTCCCGCACCCGGGGCGGCACCACCGGCGGAGTCTGTCTCCTGGGAGCGCAGGACCCACTGTCAGTTTCCCGCCGGCCAGCTCCTATCTCAACTCCTATCTCAAGCCTCTTCTCGGATCACACCAACTCCGAACTTTCTGGTCCATCCCACCATCAACTCCCAGACATTCACGCCCTTGCACACGACCCTCACAGACACCTTCCCTTGTCCCAGGCTCCCGCCCCTCTCGGAGCCCCAGAGAGCGCCCCAGAAGAACCCGTCTGTCACTTCCCTGCATCCTAACAAACCCCCTTCACCGGGACCCTTCTTCCTGAGCTCTCCCACCGCTCCCTAGAAATCCCTTCCAAAATTCCGTCACCCACCGCAATAAGTAACAGCAGACATCAACCAGATCCCCACCGGCGGGGCCACAACCTTTCACCGTGTGGCCACGCCCTTTCGCTCTACGGGATAGCCTCAGGGCCCACCCCTTCCGAATCTCCAGGCCTAGCCTCCTGACACACGCTCCAAGCCCTGCCCATCTCCCCACAGACTCCGCCCACCACGTCTAACTCAGCCCCACGCGGTCCATTAGATTCCTCCCACCGCTCCGTCCCCGCCCACTCTCAGCCTCCCCACTCAAGCCCCGCCCACACGCCCTGGGCCCCGCCCTCCCCCCTCGACTCCACACCTCCTCCCCAGGCTCCGCCCGTCCAGGCCTGAGCACCCCTGCAGCCCCGTCCCGGCTCCAAGACCCCGCCCACCCCAGACCGCGCCCCTCACCCCCTCTTGTACACCGCCAGCTCGCTGTTCACGGTCCTCAGCCGCGCGCGCAGGCTACGCTCCGACGCCTTCACCTCCTCCAGCTGCCGGGGGAGAACAGGGGCGCGAGGGCCCAGACTGAGGCCGAGGTCCACGCCCCAGCGGCCACCCCCGGCCCGCCGGCCGCCCCGCCCCCTCACCTCCTTGGCCAGGCGCCGGCAATCCTGGCTGCGGCGGCCCACCCCGCGGTGTCCGAGGCCCCGCTCTTGCCGAAGCTCCAGCTCCAGGCCGCGGACGAGCCCACGCAGCGCCTCAGCCTCCTGGCGCGCCGCCCTCCCGGCCAGAGCCTCCTCTCGAGATCGGCCCAGCTGGGCCTCCAGCTCGCGCTTCTCCGATGCCAGGCGTGAAACCCTGGGGGAAGAGGGTAGAGGGAGGACGACAGAGTCGGGAGGGAGGGCGTGCACGATGCTATCATCCTCACTTCTCCATGGGTGCGGGCACGAACCATTTCACCTGCTCCAGGAACCGGGAATGCAGCCCCACCACTCCAGCCGCCCCCACGGCCCCGTAGTCTCTCTTCCCACGGGAGGAGGAACATGGCCATCCATCCCGCGGCGAGGACACAGCCCTGTGAGATCTAATTCCAAAATAAGTCATCAATCTGCCCTTCTCTGTACCCTGAGAGCCTAGCCCTGAGTTCCTGGCCTTACATTGTCTCCCACGCCCCCACCCCTGGCCTCCCAGCCATCACCGCCTCCTATTCACCAGAAGATTCTTTGTAAAATGCAAATGCGATCAGGTCACTACGGTGCTCAAAACCTTCCTTGAGAAAAAGATGTACACACAAGGCTATTCATTGCAGCACTATTTCTTTTTTAAGTTTATTTATTTTTGAGAGAGACAGAGACAGCGGGAGCAGGGGAGGGCCAGAGAGAGACAGGAAGAGAGAGAGAGAGAGAGAGAGAGAGAGAGAGAGAGAGAGAGAGAGAGAGAATCCTAAACGGACTCCTCGCTGTCAGTGCAAAGCCAGGGGTGGGGCTCGAACCCACGGTTGGAACCCAGGAAACCTCGAGCTCCTGACTTGAGCCAAAATGGAAAGTCCAACACTTAACTGACTGAGCCACCAGGGGCCCCAGCACTATTTTGTAATGTTTATTTATTTATTTTGACGGGGGGGGGGGGGGGGGGGGGCAGAGGGTCAGAGAGAGAGGTAGAGAGAATCCCAAGCAACTTCCATGCTGTCAGTGTGGAGCCAGAAGGGGAACTCTATCTCACCAACCTTGAGATCATTACCTGAGCAGAAATTAAGAGTCGGAGGCTTAGCCGACAGAGCCACCCAGGCGCCCCGCAGCCCTATTTATAATAGCAAAAGAGTAGAAATAACCAAAATGTATACCAACAGAAAGGAAGCTGAATTTCTATGATACAGCCACTGAACTCAGTACCACACAACTAGAAAAAGGAAGGAGAAAGAGCTCTATATCCTGTCGCCAAGTGATGGCCAGGATAGAAGTTTAAAAACAGGGCTGAGGGGTGCCTGGGTGGCTCAGTCGGTTAAGCGTCCGGCTTCGGCTCAGGTCATGATCTCGCGGTCTGTGGGTTCGAGCCCCGCGTCGGGCTCTGTGCTGACAGCTCAGAGCCTGGAGCCTGTTTCAGATTCTATGTCTCCCTCTTCCTCTGACCCTCCCCTGTTCATGCTCTCTCTCTCTCTGTCTCAAAAATAAATAAATATTTTTAAAAAAATTTTTTAATAAAATAAAATAAAAAAATAAAAACAGGGCTGAACAATGTTTAATACGTCTCTTTATGCAAAAGAAAAGAGGGGAATTATAAATCATATTATGTTCATATTTTCAAAAATATGTAAGGATAAATCAAAACTTAAAAAAAAAAATAGCTTACCTATCAGGGAGAAACCAGTGGCAACAGGGACACAAGTTGGACCCCACTAAATGTACCTTCTTAGTTGTTTTTTTTTTTTAATTTTTATTTTTATTAAGTAACCTCCATGCCCAATATGGGGCTTGAAGTCAAGACCCTGAGACCAAGAGTCGCATGCCCTACTGACTGAGCCAGCCAGGTACCCCCATACCTTCTTTTTCAGTTTTGACTTTGGAACTCTGAAAATATTGTATTTAAATAAATTTTAAGAAATCAACCCCTAAAACTTTTATTTTTTTTTAATGTTTATTTATTTTTGCCAGAGAGATGGAGACAGCATGAGTGGGGGAGGGGCAGAGAGAGAGGGAGACACAGAATCCGAAGCAGGCTCCAGGCTCATGACCCATCAGCACAGAGCCCGACGTGGGGCTCGAACTCACAGACTGCGAGATCATGACCTGAGCCGAAGTCGGCCGCCCAACCGACTGAGCCACCCAGGTGCCCCAACCCCTACAACTTTTAAAAGAAACTCGCTCAAATAGATCTAACTGGGTGTAAAAGTTGGCGGCATATTGGAGAATTATGTCAAGTGGCAAAAACAAAACAAAAATAACGTGGGGTGCCTGGGTGGCTGTCAGTTAAGCGTCCGACTTTGGCTCAGGTCACGATCTCGCGGTCCGTGAGTTCAAGCCCCGCGTCGGGCTCTGGGCTGATGGCTCAGAGCCTGGAGCCTGCTTGGGATTCTGTCTCCCTCTCTCTCTGCTCCTCCCCCATTCATACTCTATCTCTCTTTGTCTCTCAAAAAATAAGTAAACGTTAAAAAAAGAAAACATTAAAAAAAATAAACTTAAAAAACTTTTTTTAATCTTAAAAAAAACTATATATTGACAGTTGTTGTCACTTTGCAAGTTTAAATCAATTGGGGATCTGAAAAACACATAGATGCCTACATTTTTGGCAAAACACTGAATTTATCCTTTACAATCCAGAACAAGGCAAGGATGCCACATATCACTGCTTCTTCTCAACACTGTACTGGTGATCCTCACCAATGCAATAAGGCAAGAAAAAGAAATGAAAGATAAGGATTAAGAAAGAATTAACAAAACAGTCATTTGTAGATGAAATGATTATAAACATTAAACATCAAAGGAAATCTACAAATTATTAGAAATAATTAGAAAGCTGGTGGAAGTTACTAGACACAAAATCAACATCTACAGTTAGGGAGGCCTAGGAGGCTCAGTCTCAGTCGCGCTGATGGTACAGAGCCTGCTTGGGAGTCTCTCTCTCTCTCTCTCTGCTCCTCCCGTGCATGTTCTGTCTCTCTCTCAAAATAAATAAAAATAAACTTTAAAAAATTTTTTGAAAAATACAATTATATAAACATCTATATCGTTTATATTTAAATAAACCATTAAAAAAAATCACCCAAAGATAGGAAAAGAATCTAACAAAAGTATGATAGAATAACATCATTCAGACATTAAATAAGACCTAAATAAATACCAAGGTATATTGTTTATATATTGGAGTACTCACTATTTTTTTAAGTAGGTTCCATGCCCAGTGTGAAACCAAATGCGAGACTTGAACTCACGACTCTGAGATCAAGACCTGAGCTGAGATCAAAAGTCAGAAGCTCAACCAAGTGAGCCACCCAGGCATCCTGTGGAATACTCACTATTTATACAGATTTCAGCTTTCCTTAAATTGTTCTATAGATTCAATGCAATACCAATAAAAATTCTAACAAGTTATGGGGCACCTGGCTGGCTCAGTCACTGGAGCAACCAACTCTTGGTCTCAGGGTTGTGAGTTTGAGAGCCATGTTGGGTGTAGAGATTAGTTTATAAAAAAATAAAATCTCAAGCCTATTATTCTAAAAAAAAAAAAAATCCAACAGGTTTTATGTTTTTGTATTGAAAAACCTATTGATTCTGAAATTTATAAAGAAATGCAAATTTCCAAAAATAACCAAAAAATTCTTAAACTGGAAAAACACAAGTCAGAAGACTTGCTCTACCCAGTATGTCTAATTAGAAAGCTACAATACCTCTAACCTACATATATTATACACACACACACATACACACACATTATTTGTGATAAAGGCGACAATGACGACACAGTAGGGAAAGGATACTCTTTTCAATAAATGTCATTGGACTGATTGACTGGCCATGTGAAAAAAATATGAAAGAGCCTCTACCTCCCCCCAAAATCGATTTCAGGTGGATCGTAGACATAAATGTGAGAGGCAAAAGACAAAAAATTATAGAAGACGATATAGGACAAGATCTTCATGATACTGGGAGAGAAGGATTCTAAGGCAAGACATAACAATTACTAACTTCAGAGAAAAAAACGTATAAATTAGGCTACATCCACAATTAAGAACATCTATTTATCAAAAGACACTATTAAGAGAGTGAAAAGGCCAGCTGTAGAGGGCAAGGAGGTGTCTGAAATACATAACATCAACAAGGGGCTCATATCCAGACTATATAAAGAGCTCCTGGAAATCAGTAAGAAGTAGATGACAAAAGGAAAATAGATACGACAGGTGAACAGGCAACTGACAAAAGAGGAAATCCAAATGGCTACTTAAATATATGAAACACTGCTCAACCTCTTGGTAATTAAGTGGATGCAAATGAAAACTACCAAGAGGTACTGACTGGGCTGACGGGAACTTCATAAGAAGGACTCAGATCTCAACCTCAGAACTCATCAGCCCCCAACGCCACCTGACAGTAGGCAAGTACATGGCACCCCCAAGGAAGGTGTCTTGCCAGAGACCTAAATCTGATTAGCCTCTAGCTTTAACAGTGACTTCACAGGAAATACAGGGGACAGAGGAATACACTGACCATGGAGATAAAACGAAGTATTTACAGAGGAAATCTGATGTCTGGGATTCGCTTCTCGGGGAGAGGGGAGGGTGTGGATCAAACAAGAAGGGCAAAATGTAGAACACCGTTGAATCTGGGGCACAAATGCTTGTGCATCCTGCTTCTGTCTACTGTGTGTGCTTGGAATTTTTCCTAATAAAAAACTTCTTAAAATCCGTAGCTCCCCCACCCTCTCCCAGGAGCTCCCCATTTGATTCCCCCTCCTCGCCTCTCCTCCCACCTTCCTCTCCCGTGCTGCGTCAGCCAAGCTTCTCTTTACAGATCCAAGTCCCTCCTCCTGCAACACTTTCTCTCATCCTTTAAATGTCGCATCCGCTGTCCCCAGCCAGGCTAGGTCATGTCCCTCTGTTCTCTGCTCTCGTGCTCTCCGTACATTTCCTTCCTATAGTACCAGTCATTGTAGAGTTGGCATTTATCATTGTGATTATCTGTCTTCTGTCTGGATCCTTACTCCAGCTGTCTGGTCACCGGGAGGGAACCTGAATTCTGTGGTCGGGCTGTGTCCAACTCTACTCCACTTATTACGAGCTGGGTGACCTTGGGCAGTAGCACCTCACATCTCTGGGAAGTGGAACAATAATAACAATACCTACGTATAAAGTTGTATAAGAATCTACAGAGTGCTTGGACCATATCTGGCACTGAGTAAGGGCTCTAGAAACATTAACTCAGGCCGGGCAGTGTGCCTGGCACACAGTATGAACTGGATAAACACTGGATGGATAGATGGATGGATGGATGGATGGATGGATGGATAGATGGATGAATGAATCTTGGAGTCTTCCCAAACTCCCTCACTACAGTTAGGAAGAGGAAGTTGGGAAGAGGAAGAAGCCACCAACCAGCTGTAGGATCTCAAGCCATCCTCTCTGGTTCTGGTTGGCTCTGAGCGACAGAGGGCGCCACGCTGTGGCCAGTCCGGGAAATGCATACATCCACACACACCAGAGAGGCCAGAGGGTAGATCCTGAGGACGAAGTGAGGAAAACACTTATCCTGCTTCCCAGCAATGTACAGCCAGGCTCTTCCAGGAAGACCCACAGGGCTCTCCAGCCCCAGGGGCCCCCACCTCCTCCCTGTCAGCCCTGAGCACTTAGCCCTGGCCTAGCGGCCTAGCAGCCACCAACGTAACACAACAGCTACAGAAACAAAGGGGGCTTGGTGCTGGCTGCACGGATTCAAAATCTAGCCTGGCTATATATTATCTACTGTGTGACCTGGGGCAAGTTCTCTAACCTCTCTGGGCCTCAGTTGCCTCCTCTGTAATATGGGGGCGAGAGCAATGTCTACCTTGCAAGGATTAAAAAACTTAAGTCACGAAGGGGCACCTGGGTGGCTCAGTCGGTTGGGCGTCCGACTCTTGATTTCGGCTCAGGTCATGATCTCACGGTTCATGGGATCAAGCCCTGAGCTGGGCTCAGCACTGATAACGTGGAGCCTGTTTGGGATCCATTTTCCCTCTCACTCAGTCCTCCCCTGGCACGCTCTCTCTCTCAAAATAAACAAACATTTAAAAATAAATAAAAATTTAAAATTGAAATGAAAAAATTTTTAAAAAATAAAGAATAATAAAAATAATTAAAAATTAAGTAACAAAACACTGAGCAGAATCCTTGGCACACAGTTAAATGCTCTATAAATGTCAGCTACGGTTATAATTATCATTGTTCTTACAAAAATTTTATTTGCCCTTCCCAATGGCCGGGACTTCCTCCAGGTGGCAACGGCGTCCTGGATTCAGCACGCCACAGGGCACAGCATGCAGCAGGCACTCGGTAAATATGCCAAAAAGCCTTTGCTCTCTTCACTTTACTCTGCCAGCCCCCGTGTTTTCACCACATCCAACCAAACACAAAGCCTTTGCACACGCCATTCCCTCTGCCTAGAACACTCTTCCCCACTCGCTTCACCTGACTCACCCCAAGACCCCAGCAGGTTCCTATTGAGCCTCCTAGAGCACAGACTCCCTTTTCTGCCTAATCCCATCTCTGCTAGCAATGCTATTCCCAGGTGGTTATGTGATCAACGTCCATCTGCCCCCTGGGCTGGCCACAACGTGAAGGGCAGGGAGGGGGCCAGCACAAAAGAGGCGCTGAATATAGCCCCACCTCCACCGTCTTTGCACATGCTGTTCCCTTTGCCTGGAACGCCTCTCCCTTACCAGGCAGGCTCCAGTCTCCCCTCTGGGCTTCCCAAACTCCATCCACTGGGTAACTTCACTGTCTACAGACAGAGCTATCTCCCCCACTGGACCTGGAGTCCCAGGAGGGCAGGACCAGGATTGGCTGAATCATTGCTGTGTCCCCAGCACCACCCAGCACAAGGCAGGCACAGAAGAGGGGCTCGGAATAAATGTTTGGTGAACAAGGGACCACCACCCTTCCAATAGTGCTGAGCATAGGGCCAGGCAGTGACTGATGGGATGCCTCCTCCCTCCAGCCCCAACCGCATTCGCCTCCCGGACTCACTGTTCCCTCAGGTGCCAGATCTCAGTCTCCCGGGTGTCCCGAGCATCCTGGCCGTCCAGCCCTCGAAGGCGGCCCAGCTCCTCCTTCAGTGAGCGGATGATGCCCTGCAGGACCACAGGGTCCGGCTTGCCCTGGTACGGGAGGGGCAGCGGGTAGTGAATCCTGAGGAAGATTAGAACCGTGGCATCTCAGAGGCCAAGAATCCACCCGAGGGTAACTACCAGACCCTGAGAGCCTTCGAGCAGGAAAATGCACAATTCCAAAAACCTCACATTCCTAGAGGCTTAAGTTCTAAATGCAACTTCCAGCCCCCTCCCTGCGCCCAGATCCCTTGCACCAGCTGGCCGTCCCTGAGACTCCCTTCTAGAGCAATTTTGGAACCCCTGGCATTGATGGGCCGGGTGCAGTCCGAATTAACTTGCTCATCACACGCTGCTGGTGGAGTGAAAACTGGTATCACGTTATTTACCACCAAGCAGTCCTAATTCGATTCCACAGGGGTAGATTCTAAATGGCCTGATCTGCGTCACCGCTTAGCAGAGGAAAGGTAGGGCACCTTGATTAACGGCCGTCCCACCAGACGCTATGCTCATAGGACTGACAACTTCCCATTAGAAAATCCGGGAGCGATTATCAAATGGGGCAGATGCTATCCCCTGGCTACCCAACGGCCATTGCCAGCTCCCTCCTCCCTTGCTGCCTCCCACTGTACAGGCTAAAGAGCCAGGCATTGATTTTAGCAGCATCCCCTGCCCATGACCACTTGTGGCCAAATATTAGGGAAAGGCCACAAGACCATTTCTGGCCAGATATGATAGGAAACCTATTGGGCATCTTGTAGGAACACTTCTATTTTCCTGATTAAAAACAAAAACAAAAGCAGTAGATGCAATTAGCAAGTACAGCCCAGTTCTCTTCCTCTTGCTTTGATACAGAAGCCACGCCTGGAGGGCCAGCAGCCATTTTGTGACCTTGAGGAGACAAGGATGAGGTCCAAAAGCCAACACTTCAAGGATGACATAAAAGGAATAACACAACACCAAACGATACAAACCCCAACAGTGAAGATTCCAAAGGCACCACCCCCACCCCGCCCTCAGGGTTTTCTGAGTTCTAACTACACCCTCTCCTACCCACCCACCAGCCTGAGCCTGGAGCCAAGTTCTTTATCCCCACCTGTCAAACTCCACAGAGTAGATGAGGATCAGGTAGCGCTTGGAGTTGAGCTGGGCTGATCTTGAGGCCAAAGGGCCTGGGCGGCCCCCCATCTTGCGATTCCGCAGGGACTCCAGGTCTGTGTAGGTGAGCAGGTCAAGGGTGACCGACTCACTGCTCTGTTGGAAGAGGACGGGAGGAACGGCCAGGCCCGGGGCACACAACCCCCAAAGCCAGGCCACGCTCCATCCATTCGTTGGGCTAGTGGGGCCTTTCCGACACTGAGACAGATGACCAGGATGGCCCTGCCCCAGGGGCTGGCAAAGGACACCAGAGGGAGAAACTGGTAAGAACCTAAATGCTCAACCATGGGGGACAGCTTAATGCTGTGGCTCTCCAAGTGTTGTCCAAAGGCCCCTGGGGGTCCCCGAGACCCTTTCAGGGAATCCACGAGGCCAAGACAATTTTCCTAATAATACTGTCATGGGCCCTTTTTTTGCTGTGTTGACATTCTTGATGTTCAAAGACTTTCCTTGGGGAGATCGGTGAGGATATTAACAAATGTGACTTCCTGATACCGGATAATGAAATGTGTCAACACTCAGAAGGTCCACATAACGCAGCGAACCGTATTTTCCAAATGACCGGTGCATGATATGATAAAATGGGCAAAAGATCCAAGCAAAGTTCAAGGTACATCAATAGAGTTTAACGTAACGTAAAACAAAAAGTTCATTGATATGCTCTTGGACTCCACACTGCGACAGACCTTTGAGAAATGACCACCTGTGCCGATTTAATACGTTAGCAAAGAAGGATGTGCACCATGATCTGATAAAAGCAATTAAAGGGGGCGCCTGGGTGGCTCGGTTGGTTAAGCGTCCGACTTCGGCTCAGGTCACGATCTCACGGTCCGTGAGTTCGAGCCCCGCGTCGGGCTCTGTGCCGACAGCTCGGAGCCTGGAGCCTGTTTCAGATTCTGTGTCTCCCTCTCTCTCTGCCCCTCCCCCACTTGCACTTTCTCAAAAATAAACATAAAAAAAAAAAAAACACACCGCAACAGACTGAATGCAGAAGCACATATAAGAATCTAGCAGTTTTCAGGGCGCCTGGGAGGCTCAGTTGGTTAAGCATCTGACTCCTGAGTTCCGCTCAGGTTATGATCTCATGGTCTGGGAGTCTGAGCCTCTCCTCAGGTTCTGTGCTGACAGTGTGGAGCCTGCTTGGGATTTTGTCTCCCTCTCTCTCTGCCCTTCCCCTGCTTGCATGCGTGTGCTCCCTCTCTCTCTCTCTCTCTCAAAATAAATAAAAATTTTAAAACTAAAAAAATAAAATCTAGCAGTTTTCTATTAAGCAAGGCATTAAACAGATTTGCAAAAATGTAAAACCATGCTGTATTTCCTACTAATTTATTGTGTCTTAGAAAATGTATTTTTTCATTAAAATGTTATTTAACACATAACAGGCTTATTATGGCTATTTTAAGTGAACTCATAAATATCTTGAAGTTATTCTCAGTTTTAATTTATAAAACAACTTAATTTACAATACGGCAAACAGGGGCGCCTGGGTGGCTCAGTCGGTTAAGCGTCCGACTTCAGCTCAGGTCACGATCTCACCGTCCGTGAGTTTGAGCCCTGCGTCGGGCTCTGGGCTGATGGTTCAGAGCCTGGAGCCTGCTTCTGATTCTGTGTCTCCCTCTCTCTCTGCCCCTCCCCCGTTCATGCTCTGTCTCTCTCTGTCTCAAAAATAAATAAACATTAAAAAAAATTAAAAAAAAATACGGCAAACAAATATTGATAGAAAAAGCCTGCATAAACAAAAGCTCTTTGATGGCCTCAATAATTTTTAAGACCACAAAGGGGTCATGATACAAAAAACGGGGTTACATAAATCATGCTGAATGAGCGTAACAGAATACTAAGCAACCACTAACAAGGATGACAAACTCACAAGTTGATGACAATAATAAAAATAGACAATATCTATAAAGCACTTATTATGAGCCAGACGCCATTCTAAGGTTTATACACAGAACTTATTTAATCTTCACAACGCTGTGAAACAGGGACTGCTTTATCCCCCATGACAAATAGGAAAACTAAGGCATGAAGGGGAAGTAACTGGCCCAGGGCTCCCAGCTAGTAAGCGGCAGTGATGAGTCTGACTTCAGAATTCATGCTCTTGACCATTGTGCTATTCTGCCTACACATACACATAAAGTGCTAACAGTCTGGAGTAGGGGAGATAAAGGGGATTATAAGAGACTGTCAGTTTCAGGGCACCTAGGTGGCTCAGTCAGTTAAGCAGCTGACTTCAGCTCAGGTCATGATTACACGGTTCATGAATTCAAGCCCTGTGTGGGCCTCCGTGCTGACAGCTCAGAGCCTGGAGCCTGCTTCGAATTCTGTGTCTCCCTCTCTCTCTGCCTCCCCTGTTCGTGCTAGGTCTCTTTCTCTATCAAAACTAAATAAACATTAAATAAAAAAAATAAGAGGGGTGCCTGGGTGGCTCAGTCAGTTGAGTGTCCAACTTCGGCTCAGGTCATGATCGTTCGGTTCATGGGTTCAAGCCCCACGTCAGGGTCTGTGCTGACAGCTCAGAGCCTGGAGTCTGCTTCAGTTTCTGTGTCTCCCTCTCTCGCTGCCCCTACCCCACTCATGCCCTGTCTCTGTGTCTCTCTCTCTCTCTCAAAAATAACTAAAACATTTAAAAAAAATAATAAGAAAGAAAGACGGTCAGTTTCTAAGTCGCACACTTTAATATGTGAGTGCAAATATCTATAATCAGAGAAATAATGTAGGTCATAGTTTTAAAATGCCTAAATAGCACCCTTGCCACTCCAACGTCCAACCTGCTCCCCCCCCCCGTCAATACTTCTAACTACTTGACGTTATACATTTTTTCAATTTTCTGTTTCTCCCACTAGAATGTCCATTTCATAAAGGACAGGAATTTTATCTCTTGTGTTTAGTGCTGTATCCCAATGTCTATTACAGTGCCTGGCACACTATAAATGCTCAGTAAATTACGTGAATGAGTAGCTATACTCACTGATTTGACTAAATTTTTATGAAATATCGTTTAATCTTTTACTTTTTTAACTTTTTAAGTTTATTTATTTATTTTGAGAGAGACAGAGACAGCATGAGTGGGGGAGGGGCAGAGAGCGAGAGCGAGAGAAAGAGAGAATCTCAAGCAGGCTCCACGCTGTCAGCACAGAGCCCGACGTGGGGCTTGAACTCACAAAACTACAGGATCGTGACCTGAGCCAAAACCAAGAGTCGGAGGCTTAACCGCCTCACGTGGTTTAATCTTTTCAAAGCAGGTTACAGAGGGGTGCCTGGGTGGCTCAGTCGGTTAAGCGTCTGACTTCAGCTTGGGTCATGATCTGGCAGTTCATGGGTTCGAGCCCCGCATCAGGCTCTGTGCTGACAGCCCATAGCCTGGAGCCTGCTTTGGATTCTGTGTCTCCCTCTCTCTCTGCCCCTCTCCCACTCGCCCCTGTCTCTCTCCCTCAAAAATAAACATTAAAAAACAACAACAACAACAACAACTTTAAAAGCAGGTTACAGAATACTTTGGGAAATATATCAACTATATAAAATTATACATCTGCAAATACACACACACACACACACACTTTCACAAGTAAACAGAGAAGTGGTGAAACGGCTGGAGTGATTTTCACCAAAATATTAACAGGAATGAGTGTTAGTAGAGTGATTCTTCCTTTCTTCTGGACATTCCTCTGTGACAGGAATTTCCCACATTAGAGTAACCATCACTAGAATCAGAATAAACCACTTACATTTGGGAAAGAAGAAAAAGACAGGCCTGTCCCTTTAAGGAAAGAGACGGTAGAGGGCCTTGCATCCGTCACATGGGCATCCACCTCCCCAGGGATCCACCCCTAGCTCCCAACCTGCCCCTACCTGGGTGAGAGCCGACTCTAGCATGTTACAGAAGATGTTGAACTGTTTGAAGTTCCCTGTCTTGTGAGTCAGATCTTCGATGACTGGGTAGAGAGAAAAGTCCTTCCTGAAGTCTGACCACCTGCCCAGCCCAAGAGCAACGCATCCAAGCTTCCCAACTTGCCCCCCCTCCAGGGCCTCTGGCCTGAGGGACGAGCCCTCCACCCCCACCCCACCTTAGGGAGTCTGGTCAGGTAGAAGACGCAGATGGGCGGGTTCCTGGTTGACCTCATCTTCCGGGAGAAGGTGATCCCAGGGAAGGACAGGTGAAACCACCCCAGGCAGGCACACTCACAGCTGGCATCGAACTCGCCCCGCCACTGGTCAGCCGTCATCCGGTCCTCCACCTCCAGCTCTAGTACCTGCCCAGACACCACCACCCGCACGGCATGCTCCACACCCCGGAAGACATAGTCCACCTGCAGGCCGGCTGGCTGGTCCATGGCCAGTGTCGCTGCAGAAGGGATGAAACAGAGACCCAGAGGGGCTGAGAGGCCAGGCTCCAAGGCCGGAAGGCCAAGAATTCATATCCTGGCTTCACCATTCGCCAGCTTTGACACCTCAGGAAAGCGATTGCCTCTCTGTGCCTCAATCTCCTCATCCAGAAAACGGGTATAATAATGGAATCTACCGCAGAGTCTTGTCATGATCATTAAATTGCAAAATCCACATAAAAACACTTAGAACTGTATCCATGCCCCACGCGTGCTGGCTGACAGGATATATGATTTCCAACAAGAGAATCGTGATTAATACACTGATATTAATTTATTAATCCTTATGCTCATTATCTATTAATCAGTCACGCATTCATTCAAACGTTTGTGGAGAAAAATCAAGCTACAAAGGGAGACAGAGAGTACTGAGGTCAGGCAGAGCAGATTTAAAATTTTTATTTTATTATTTTTTTTTTAGAGAGAGAGAGAGAGCGCATGCGAGCAGGAGAAAGGGACAGGGGGGAGTGGGGAAGGAGAGAGGGAGGGAGAGAGACAGACTCTTAAGCAGACTCCATACTCAGAGCAGAGCCTGAATCAGGACTCAATCCCATGACCCTTGGATCATGACCTGAGTCAAAATCAAGAGTCAGACGCTCAACCAACTGAGCCACCTAGGCACCTCCAGGCAGGGTAGATTTTTTTTTTTAGTTAAAAAAAATTTTTTTAAACGTTTTTATTTATTTTTGAGACAGAGAGAGACAGAGCATGAACGGGGGAGGGTCACAGAGAGAGGGAGGCACAGAATCTGAAACAGGCTCCAGGCTCTGAGCTGTCAGCACAGAGCCCGACGCGGGGCTCGAACTCACGGACTGCGAGACCATGACCTGAGCCGAAGTCGGACGCTTAACAGACCGAGCCACCCAGGCGCCCCTTTTTTTTAGTTTTTAAAGTCTATTTATTTATTTTTTGAGAGAGACAGAGACAGCGCAAATGGGGGAGGGGCAGAGAGAGGAGAGAGGATCCCAACAGGCTCTGCGCTGCCACAGAGACTGACGAGGGGCTCGAACTCTGAAACCACTCTTAGCCAATAGGGCTTACTTAGCCCTCTTCTCTTAGCCAATAGGGCTACTACTTGCTGTTAGTTCTATGGAGTGGAGGTCAGGGTCAGATCTGTGCATTCGGCGTGGATTTTAGGGAGAGCCCCAGGTTGCTTGAGCTCGTATCTAGCTTCAGGTATGTGCACAGACACGGGCAAGTTACTTAATCTCTCTTGGACCCAGATTCCTTCTCTCTAAAGCACATGCTCTCCTGGGTGCTGGGGATACCATGAGAAACCAGATTTCGCCCCTACCCTCAAGAGGGCGGCAGCAGTCAGAGGTATAAAAATGTCACACACACACACACACAAGTTGGGGGTAGGGCTCCTGGGCAGCTCAGTCGGTTAAGTGCAGACTTCCGCTCAGGTCACGATCTCATGGTTCGTGAGTTCGAGCCTGGCACCGGGCTCAGTGCTGACAGCTCAGAGCCTGGAGCCTGTTTCAGATTCTGTGTCTCCCTCTCTCTGTCCCTCCCCCACTCGTGCTCTGTCTGTCTGTCTCTCTCTCTCTCAAAAATCAAATAAACATTTTTTAAAATGTCCACAAAAAAAAAAAAAAAAAAAGTTGACTAGTGGGAAAAAAGGAGACGCTGGGGGTAGGGGTTGCTTTTGTAGCTAAGGTAGCCAGGGAAGGGCTCTCTGAGCAGACGCCTGGAGAGGGGTAAGGAGAGGCCAGGGGAGGGCTCCACGGTGGGATGTTCCTGGTTTATTCTAAGAACAGCAAGGTATAAGCGTGAGGGACGGAGAGAGGG
The DNA here is from genome assembly GCF_018350215.1 of Panthera leo. Taxonomy (NCBI): domain Eukaryota; kingdom Metazoa; phylum Chordata; class Mammalia; order Carnivora; family Felidae; genus Panthera; species Panthera leo. Next base: position 10,863,506 of record NC_056693.1, read on the forward strand.
GTAAGTGATGAGATGAGAGAAATACCCGGCCAGATGATGTTCATGCAGGCCTCTGTAAGCCCATAGGAGGATAACAGGGCTCATGTCCTCGGATTGGTGTAAGGATTAAATGACTTAATCCCGATAAAATCCTTGGACAAATCAAGCAATGCCTGACACAGGGCAAGCACTCAGTACACACCGGCATTATTATTATTATTATTATTATTATTATTATTAGTTGTTGTTGTGTTGTGTCTTGAAAGGCAGTACAGAAACAAGGCAAGTCCATTTTCTCCTCAGTGTACAGATGGGGAAACTGAGGCTCGGCAGAAACCCACAGCTGCCCCAGGGACAGAGCTACCCAGGACTGCCCCCAACCCAGATCACGGGGACCCCTCCAATGCCTGGTCTCCTTCTCTCCCCCGCAACCTTTGCTCCGCATCATACTCTCCCCCAAAAAGTCTTCCTAAAGGCTGATATTGGAAAATATAACATTTATGAGGCCAGAAAATGATGAGCCCTGAAACTCTAGGCCAGAGGTCTTTAACCTTTTTAGGAGTCTTTGTGCCTCTGATAGCCTAATGAGATCTCTGAACTCCCCCCAGACAAATGAATAACCAACCCTTGGCGAGTAATTTCAAGGGCTCCCAGAATACCACCCTGAGGCCCATCCACAGATCCCCTTTCTCAAAGGCCCAAGGACAACCGCCAAAGCCCCAGACATCCTGGCAGGCACCTCTGACTCTAGACCCAAGTTCATAAATTTATTTGGGGGGGGAGGGGGGCGCTCTCTCGAGTTTGGAACTGGCTGATGGAATCGAGAGACCTCTTCCCCCTGAAAATCCATACTCTCACAATTGGGCACTTTCACATTCTCTGGAGGTTCAGAGGTGGGGTTAATAATCCCTGAACTATGGGCAAACAAACAGCTACACATTTCAACGTAATCCTGCCCCCCCGCCCCTCGGTCCTCCGCGGGAGTGCCAGGCAGCGCTGGCCCTGCCCCGCCCGGTGCCCTGAGCCCCGCCCTCCGGCCCCGCCCCTCCGGCTCCGCGAACCAATCAGTAGTCGCGCCATTCCGGTTACCAAGGCGTTGGAGGTACCGGCAGAACCCCGTAGGAGCCTTAACAGCTTCACCGCCCCACTCACCACCACCCGGCTCGCTGCACCAAACTCCAGGGAGGAGACAGAGGAGTAAAGGGGCCCGTCCCATCCATCTCCACCACCAACCCAGCCCTGCTCTCCTCCCCCACTCCCCCACAGAAGCTCCCCATTCTCTTCCCGAGAATAGCAGCCCTTCCCTAAACCACGGAGCCTTTCCTCATCCAACTGCCGTGAAGTCATTAGCCTCCGGCTCAGTGCCCAGATATTAAGCCCCTGAATATTCTCCCCGAATTCCACTGTCCCCTTACACACACCTGCCCCCCGCACCTCCACAAACTTCGCCCGCTCCCCTCTTCTCGGCCTGATGGGAGCACCCCTGCCACCTCCACATTCCTTTCCAGACCCCAACTCCCCATCTGGGGATTCTGAGCCTGGAGATTCCGGACTCCCTTCCCCTCCCCGCTGCAGAACCTCCCTCCCTCCATTTTCCAGCCTCACCCCTCCTACCACATTCCGGAAACCAGCCCTCTTCACTCCCTTCCCCATGTCCCTTACTGCCATGCGGCTCTCCAAGATGGGGGGCGGGATGGGCCACATTCCCCCTCTCCGTACACCAGCCCCCAAGTTCTCCTGAGGTCCCCCCCCCCCATATTTTACCTGACTTTTGCTCCCTCCTGTTATTCCGCCTGGATTCTGCCTGCATATTTGCCCAAGGTTCTACTCCACAGTGAGGATCTACCCCATTTTCAGCCTGTCTTACTTTCCCCCATATTTCACCTGGATTCTGATCCCTCCCAAATTCTATGTAACCCCCCACTTCCCCCCCACACACACATTTTCCATCTCCCTTCCCTGCAGAGCCTTCCCTGAACACCCTGCCTACGCCTCCCCCCCTCCCCACCAATTCTGGGATTCTCCAGACCCCGAGCCCCTCCCTCCTTCCCACCCCCCACCTTGTCCTTCTACCTGCATCCTTCATCCTTGCTCTGTGACCAGTGGCCCATCCTGGTTGCTGGTTTCATTCCAGTCCCAAGACTCTTCCCGGCTCCTCTTCTCCGCCTCAGCTTCCCGACCCTGCATTCGAGGCCCCGCCCCCGCCAACCCGTGACGTCAGCCCTTCAACCTTGCGCGCTCCGCGTGGACACCCCAGCACCCCACTCGGGCCCACACAGCTGACCCCACTTCTCGGGCCTCACGACCTCATGGCTTCAGCACACACGCACATGCGCACAAGCCCCCTCAACTTTCCGACCCCAGCCCTCTCCCTCCCGTCTTTCACTAAGATGACTCCCCTCTCCGCTGCCAGGGTCACACCCTGGCTCCTCCCCCTCCCAACAGCGCTCCCCGGATATTCCAGATTTCACAGCCCTCGCCCTACGGTGGGGGTGGGAGCCAAGACAAATCCACATCACCATCTCCCACACAAGACAGGGGTAAATCACCAGCTCTGGCAGCCCCCACCCCGGGTGGTTATTTCCACCCTCTCCGCAGCGCCCTCCTGCCCCCACCACCACACGTTCCAGCCTGGCCATGACCTAGCCGGCCTCTCCTACGCAGTGTACCCCCCCCCCCCCCACCTCACATACTATACACACCGGCCTGGCCCCGCCCCCATTCTAAGCTCACCTCACCGCCCAGTGGGTGAATTTGAGCTGGCTAGAACTCCCCTCCCTTCGCCCTGCGCTCCCGCAGAATATAGACCAGAGCCTTCCACACTGTCCCCCTGGAACACATAAACACGAAAGGCTTCTGGGACTCCCCAGGATCCACACCTCCACAGCGCACACCGCAGCCCATCACCACCCCGTGGCGTATCCAAATCCCGCCCCCCCCCCCCCACTATCCCTCAAAGGCTTTTTGCCTTAGATAAGGACGATGCACACCGATCAACCAGTGACTCATCCTTTAATTCTGCTCTCTGGCAGCTGCTGTAACCATCCCCCATTTTACGGAGGACGAAACTGAGGCTTGCCCAGAATCCTGCAGCGAGGGAAAGGCACACCAGACCCCCTACACATTACCCAGCTACCCTTCCCGGACCACCTTCTGCTTCCTCCCATAACTCCCTGCTCCTTTCCCTCCCAGCACCAATCCTTCTGGGTGGTCTCGTATCTTAAGCATGACACACAGGGACTCCTGGCCTCAGCTCCCATCCCACCACCTGCCCACAGTGTGACCCAGGGCAAGGCACTTAGCCTTTCTGGGCCTTTTCCCATCAGTCAAGTGGGGATAATAAGAGCTCCCATCTCACACAGGGTGACCGTGGGGATTAAATTAATACATGGAAGGAGGTTCGAACAGTGCCTGGCTTTCGGTCAGCTGTTTACCATCTGTGCAACTAGCTGATGATTAGTTGACAGACTAGAAACCCAAGATTTTGATCATTCCTGGGTCTTCAGCACCGTGGGCCTGGCACAGATCAGGGGCTACTTTATGCAAGATGCCAGGAAAACGGGGTTGTAGGTACTGGATACAGCTGAGGTTTTGTCCTCTCAGCTCACCCCTTGTCGCCAGGTCCCAGCTCCAATGTCCACTCCGGCAGGAAGCCCTCCCTGACCCCCAGGCTAGGTGAGGAGCTGTCTCAACCACCAGGCTCCCCAGCACTGCCCAGCAGAGGGCCAGCCACAGAGGGGAGGGTTAACGATGAGACAGCTCCTGTCCAAGCTCTGAACTGGTTTCTCCGAGGGCTGCAGGTGGTTGATGACAATGCGGGATCTTGGGCATGGCCCCAAATCGGCAGAAGCAGAACTTCTGGGGGGAGGGGGTGGGCCCAGGAATCTGCATTTCCCACAAGCTCCCCCAGCACTGAGATCTGAGACCTTACACCCCTGGACGCCACAGTCTTCCCAGTTTATTACCCCATCTTGACCCCACCACCCCACCCAAGACTCTCCCAATACCACAGGGAGCCCCCCCCCCCCAAGAAATGATGGAGATGATGGTAGAGTATAAGTAACGCTTTTTAAAGCATCTGTGGGCGGGGCGCCTGGGTGGCTCAGTCGGTTAAGCATCCGACTTCAGCTCAGGTCACGATCTCACAGCTCAGGTCACGATCTCACGGTCTGTGAGTCCGTGAGTTCGAGCCCCGCATCGGCCTCTGGGCTGATGGCTCAGAGCCTGGAGCCTGCTTCCGATTCTGTGTCTCCCTCTCTCTCTGCCCCTCCCTGGTTCATGCTCTGTTTCTCTCTGTCTCAAAAATAAATAAACGTTAAAAGAAATTAAAAAAAAATAAAATAAAGCGTCTCCCTCTCTCTCTGCCCCTCCCCCGTTCATGCTCTGTCTCTCTCTGTCTCAAAAATCAATAAACGTTAAAAAAAATTTTTTTTTTTTAAATAAAGCATCTGTGGACACTTCTAGGTGCTGAGTTCTATACTCTTATGAGGCAAACACTCTATCACTCTAGTGGGGGGTGGGAGTCTAAGAAGCCAGTGGATATAAACAAACACAAATATATGTTGGGTAGGAGTCAGTGTTACCAAGGAAAACAAAACCAGGTGATGACGGGCCGGGGAGTAACAGGGGCCAGTTTCTCTTGGGTGGTCAGCGGAGGCCTGTCTGTGGATTTGACATCTGAACAGAGACCTGAAGGAGGTAAGGGAGAAGCCACGTAGACATCTGGAGACTACGCGATCCTGGCAGGGGAGAGCAAGGACATTCCCTGGGGTGGGAAATTTGGTATGTCTGAGGAACAATGAGGAGGCCAGGGTGGCTGAAGCCGTGTGAACAAGGGAGAATGGCAGGAGTTGAGGGCAAAGTGGAGGGGGAGCTGGGGCCGGTGGGGGCACTACAAGCTTGGCAAGGACTTCTACTGCGTGAGGTGAGAGCTATGGGGGTGTCTTGACCAGGGAACACCATGATCTGACTTGTGTTTTAACAGGAACCTCCAACGGGGGGGGGGGGGGGGGAAGAGTAGAGAAGAGTCGGCCGTTGGACAAATGAGTCTGGAGTTCAGGGGAGAGATCCAGACTGCAGACAGGCATTTGGAGACATCATTATATAAAGAGCATGTGAAGCCAAGAGACTGGGTGAGGCCACTAGGTGGGAGATATAGACAAGTAAGAGATGAGGTCACCCTAACGATGATAAATAAAACTGAGGCACAGAAGGTTAAACAATTGGCCCAAAGACACCGTGACGGTCAGTGGCAGGGCCAGTGGCAAAGCCAGCATTTAAACTCGGGCAGCCCCAACTCCGGACCCCACACTCTTAACCACCGGTAGGGTTGTTAAGAACTTTCAGAGTTAATTCATTCAAAACCTGGCACATAGTAAGCCCTCAACAAACGCTACGTGTATCGATCACATGCCTTCACACCTCGTTAACACACACCTTCATCCCCGGAGTCCTCACTCATTTCCTCCCTCGATATAGTTCCTCACCTGCCCTCCACCCGAATCAAAGCTTGTCACTCATCGCAAGGACCTCCGCTCCTCCACACTGCGCTGTAATAACCCCTTGCCTTCAAACCTCCCATTAAATCGCAAGGCTATATCACAAGGGCGTTTCTGTATTTTACCACCTGCTGTCGCCTGCTTTACACACTTTCCCCATTAAAGACCCTCCTGAGAAATACAAAACATCTCCCCCACTCATATGCTGCCCTCTGCCTTACAAACACTCATCAAAGCGCCTATCCGTGTTAAAGGTCACCCCCTCTCGACTCTTACACTGCCCGCCGCAGCCCACCTTCCCCCAGAGCATCCCCTCCCCCCAGGATCGCCACCCCGGCCCGCGCACCCGCTACTCCCGCCGCCTCTCACCTTCTCCACAGACACCCCTCCTCGCGAGGGGTTCAACTGCCGAAGCTCCAGCCCCGCCCCAAGATCCGGCCTTCTCGCTTCTGATTGGCCCTGGTTTACTCCCAGCCGAGTTCTCATTAGTCAAAACAGACGCCCGTCACGCCGTGTCCCGCCTCGGAGAAGAGCCCACCCACCAAAGCTTGCAATTGGCCAACTCGGATGAGAGGTTCCTAAATGGGCCGGGTCGTCGGTCTTCTCTCCAATCTTTACTGGCTAATTACTACTGCCAGTCATACAAGGAGGGGTGTTCCTCGGAGGGGAGGAAATCCTGGAAGTAGCCCCTTGACTCCGCCCGTCGCCCCCTGCAGCGGAATAGGACGCTCCCACGCGGAGGGGCGGACTGGAGGAGAGCCGGGAACGCATGCGCACAGCCGGGTCTTGGCCGCCGCGGGTCCGGAAGCTGCGGAGAAGTTCTTAGCTGGAAGGCGGGTTTGAGGTTCATCGTTGCTCAGTGTGTTCCAAGTCTGCATTAAACACTTACAGGCCTTGGCTTATTTAAACTTAACAACCCTGCAGTGTAGGGGCTGCTGTGATCCCCATTTTGTTATTAAGGAAACAGTCTCAGAGAGGAACAGCCGCTGCCCGGGGATCGCACAGCTTGAGAACGTATTCCTATTTTGAGCCAATGAGTCATCAACAGGGCCCATAGAGCTTATAGAATTTGGTGGAGGTGTAGGGGAGGGGAGCATTCCTTAAGAAAAGAAATACAAAGTTACTAACACAAAATTGGGTATGAGCATGAAAACGTAGACTATGAAATAATAACGAGTTACACATTTAAAAGAGCTCACAAACACCGCAAACGTTGCACAATCCCCAAAGATAACGTCATGTTTTTATTAATTCACTGCCTGACACACCTCTGTGGTTTGTCGCCTACTTTTTTGGCTGCATGTACTTATTTCATAATATCCTGATCTACAGAGAGAAGAGAACAGTAAATTATCTTTTCCTCTAGTGGAATGAAACTTTTCCTCTAGTGGATGAAACTTTTTCTTAGTCATTATAGCTTAGAAAAAGTTTCAACTTCACAAGTCCATATTGGTGATGTCATCTAAATATTTTGGAAATTTGTGAAACCTTTCACGATGTTTAACTCATGTTAGCTACATTTCGGAACATGTGTTCATGGACTAGCTTCTGGCTCAGTTCTTTTAATCATTAACTCACCTCCATTATACAGGGGCTTGGGGAGTAGCCACTAGAGCGTAAGGTCATGCCCCAGTAGACGGTGGGCCTTGTACCTAGTGAGTTAGCACCTTGGACAATAGGAGCGCTCCTGGAAGCCATTCCTACACCAAGACAACTAGTTAGGCAATTTAAGTATATCTGAAAATGGCTATGAACCGCATCAGCATATCTCATGAAATGCAACCCGAATGTACTGAGCACCTACTATGCTCCAGGCACTTTTCTGGGTGCTGGGGGTAGGTATATCAGTGAACAAAGAGAAAAAGAAGCCTATGCCTAGTGAAAGGAAGACACACAATTAAGTATAAATACATACATACATAAAACAGTGAGTAAATGTATGTATGATGTCAGATTGTGGTAAGTACTATGGAGAAAATAAAGCAGAGTAAAGGAGACAGGATGGTCAGAGAAGGTGTCTCAGAGAAGGTGACTTAGAAGGGAGACCTAAAGAAAGTGAACGAGCCAGTCTTGTGGATACAGGGGTAGAGCATTCCAGGAGAAGCAAACAATGAGGGCAAAAGTCCAGAGGTGGGAGCCTGCCTGATGCAGTGAGGAGGGGGGCGCCTAACTGGCTTAGTTGGTAGAGTATGTGGCACTCGATCTCGGGGTCATGCGTTTGAGCTCCACGTTGGGTTAGAGATCGCCTTAAAAAAAGGCAGGGGGAGGAGGTCCATACTGAGTGGGTCAGGATGTGGAAGAAGATACCTGGAGGGAGCCAGAAGCTAAGTCATGTAGGGCATGGTGAGCCATTGTGAGGTCTTTGGATTTTGCCCTGAGTGAGATGGGACCCATTGAAGATGGAGGGCAGCAGAGACACAATTTGATTCACGTCTTAAGTGGTCGTGCTGGTGGCTGTGTTAAGAATAGGGTGTCATGATCTCAGGTCATGATCTCATGGTTAGTGGGTTTGAGCCCCACATCGGGCTCTGTGCTGACAGTGTGGACAGCCTGCTTGGGATTCTGTCTCCCTCTCTCTCTCTGCCCCTCCCCTGCTTACTCTCTATCTCTCTCTCAAAATAAATAAAAGTAAACTTAAATTAAAAAAAAAAAAGAATGGGCTGCTAAAATAATTCAAATGAAATAAAATGGTGCAATCTGTGGAAAACAGTTTAGCAGTTCCTCAAAAAGCTAAACATAGAGTTGCCACAGGACCCAGCAATTCCACTCCTGGGTATTTACCCAAGAGAATTAAAAACTGGTGTTCAAACAAATTATCTGTACGTGAATATGCATAGTAGTACCATTCATAATAGCCAAAAAATAGCAATAACCCAAACGCCAATCCGCAGATGAATGGATAAGCAAGGTGTGGTACATCCATGCAATGGGATATTATTCAGCCCTGAAAAGGGATGGGGTACTGGTTCATGCTACGATGTGGATGAATCTTGAAAATATAATGGGTGAAGAAAGCCATACACAAAGGTCACATATTGCATGAGTCCATTCATACAAAATGTCCAGAGTAGGCAAATCCATAGAGACAGAAAGCTGATTAGTGGTGCCAGGGATTGGGGGTGTGGGTAGGGGTGGGAATGGGGAGTCACTGTTTAATGGGTGTGAGGTCTCCTTTGGGGATGATGAAAATGTTTTTGGAAATAATAGAGATGATGCTTTCACAACACTGTGAATGTACGAGATGCCTCTGGCTTGTGCCCTGTAAAATGGTTCATCTTTTAACCAAAAGATTTTTTAAAATTATAATTCAAATGAGAGATGATGGTGGCTTTTAGGAAGCCATAGGAGACGTAGTTAGAATCCACACATGTTCCTAAGATAGAGCTGACAGAATCCACTGATGGGTTGGGTGTTGGGAGGGAGATGAAGAAACGAGTCAAAATGATTGCAAGGTTTTTTGATCTAAGAAGCTGCTGAGACAAAGTTTCCATTTATTGAGATTAGATGAATAGCAAGCAGGTGGGGCACAGGGGGAAGTCGGGCTCGGCAGTTTGGTTTTGGACACTACGAGGTACCTAACAGACTTCCAACTGGACGTTCATTGAGAGGATAAATGAATATATGAATCTGAGTTCTGGGGTGAGGTCCAGCCTAGAGAGATATAGAAATTTGGGATGCCATCATTAAAAGAGTGGGTGAAAAAAGAAAAGAGAAGATAAGCACTGAGTCCCAATGTTCAAGGACCCCAGAGATGAGGAAGAAATGACAGACAAGGAGCAGCCATTGAGATAGGAAGGAAATCATGAGTGTGGAGAGTCTTGAGAGCCAAGAGAAGAAGATAAACCTAGAAAGAAAGTGACTATCAGTGAGAGGGCTCAAGTGACATGAGGGCAGGTCACTGGACTATTGGATTGAGCCACATGGAGGTCACCAAGTAATCAACTCAAAAGTTGATTCGGCCAAGTGGTGAAGCCAAACCCTGGTTGGGTGATTCAAGAAGGACTGAGGAATGGAATAGAATAGGAGACATTAGTACAGATCCCTCCGTTTCTCTCTCCCTCTCTCTCTCCCTCTCTCTCTCTCTCTTCCTCTTTTCAGGGTTTGCCGTAAAACTGTAAAGAGCAGAGAACATTGGATCTGTAGCTAGAAAGCATATTTGTGTTAAGACATGTTTTATGACATCAAGAACGATCTAGAAGAGAGAGGAGTGCCTGACAGACAGGGGAGAATCGCTTGATTTATGTCCCTGAGTAGATGGAAGAGATGGGATCTAATGCACACTAGCAGCGTTTCCATAGTTACCAGGAGGGAAGGCAGAGAATGGGGTCTCAGGTGCAGGTAGGACATAGATGCCCTGGGAGCCTTCCAATGGCTCCTCTTTTCTTCATGAGATTGGAGCCCGGCCAAGGGTGAGAATGAGGAGTGGGGCAAGGGGAGAGGTTCAAGGGGGAGGTGAATGGACATGAGGAAGGCATCCAGGCCACGATCAGCATGGAGCCTACCTCGGGGTTCCATCCCATGACCCTGGGATCATGACCGGAGCTGGAATCAAGAGTGGAACGCTCAACCGACTGAGCCACCCAGGTGCCCCTTAACGTGATTTTTTTTTTTAACGTGAGGTTCTATAACTATTATGCTTATGATAAAGAGATAAATCCATTGTCAGATTTGCTAAGGCCATCAGCAAACATACCCTAAGCAACCCCTGCATTGTCCTGTCAGGTGATTACGGCTGATTAATATAGAACAGTCATGAAGCCATGGCTGCTTCTGGTCTGTGCCTCCTGAGAGGCAGCGAGGGGGTTCATGAACCTGTCTGCCTGGGTTTGAAGCCCAGCTCTGCTTCTTAAAGTCTATCTCTCCATGTCTCGGCTTTCTCATCTGTAAAATGGGGATGATAAGAGCAGCTGTGCCTCATAGTGTTTTTTTGTGAGGAGCGACTTGGTTATTACATATGAAGCACCCACCACAGTGCCTGCCATGGAAGGAAACAGAATAAACCATGGCCATTATCGTATCATTGAATCCTCTTAATCTAGGAGAGAGGTAGGTACTACAATGATCCCTTTTTTACTTCAAGTGACAGAAACTAAAGTATTAAAGTGTTAGCATTCAAGGGGCGCCTGAGGGGGGGGGGGCAGTCGGTTTAAGCATCCAACTTGGGCTCAGGTCACGATCTCGCGGTCCGTGAGTTCGAGCCCCGCGTGGGGCTCTGTACTGACAGCTCGGAGCCCAGAGCCTGCTTCGGATTCTGGGTCTCCCTCTCTCTCTGCCCCTCCCCTGCTTGTGCTCTGTCTCTCTCTGTGTCTCAAAAATGAATAAACATTAAAAAAAATAAAGTGTTGTAAAAAATGAAGTATTCAAAGCCTTACACACACACACACACGAATGCACATGCGCCTGCACACACGCATACGGCTGTACGTGTTTGTGTGTTTGTAGTAATCCTAGGTGCAAATGAAGACTTAAGAAGCCCAGAGAAGCTACACGGATCTACATTAAGTACGTAAAGCAATATTTTCACAGCCACTAGCTTAGCCAAAATTAGGTGGTCTGAGAACACCGAGTTCCAGAGAAGTATCTGGAAGAATGGGTCAGCTGGCATTGATGGCAGCAATATAAACAGGTGTGTCCTTTCTGGAGAGCAATCTGGAATACTCCGAGAAATTAAATACGAGGATGCCTGGCACCCTCCCCTCTCCACTCTCCGACAGGCCCGTGCATGAGGTCTGCAGGAGGATGCAAATTGCGTGTGGTGTAGAAGCAAAGAATTGGAGGGAATTTTATGCCCATCGCCGGGTCTTGAGAAGTGGAATGTGAAATAACTGGTGGGGAACCCCCACAGCAACACAAAAGAGAGCGAAGCAATCATCATGCCGTGCTCAGTCAATGCCTGCTGCTAAATGCTTTAAGATGCCAGCTGGCAATGGTCCGGTGAGAAAGGTGCCATTTTGGAACCACCCCCCATTCTACCTGGAGGAGCTGTGGCCCAGAGAGGTTAAGACACTTGCCCGAGGGCATCCAGCTAGGGAGCTGTCCGGGCCTGGGATTTTAAACTCAGGCGGCCTCTCCAGAATCCTCCTGTGACTCTCTCTTCAGGAGCTGGAAATCAACGTAGCCACACAGAGAGCTCTCCAAAAGCACAATGAGAGAAAGAGAAGGAGGTTTGTGGCTTGCTGACATTTTTGCGAATTTAAAACGCACGCAAAGAAACGGTAAGGATACACGCGAATCTTAATCAAAGAACAGAAGAGGGACGCCTGGGTGGCGCAGTCGGTTAAGCGCCCGACTTCGGCTCAGGTCACGATCTCCTGGTTCAGGAGTTCCAGCCCCGCGTCGGGCTCTGTGCCGACAGCTCGGATGGGGGGGGGGGGGCAGGGAGGCAGAAGAAAGAGGGAAATGACTAATATGAAATTCAACCAAAGATGATGGCATAGAATCGGCTCACATCTGTGCACTTGTGGTTCCAAGGTAGGGAAGCATCGAGATTCTCGGGGAGGGGAGAATTCGGGGGGGCGGGGTATGTACCGTGGAGAAAGTTGGTGGAGAGAAGAGGGGCAAGTGAGAAAGAGAAGCAGTGTGATAAAAGTTGGTAAGAGGGGTAGCCTTGCAACAGCCAGACTGTCAGGGTTCAAATTCCAGCTCAACCCCAAGTGACTTGACCTCCCCGTGCCTTTGTTTCCTGTCTTTTTTTTTTTTTTATGCCCCACATGGGGCTTGAACTGATGACCCCAAGATCAAGAGTCACAAACTCTACGGACTGAGCCAACCAGGCACCCTTCTCTCCCTAATATTTGTAAAACCACACCCTTGGGAGAGAGAACATAGAAAGCCCCTTCTTTCTCTACAAACCTAAGGCAAGAAATCTGGATCGCTCCTCGATGCTCTTACGGAAATGCCACTTGTCTTTCTCTTGGACACCACACGGTCTATAATCCGACTTGGCTTTTAAAAGGCCGGAAAGGGGGCAACGGTGCAAGCGGGGAGCCCAGGAAGAGGCTCCTATGGGAGTCCAGCGGGGAGCCCTTGGGGGCCTGCACCTCGGCGGTGTTGACCTTGACAGACGTGGCGGGCGAGGTGGGGTCAGATTTAGAATCTTGGGTTTGCTGTTGGATTGGATGTAGGTGTGAGGGACAGAGAGGGTGTCAAGGGCGAATGCAAGGTTTTTGGCCCGAGCGACAGGGAGAGTTTGGAATTTATCCCGGAGGCAGTCAAAATCATAGGGAAGATGTTGAGGCTGGCGTGGGGGAGGGGACTGGGTCAGATGCCATGATCACCAAGGAAGCAGCCAGACTGGGAACACAGGCCTGGGAGACAGGCCACGAGGATGGATTCTAGCCCTGGCTCAGCCCCCAACTCACTGTGGGCTCCTGGGCAGGATAAAACTGTTCTCTGGACCTCCGTTTCTCCGTCCTACAAAGAGCCTGGTAGGAATAAAAAAATCCCTAAAGGCCCCCTCGGGGCAAGTATTTTTGGTCCAAGATTCTCTGACTCGAATATTCTCAGGATCAGATAAATACACAATCATTAGTCAAGGTCAACCCTCTTCTTTTGAATCCTCCTTCCCAGAGCCCCACTGGGCAGGGCGCAGAATTTCTCGGGTCTGGGAACGAGGGGGACAATATCAGTGAGAACGGCGGGCGGCATTTGTTGAGCACACGTTCTGTGCCAAGGGCTGTCCACGCTCCATCACACTGAGACCGGACAGCAGGAGTGAGAGGTGGGTGCTTTACTGTCAGCCCCACGTGCAAATGGGGAAGCTGAGGCTCCGAAGAGGTGAAATGATTTGCCCGAAGCCGCGTAGAAGCACCAGGATTCCAGCGATGTCTCCCCACCTGCGTTACTGTCACCCTGGGCCAGCCAGCCACCAACACCTCTCACCCAGATGTTCGCAATCACCTCCTCACGGGGCCACTTATTTGTCCCCGGCCCCCCGGCCCCCCCTCCCCCGGCCCCGACACCGACACCACGTTGCCAGAAGGATCTGTGGTTAAAACCTGAGTCAGCTCAAGCCCTTCCTCTGCTCAAAACTCTCCCAGGATTGCCAGCGCACTCAGAGTCAAAGCTAAGTCTTGACAGTGGCCCTCAAGGCCCCACACAGGCTGCTTCCTGCCTAACTGGCCTCATTCCTCCTGCCTTCCCCTCCCCCTGCTCTGCTGTAGCTTCCCTGGGCTCCTCTTTCTTCCTCCAACAAGCCAGGTGCGCTCCTGCCTCAGGGCCTTTGCACCTGCTCTTCCCTCTGCCTGGACCTCTCTTCCCCCAGAGACCCATATGACTGACTCCCTCACCTCCTCTTCCTTCAGGTCTCTGCTCAAGTGCCACCTCCTCAGTGAGGCTTTCCCTGCCCACTATTTTTAAGCCCAAAGCCCTACTCTCACCCCCCCCCTTGCACCCCAATCCCTCATCCCCCTTCCCTGAAGTATTTTTCCTCACAGCACTTATCATCTAACATACTGTATGTTTTACTTCTTTGGCTCGTTTATCGTCTATCTCCCTAGAATGTGAGCTCGTGGGATGTGTGTCTATTTTGTTCACTGCTGTACCTCCAGTGCCCAGGACGGTGCCCAACACAGAGCACGTGCTCAATAAAGATTTTTGTCAAATGGATAAATAAGGATCCGTCTTCAAGGTGGACGCTAACTGTGCATTGGGTACGTATGGTTATGCCGGTATGGCCATAACCACCATACGTTCGATACACTGGGTTGACTCTTCCTGTGTTGGCTTCCGATCCCATCTCTCCGTCTCTCCCGTCCCTGCTGGGGTCCGGGCAAAGAGCCCTTCCTCCTTGGAGTCTGTTCTGGCTCCATGCCAGCCCCCGGGGTTGGCCCCTTCTCCGTTGCCTCTTTGATGCCCACGTCACTCCCCTGGGTAAAATCCCCCAGCGATCCCAGGATTCCACCTCGTAACCGCCACGCTGGGGTTTTTCACACTGTTGGTCACGACCGGTTAGTGGACTGTGAAATCAACCGACATTTTTCAATAGAAAAGAACAGATCGGAGTCTGTGCCCATAGTATAGACGTAATACACACTAAGGTATAGGGGAAGTGTGAGTTTGTGAAACTTTTGTTTCGTGTTCTATGCATTGGGTGATGACCTAAGTGTATTTCTCACCCTGGGTCAAAACAGTTTGCCAAGTCCTGCACCACACAGTCCTGACTCCTAAATCCCATGTACAGACTGGACGGATAATATTAATATCAGCTCAGACTTCCCTCTTCGCTGGCTGGGACCCATGCCAAGTGGTTTCACCTACTTCCGTTCTTGGACTCCTGGCCGCAGCCCGAGCACCGCTGTGATTCCCAGTTGACAGAAGATGAGACTGAGGCTCAGACTGGAGAAAGCCCATGCCTGAGAGCTGGGAAGCAGACCCAACCTCCCTCCTCAGACTACCTGCTACCCGGCTTGCCCAATCCCTCCCAATCTGCTCTCCATCTGCAGGGAGCACTCAGGTTCGCCCGCCCATCCTCAACGCCCCAGGTTCAAGGTGCCTCATAGATCTTCCAAAACCTCAGCCGGCGGTACCGCTTGAACTCCCATTTTGCAGGCTAGGAAACTGAGGCTAGCCAGCCTTTCCAGGAACCGGCCATCCCATCACCCTTCTCCAAACTTCTTTAGAAGCAGGAGAGAGAAAGGGCTGACGCCACGTCTTTGACTGCCTGGGCTCAAATCTCGCGCCTCAAAACTGTGTGATTTCAGGCAGCCTCTCCGAGCCTCAGTTTCCTTTCCTGCAAAATTGGAATAATAACAGCGCCTACCCAAAAGGCCATGCTTAAGCCTTAACTAAGTTGGAACACATGCAGAGTTCTTAGATCAGCCGCCACACCCCTCTGTCGGGCATCTTCCCAAACAGCCCTATGCAATCAGATTGCTATTTGCCCCCCAACATTGTTGCAGAGCAGGGGAGGCCCTTGCCTGAGTTCATACGACTAGAAAATGGGAGAGTAAGAATTCGGAGGCGGGTCTGGCTGGGCTGTTAGCCACGGAGTCACAACAGCCCTTGGGATAGTGGTTCGACGGCAACAGCAGGAACGGCATTTTCCAAATTAAGGAACGTGGCGGGACACGGAGAAGGTAAGGACACGCCCAAGTCACGCGGCGTGTAAATGTCAGAACCAAGGTGCAAACCCAGGCTTGTGTGTGTCCGGGGGCAGGCTGACCTTTGCCCCAGGAGCCCCTCCATAACGTCCTGGCGGAGCGGAAGGAAAAAGCGCGGGGAGGGGTGCCCTTGCCTCAGCTCGGTCTAGGGCACTTGTATGCTTAGCGCCAGCCCCTACCCACCCTAAGCTGGCTGCTCCCCTGAAGGCCCTGGCGTGGAGATACTGGGTGCATTGGATGATGGCGGAGAGGGTGTAGCGGCCCCCTCCTCCGGCCTCAGATCGGGGCCCTGCAATCCCCCAGGATTTGGTGCTTGGAAAGCTGACGTTAGGTTGCTATGGCAATGGGTTTGGGGCGGTTGCCATAGCAGCAGAACTAGCCTGGGTTTAAAAATATCTAGGAGGAGGTTTGTGTTTGAGTGTGAGTGCGTGACCAACCGTGCTGTCGTGTGTGTCCAAATGGGAGGCCTTGGGGGGGGGGGGGGCGTGTGGAGCTGGGGCTGCAGGCATTGACTTTGGGGGGGGGGGTGACCAGCCCCCCAGATGCCGTGTGTGATGTGCCTGTCACACTGAGTGACCTGTGAGGTCCTATGCATTTTGTGCGTTAGGCGATGGCAGCCATGTACCTAAATGTGTGTGATTATCCAATTTGCATGGGAGACGGGATTAGGTCTGTTTGTCAGTCTGTATATCACATGTCGCTAACATGTATGCCTTATGTAACATAGGCTGTTTAGGTCTTACGGCTTTGATCATGTACTTGTAACTTCTCAGGGTGTGTGTGGCCAAGTGTGGAGTTATTTTGGCTTCGAATTTGTGCACCTGGGACATACTCGGATATCAGATGTGTGTCTATCTATTTTTGCACGAAACCCTGTGATGTATATGGTCCACATGACTGGATGTCCATTATGCATTATGGGTGTGTGTGTGTGTGTGTGTGTACCTATCCCCATGAGTCTCCTTCATACATCAGAGTGTCCCTGTGTGAAACCGTTGAGTATACACCTGTGTGTCTGCAGGAGCGCCTGTGTGACTGTGGGTGTCCTGGGGATGTGGAACTTCACGCCAGCCTCCATGGATGTTGGGATATGTACCTGTGCGGTGTGAGTGTGTGTGCATCGAAGGGTCTAAGGTGTGGATCTTGGCCTGACCCCAGTGTCTCCCTGCATCTCTCTTGCCTCTTCCTTGTCTCCATAGCAACCAGCTCCTCGGCTCCCTCCCGGAAGATGGAGGGGGGGAGGATCCAGACTGCAGTGGACCACAACCCCCTCGAATCCCCCTTGGCTCCAGGGACAATGCGGGGGGGAGGGGACAGATGGGAGGCCACTTCATCCTCCCCAGGCCATCTGCTACCCTCCCCATCCTGGGGACCCGAGAGCATGGCAAGGCAGGGGCAGGAGTGGATGGAGCAGAGGGAGCCCCCCCCCGCTGCCATAATTACCCCCCCACCCACCCAGACCCCCTCTGAGCCCAATCTTGCCTCTGACTGACCTGGGAAGAATCCTTGGAGACAAGGAATTCAGGGAGAAGAAAATTCAGAAAACTGAGTTTGTATCAGAGACCATTGAATATTAGCAATGATCCACTCCAAGGAAGGGTCCCCTACCTCTAACGCCTTCGGATTCTGAAATTAAGCTTGTCCTGCACTCAAATCCCAGTTTTCCCTCCGTCTGTCTACCTGTGTGTCCTTGGACTGAGTCACATTCCAGGCTCCTGGGTCTCCACTTTGTTGTCTGAAAATCAGGTTTTCTTAAGGAAGTGAATAGTGGTGCTTACTCTACGAGGGCCAAGACTGTTTTGTTCCCTGTTGTATCCCAGGGTTTGGGACAGTGCCTGACACTTAGTAGGTGGTTCGTAAGTGCTGCTGATTGAACTGAGCACCAACTGATTGCAGCAAGCGCTACATGCTTAACACAGGTATTCATTGAACTCGATCTCCCCGGCCCTTGCAGAATCCTATGTTGATTCTTCAAGGGATGGATGAAAGATTTGAAGGGGAACGTCCCAAGTGTCAGAGGTGGGTGACACGCGAAGCGAGATTTCTTATCTGGACCAAGTGATGTCAAATGTCTTGGTCAGTTTCCTCCTCTGTAAAATGGGGATAATCGGAGAACCTGACTGAGTTGGTTGCTCTGAGGATCAAACGTAGTAAGGTTTGTGTAGCGCTTACTTAGAACCGGACCTGGCACACAGTAAGTGCTCAATAAACGTACATTACCAGTGACTGGTGGGGAAGGTGTGGATGAGCCCAGGGTCCTCATTGTAGCCTGGGGGAGCCTGGTCCCTCTCCCAGCTGCGGAAAGGGGCGTGGTCGCGCCCAGGGGGCGTGGCCCAGGCTTCAAGGACAGACCAATGGGGGCGCCGAAGGGCGCGGCCCTGACCGGCATGGGCGTGGCTTTGAGCGGGTGGGAGGGGCCAGGCCGCTGTGGGAGCCTCCGGGAAGAAGATGCTCGGGCCAGCAGCCACCGCCAGCCCTGCCGCCGCTGCCGCCCGCACCCGCCGCCCCCCGGGTCCCCACTAGCGGCCGCCTCCGCCTCCTACCTCCGGTCCCGCTCCTCCGGCCCCCCCGCCCCGAGTAGGGTCTGGGGGGCTCGGCCCTCCGGCCGGGGGAGCAAAGAGGGGGGTCCCGACCCCCCAGTGGCGCGGCCGGTCCCTGGCCTCGGTGATCTTGAGAGAGACCCCACCCCTCAGTTCTCTCTGGGCCCTGTCGGGGACTCCCCCTTGCCCTCCCGTCCGGCTCACACCCGCTCTCCAGGCTCTGTCAGCCCCCCAGAACCAGCTCCCTCCCTTCTTCCCTCTCCGGGGTTCCCCCTCCCCCATCCCTCCGCCGCCGCCCCCTCCCCCTCCCACATCCCCTTCCCTCCCCCTCCCCCACCCCCGTCCCCCGCCCCCCCCCCCCCCGACCATGAGGATGATGGCCGCCGGCGCGGTGCACGGCCTCTTCACGGCCTCCGCGGCCCCGCAGCCGCCGCCGCCCCCGCCGCCGCCGCCGCCGCAACCCCAGCCTCCCCAGCAGCCGTCGCCGCCGCCACAGCAGCCGCCGCCGCCGCCGCCGCAGCCGCCGCAGCAGCAGCAGCCGCCGCCCCAGGCCCCCCCCATGGAGCCCGAGGCCCCGGATTCCCGCAAGAGGCCCCTCGAAACGCCCCCCGAGGTGGTCTGCACCAAGCGCAGCAACACGGGAGGTGAGAAAGGGTTGCGGCTCGGTGTGGGGGAGCGGGCAGGGGGCCTCGTCTTTCTCCATCCTCCTCCCCCCTCCGTGGCAGGTGCAAGGGCTCTGGGGAGGGGAAGGGCGCCCCTCCCTAGCCCCGGGAGCTGAGAGGGGCGTTGGGGAGGGGGCCGGACCCCCTCCCCCTCTCGCCGCTGCCCCGGGCTGAGAGCTTTGTCTGCGATGAAAAGGGGTGGGGGGGGGGGAGGGGGTGGTAAGTGTCCTTGGGGGGCGCAAAGGATGGGGGGCGTGGGTCTCTCCGGGCGGGTGTCTCTGTGTCCTTGAGGGGTGTGTGATGTGACCCTTTCGGGGCAGGGGTGTTCCCGGGCTGGCGTGTCCTGGCAGGGGGGAGGGGAAGGAGTAGAGGAGGCCTGTGGACCCGGAGCTTCCCAGCCTCCCTCCCTGGGGATGTCCTGAGCAAGGGTTGTCCCAGAGGGAGGCATGAGTGGGCCATGGGCGGGATCGTGCGTGGGGACAAGCTGGGTGGGTGTGTTGGGTGAAATGGGGGAATGGGTGGGTGTGTAAACCCAGGTGGGAGAACGTGTGGCTGGGACAGGTGTGTGTGTGTGTTTGTGTGTAAGAGGCAGGGTGAGATGAGGGGCTGGGCTCTGTGTCTGAGGCTCTCAGAGGGGTAAGTGTGGCCAGGGAAAGTGTGTGCCTGTCACCCTGGAGGGGGCTGTGGCCTTGTGACACATGAGTGAGAGGGTGTGAGGGGGCGTGTGGGGGAAGCTGAATGGGCCAGCTTTGGGTGTGAGCCACGAGAGGGAGGCCGTGTGGATCCAGGAAGGCAGTTCCGTGTGTGTGACACAGGCGTGTCTGGGGTGGGGTGGGACCAGGAGAAGCTGGTGAGGGTATGTGACAAGAAAAGGGTGTGGGCGTGACTCCAAAGAGGCTGTGGCTGGGTGTGACACATGGAGGTGTGCAACGGTGACATCAGAGGGGGCGTGTGCGACAAGGGAAGGTGGGCGTATGACGGGAGAGGTTGGGGCTCCGTGGGTGAACTGCACGAGGGTGTGTAACAAGGGGAGGGAAGGATGGGTGCCTGTGTGACAGGGAACAGGGAACGTGTATAGATGACACCCAAGGGCTATGGAAAGGGAAGGGGTATGTGTGCGTGTGCGTGCGTGTGTGTGTGTGTGTGTGTAGCTGTCACAAAGGGCGGGTGTTTGTGTGAAATGGTTGAGTGTGTAACACCAGGAATGTGAGAGTGATCTGTGTGTGAGAGAGAGACAAGGGATTGTGTGTGTGTGTGTGTGTGTGTGTGTGATGTCTGAGTGTTTGACAACACAGAAGGTGTGTGCGTGGAAGACAGACGGGAGGGCCCCTCACTGTGTGTGTGACCCGAGGAGGTAGGTGTACCAGAGAATAAAGGACAAGCTGGTAACTCTAGGGGTGCAACTCTGTGGCCAGGGACTCAGGAAGGAGGTGGGGAGTCTCGGAGACCCCAGAGGCCAGCCTATTAGCTCCCTGGATGGAGGGAGACCCCAGAGCAGCCAAGCCCCTCCCCGCGGTCACCTTGGCCAAAATCTGCTTCCTCTGGCCTTTTCCTCCGGACGGGAGAGGGATGGCCTGGGGCAGACTGCGCTCCCCACCCCCCTCCACCCGGTGGGTGGGGTGGGGGCCTCCCGCCTCCTCCCCTCCGTTCTCTTTCCTCCCACTCCAGCCCCCCTCCCACTCCCGTCGCGGTGGGACAGGAATCGGGGACCCCCTGGCTGCCTGTGGGGGCGGGGGGGGGGTGTCCGGCAGAAATCGAAGGAAAGGGAAGTTGGGGGAGGGGTGAGAGGGAATTTCCTGTCCTTCTTCCTGCTCCCCCACCCCCCAGCACACACATGAATGTGTCCCAGCCAACTTCCTTCCCTCCTTCCTGCCGCGGGCCATTCCCAGTCCCGGGGAGAGCCCGACCCGGCAGCCCAGCCCTGCCCCTGCTTGAGGAAAGGGGTCTCGTCCTTCTTTGGAAGGGACTGAGGTCCTCCAGAGCTGCCTAACGGTGGTGATGCTGTGCCAAGGACGGCCGGGCCATGGGTTAATTTCCCAATACAGCCCTCTGGGGGAGGCGACCGGAGCTGCTTTCTCACAAGAGGAAAACAGGCTCTCGGCGAAACGAAGCCACTTGCCCAAGTCACACAGCTCAGGAGTTGGTGGCGCTGGGATCTATCCGGCGCTGGGATCTATCCGGCGCTGGCCTGCCTGGCTCCAAAGCCCGCGTGCTTAACCACCGTGCGCCCGGCCCCCCTCCGCAGCGGGGAGACTGGGAGGAGCCCTTAGGGACCCTCTCCTCCAGACTCTGCCACCTCCCCTCCCGTGGACCCGCGGGGAAACTGAGGCCCGGAGTTGCAGAGGGACAGTCCTCCCTTGACGCTCAGGGGGCAGCGTTGGGCGAGGATCCGGGACTTCCATCTCAACGTTGAGGGCTTCTTGCAATAATACTGTCCCGACGCGGGGGGGGGGGGGGGGGGGGGGGGGGGGATGCCGGGTCACCCTCGCGTCCCTTCTGAGCCTCAGGGTCACCATCTGGCAAGTGGGGAGATCCCAATAACCGCCCCGATAATAGTAATAATGACTAACATTATCATTGCTTGCTGCTTCAGAGGCAGCATTTCATGTAATTCTCCCAACACTCTGTGATGTAATAATTAATAATGCATTATAATAATGGCTAACATCTATGGTCTGCAGTGCGCCAGGAAGTATTATGGAAAATGCTTGGCACGGACCCGATCATTAATCCTTATAATTCTGTTATGTTACCCTTCTTACAGATGACAAACCGAGGCACAGAGAGGTTAAGTAATGTGCCCGAGGTCAGTCAGCTAACAAGAGGCAGAGTTGGGGTTTGAGCCCGGGAGACGGGCTCCGTTCTGTGGCTAGACACGATAGTGAACCCCGTTTTCAGGCGAGGAAGCCGAGGCTCAGAGGGGTGAGGGAGTTTTCTGGGGTGTCACAGCAAGTCGTGGCAGACGGGGGGTGGGGGGGCAGATTGAGCTCCTGCCCGCAGCGCCAGCCGGCCCATTCTTGGGGGCTCGTAGGAGAGGTAGCGGCTGTTACCATTGGTGTCTGTGCGGTGTGACTGACAGAGGCCACTGGGAGGGGGACAGGCTGTCCAAGCACAGGAGGACTTGGGTGAAGAGGTTGAATGGGAACTCCAGGGGGAACCCATCAGAGACACAAGTGACTGCAGTCTGGTGGGACAATAACAAAGAGTGTCACCTGCCTCCCACTCCCCCCCCCCCCGCCCGCCCGCCCAGGTACAGATGGGACTCTTTATTTACTTTTTATTTTTTTAATGTTTATTTTATTTATTTTTTGAGAGAGAGAGAGAGAGAGAAACGGAGCAGGAGTGGGGTAGGGGCAGAGAGAGAGACAGACTCCGAAGCAGGCTCCAGGCCCTGAGCTGTCAGCACAGAGCCCGAGGTGGGGCTCGAACCCGCTAACCGCAAGATCACGACCTGAGCCGAAGTCGGCCGCTTAACCGACTGAGCCACCCAGGCGCCCCCAGATGGGACCCTTAAAGTGCCACTAGAATAGCAGACTGCTGACTGTATTCCCATCTCTGTCACCCCCATACGTACAGAAACAGCCACTCTCCCCCACATGCGGGCGCGCGCGCACACCCCAGACTAGCTTAAGGCAGCGGCGTCTTGCTCCCAGCATCCCTCACTGTGTAACATCAAGACAATGTCACCAAGGGTCAAGAGCGAGACCTTCCCCCAGGGGAGGGTTCGTCGCCTCACTGCCACGTGCTTGGTGTGGGACCCTCAAGCAAGTTATTCCACGCCTCTGGGTCTCAGTCTCCGCATCTGGAAAATGGGGGCCGCGGAGATCTGCCCCTGCGCCCCTCCCGGGGCTGTCGGAGTGGGTTCAGTGAGATTGTCTCTGTGAAGCACTCGGCAAAAGGCCTGGCAGATGGGAGGCCTGGCAGATGGGAGGCCTACCCTATTGCTATTAGGGTCGGGCCGCCGCAGCCTCCACGACATCGCACCCAGCCACCCTTCTCTCACCCAGAGCCCGCATCGCCCCTTCGGCCTCTCGTCCCTTGGAAGCACGCGCCACGCCCCGGTTGGACTGCATTTCTCCCACGCACGGGCACCCCCGACGTCCACAGAGAGACTTCTTCATACACCTGACGTCCCAGCCCTCCTGGGGGGGCGCCACTGCCCCCCCGCACCCCGCCATGGCTTGCCTTTCACCAACAACACCCCCCCCACACTCCCACGACAATACCAACCTCACACCCCAGCCACCTCGGAGCTCCGTGGGACACACCCACCCTCCCGTCCCCAACCCCCCCACCCAGAGCAGGTACCCCGAGCGCCGACACCCCGGCGGCCGGTCCTCCCCAGACGTGCTGTGTCTGAAAACACCTCTACGACATACACCCCTTCGGGTCTGCCTTTGTCATTAATGACCCCCCCTTTATTTTATTATTTTTTAATGACCTCCCCCCACCCTCCACGTAAAGCCACCTCTCAGGGTCAACTCTCTGACAATAAAAGGGCCACCCTTGCCACGGCACCCCCAGTCTCTTGGGCAGCTAAACATTATTGAAGGGGAGAGGGGTATTCTTTGCCTTTTGGAAGACTCCAGAAGCATGTCTGAGGACGGTGGGCACCAAAGTTAGGGGGAGACTAGAAGGAGGAAGACAGCCCCTTCCCAAGGGGCGAATGCTTGACATTGTAGTGGGAGGAAACGATCGGGAGAGGGGAAGTTGGCATCTCGACTGCTTCGGTCCCCATCGTGGGTAAAGGGAGCTTCCTGAGTCCCAAGGGGAGCGCCAAGAGGGGGGGTGGAGGTAGGTGGGTGCAGAGTTTGGGGGTTCAGACTCTACTTCGGTAGAAGGAAGAACTTTTCCACAGGGAGAGCCTTGGTTGTTCGGACTGGGTGGGAGCGTGTGAAGTCTGGGGGCTCTGGGTTCAGCGGAGGGCCCGTGGCTGCAAGGCAGGCCGGGAAATCGCGGCCTGGCTCTTTCCTGGGGGAGGCGGGGATCACATGGGAGGGAGGGGTGCCCCCGAATGAGAGGGATGTGCAGAAGATTCCGAAGAGGAGCAGAGCGGTCTGTTGGCCACACCGGGGACTCCTGCCCTGAGTTCTGCAGGCGGGAGGTCCCAATGGTCACTCTCCACAGGAGACGGGCCTGAGGTCGGTCTGATACGGGCACCCACCCCCCACCCCCCCGCCCAGAGCACCCATAAGATGGTTTCAGGCGGTCCACGGACCAACTTTTTTTTTTTCCTTTTACCCTTGTATGTGTCTATGATATGCTTCGTGGGGGTGGGTGGGACGTAACCCGCCTTCAAACCCTGATTATGAGCAGCGATGTTCAAATGTCCTCTTGAAATAGATGCGTTTAAATGTTCAAAGGGAGCGGACTTGAGGGAAATGGACCGTGGGTCTTGTTCCGTGCTGTGTCACCAGCACCTAAAACGAGGCCTGGCACAGAGTGGGTGCCCAGGAAGGATTTGTTGGAGGAAGGGAGGGGAGGAGAAGGAGAGAAGGCAGTCGAGGGAGGGAGGGAGTCAGAGATGCTGGGCGGGAGAAGGGGCGGGGTGGGGGGGGGTGGCGATGGGGGGGGTGGCGGCTCGCTTCCATCAATGAGAGCTCCTTCCTCCTCCAAGAAGGAGAGAAAGGCCTGGGGCAGCCCCTACGGGGCACGTGATGAAGGAAGTGGGGTCTCCCCTTCCTCCGGTTGCCCAACAAAAACCTCAGACCTTAGGGGCTCGTCTCCCCGTTTGGGCCAGACGCTGTGAGAACTCTACTTGTGTTCCTGACATCAGCATCGCTAGCGATCGGGATGGAGGTAATGAGAGCTAACGTTTCTCAAGGGCTCTACGTGCCCGAGACCATCCCAAGTGCTTTATGATTTATCATTTAACGAGTTGCCGTAGCCCTAGGAGGTAGTGCTCTCATGTCCCCATTCTATCAGTGAGAAAACTGAGGCCCGGAGAGGTGAGGCGGCTTGCCCAAGGCCACGCGGCCTGTCAGTGGCAAAATTCACACTCTGTCGAGGGCTGTTTCTGCGGCTTCAAAGGGAGATTCCTGGGAAAGTGTGAGACAGAGGGAACAGAAAACGGGGTGTGTGTGTGGGTAATCAGTTTTCTTCAGAACAGATGAATACCTTCCATCTTTAAGAGGGGAGTTTGCGGAGGTGGGGGGGCGCCTGGGTGGCTCAGTCGGGTAAGCGTCCGACTTCGGGCTCAGGTCGTGATCTCGCGGTTTGTGAGTTCGAGCCCCGCATCGGGCTCTGTGCTGACGGCTCAGAGCCTAGAGCCTGCTTCGGCTTCTGTGTCTCCTCCTCTCTCTCTGCCCCTCCCCTGCTCGCGCTCTGTCTCTCTCTGTCTCTCTGTCTCTCAATAATAAATGAACGTTAAAAAAAAAAAAAAAAAAAAGAGGGAAGTTCAGGACGAGGCCCCTGGCTGGAGAGAAGAGTGGCAATGAAGTCAAAGAAGGAAAAAGAGGTTGGAACCCTTGTGAGAACGCCCTCCCCATCTTTCTGAGCCTCCCGGAGGTGGAGAGCTGGCCCCCCATCCCTGTGGCAGGTTTAGGGGCGGCGTCAGGCAAGGGGCCACCTCTGTGAGCCCAGAGAAGAAAGCGAATTCAGGAGGGGGGGTGGTGGTCAGGATGATCCACTCTGGGGGACTAATTACCTAATAGGTTTAATGGTCTGATGAGGCAAGTTTAAGAGGATTGCCTTGGGCTCAGGGCAACCCCTTCATTCTGGACCCTCTCGCCATGCCTGCAAAGCCACATCCAGCCCCTATACCCCCATCTTAACGCACCGGGGAGTTCAGAACCTTCCGTCTTAAGGGATCAAGCAGAGGTCGGCAGGGCTCCCAGCCCCCCACCCTGCCCCCACTTTTACCAGAACAGTTTCTCTCTTCTGCTCTGTGTGTTGGAGTTTCATGTGAGACATTGAAAATAGGTTTCCTTTGGTTAAAAGAAAAAAATTAAAAAACCACTGGAGGATGGTTTAAGACCTTAAGCTTTGGAAGCAGAATGGCCTGGCCCCTCCCTTCCTTTCCCCCGGGTTTATTGCATGCCTACTATGTGCCAGGCACCACACGAGTCCCTGGGACACGAGGGTGAGCTCCAGTGACATGACCCACAATGGGCCTTCTGTGATACATTGCTCTGAAGGCATAAGACAGGGAGGAGGGATCCACTCCTCCTCTGGGTTCCAGGAAAGCTTCCAAGAAGAAGCAATATTTGAGTGAGGGCCTGAAGGACAAGAGGAATTCGCTGTGGAAGGGGAGTTCCAAGCAAAGCGAATGTGCAAAGGCCCTGAGGTGGGTGGGGGGGCGAAGGGAACGTTTGAGGAGCAAAGTTATGTCTGATGGCCTGATGCACATAGTGGAAGATGAGGACGTGATGCTGGAAAGAAATGCAGGGCCAAATCACAGAGGATCTTCTACTGAGAAGTCTCCAGAATTCCCACCCTATGAGAACTTAGGGGCAACAGTTTGGTTAGAAGGTAGGAGAGGTTAGGCATGTGCCTTGAGTGCATTCACAAAGTGCTTTACACATGACCGAGAAGACTGGTCCATAAAAAAGAATGGCCACAGTCCCACAGTGGCCACTGTCACCACCTGTAGGTCTTGGAGACTGTCCTTGAGTGTGTTGGTCTTAGCTAGCAGGATCGGAAGGTGCTAAGCAAGTGGGGGCCAAGAAGGAAGCAGGATTGCGTTGGACCCTCAAGCCAGTGGCTGTCTTGGTGCCCTTGAGCAGCTGACCTTGGGCTGGTGCCTTCACTGTCTCTGCGCCTCAGTTTCCTCCTACGTAAAAATGGAGCTCATTACGCCCACCTCGTTGGGAGTTGTAGGGAATGGTTGAGGTCAAGCTTGCGAAGCACAGTGCCGGGTCCCTATTGAGCGTTGAGAACATCTCTGGAGTCCAGCCCTCCTCCCCACACCCCTCAGTGGTTCCACCAGTCAGATCGCCATTACTCCTGCCTCATGAGCATCAGAGGGATCTTCTTGAAACTTAAGTCAGACCCCATCCCTCCTCTGCTCAGAGCCTTCCCATGCTTCCCATCTCACTGGGAGTAAAAACCAAAGACCTCACCGCGGTCCACAAAGTTCTACAGCCCACCACTACCACCACCCCTCCCGGCCCTCCCCTCCCTCCGCTCTCCCACTCTCTTCCTCAGCCCCACCGACACCGGCTGCCTCACTTTCCCTCGGACAACTCAGGCACGATCCCACCCCAGGGCCTTTGCACTTGCTCCCCCAGAGAGCCACATGGTTCCCTTCCCATCTCCACAGCCTGGAGGCAGCGTATCACAACGGTCGCCAGGTTGGGTTCAAATCTCAGCACTGCCACCTACTAGCTATGTGATCTGGGGCCATCATGTTACCTTTGTTTCCTTGTCTGTAAAATGGGCTTTCAAAAAGTACGTCTTTCATGGCACCAGTGTGGAAATTCAAAGAACTGATATGCGTACAGTAGTTGGAACAGAGGTTAGCATGTCCTGGGTTCTGTAGAAGGGTCTGTTAAACAGAGAATGCCACGTTCTTGGGGAGGGCTTTCCCGGCTACCGGATCTGACCCTGCAGCTCTCCCTACAACCCCTATCTCCTTTTCCTGCCCCTTTTTGTTTCCTTGGCATACTGTCTGTCTCCCCCCCCCCCCCCGCCACCCTTCTAGAAGAATGTAGCTGTGTGAGCTCTTGGCTGAATCGCCCAAACTCTTTCGGTCTTATTTGCCTCATTGGCTTGCGAAATCAGGGAGTTTGTCTGCTTCCCTCAGGGCTGTTTCGCTAAGACAGTGCCAAGCGGGCGGTAACAGGTGCTCGGGAACTATTTGTGGAATGAATGAATGAGTGAGTGAGTGAGTGAGTGAATGAGTGAACATCATTATTTGTGTTATTTTCCCCACTGCTATTCTCATGATCATGGCCCCTGTGTGTTCCTGGGATGCCGGTGGTTTCCTGTGCCCACAACCATACCGAAGATGAAGACCCCTTCCCCTGACTCCCTCACTCCCCCCCCCCTCCGTGTGCCCCTGCAGAGGAAGGCGAATACTTCCTGAAGGTGCTGATCCCCAGCTACGCAGCAGGCTCCATCATTGGCAAGGGCGGGCAGACCATCGTACAGCTGCAGAAGGAGACAGGAGCTACCATCAAGCTCTCTAAGTCCAAAGACTTCTATCCGGGTGAGCCCTGGCCCAGGACTCTGCCCTAGGCCTCCTGTCCTCCCACCTGGGTCCTGGATAAGCGGCAAGAGCTGCCCTTGGGGCAGTAAGAGTGATGGGGGGCCTCCCCCTCCTAAGGGGACAGAGCTGCTCTCAGCCCCAGGGGCCAGGCCTGAGCAGATGGGGGTGGGGGCAGGGCAAGACAATGGGCCTGCTGCATATTCATGAGCTCATTTGCATGGTGTGCTCGCAGATGTGCCCCTTCCCACACACCTGCCCCTTTGGGTCAGTTGGAGTTGCTGGAGGGGGGTGGGCAGGGAGGCAGGTGTCAGGGTGGCCCTTGGGGCGTGGGGGGGGGGGGCAGCCATCCGTGTTGCACAGCCCCGCCGCTTCTTTGCCCCCACTCTCCCCCTGTGGATTTCCCTGTTACCCCATCTTGCCCAGTCCGGGCCGCTCTGGTTTTCTCTGTGTCATTCTTCCTATGTCCTTCTCATTCTGCTTCTGACTTTCCCAATCTCTTGTTCCCTGAGTCTCCATCCCCACCCGCCCTCTGTCCACCTCCTCCGGCTCTTCTTTTTGCTTCTATCTCTCTGATTCTGTTGGGACCCCCTCACCTCTCGTTCCCATCGGTCGGTCCGTCTCTGCTTTTCCTCTTCTCTCCCTCCCTCCTCTTTCCCCCTCTTCCTCCCTTCCCACCCCTCTCCCCAACTTTTCCTTTCCTTCCACCTCTCGTGGTCTCACGTTTTTCTTTCTCTTGCTCCTTAACTCTCTCCGGCCAGTCGTGCACTCAACCAGTATTTCTTCGATAGCACCCCTCAACGGGGTCACTCTGCCGGATTGCCCCTCATTTCTCCCTGCCTCTGCTCACCCGTCTCTCCTTTTAGGTTTCCTTCTCAGTCTCAGCCCCCTTCATGGATTTCCTTTCCTTTCTCCAAACCCAGCGTCTTTTCTGCCTGTCCTCCAGCTCTCTCTCTCCCACAACCATAACATTTTCAAGGCCCCTCCACTCCCTCTAATCCTTCTGCGTATGTCACCCCCCACTTCTCTCCCTCCCAAGACCAATGCCTGGGCTTCGACATCCAGGAATCCAGGGAAGGCCCCCAGAATTGCATCTTTGGTCCAGAGCTGGCTCTAGTTCATCCTTAATCCCCTTGGATTTTTTAGGTCAAACACCAGAGCTGTAGCCCAGGGTCAGGGCACATTCATATTCTCTCTCTCTCTCTCTCTCTCTCTCTCTCCCCCTCCTCCCTCCTCCACCCGCCCTGCCTCCCATCTCACTAAGCAGCTTTGGCAAGAGGTTTAGAGAACAGTCCAGGGAACCAGGCACACACACACACACACACGCACACACACACACACCCGCCGCTTTCCTCTTCCACCCTGGCCCAGTTTCCCCCGCACCCCCCTAGGCCCACAAGATACGGATAAGAACCTGTACCTGGGGCATTTATCCGAGGACACTTGGTTCCTTACTCCTGGATCACATTGTGTGACATGAGACACATCATCTCCTCCCATCTCAGTGACACAGCCCACAGGCCAGGCAGCTGAGATCCCCAGAGGATGGGACGGTCGTTGGCTCTCTTGGGCCAAATACCATTCACACAGGCAGCGTGAGCCAGCAACTCCCCCCAGCCCCAGGACATGCGGCCAGCGCGCGCACACACACACACACACACACCCCATTCCTGACATGGAACTTCTAGATCGTCTGGCACGTGCCGGCTCTTGACTCAGAGGTACAGGACACAGCCCTCTAATCCTAGTCCTGCCCCCAGGACTTCCCACGAACCACAGGAACACGAGAAATGAGAATGCTACTGCTTGAGACCATCAGCTTATTTCCCTCTGCTCCTGGCTAACCCCCTTTCATTAATTTATTCACCCCACATGTGCTGGACACCTACTGTATCGACAGCGATGAGGACACAGCCGTGACTGAGATGTCCCGCCCTTTCCCTCACAGATCTCACAGCCCAGGGGGGAAGACAGGCGGGACACCTTCACTGACCCAGCATGGTCAGGGCTAAGACGGGGAAGGCCAGAGGGTGGTGGCAGCCCGGCCAGGGCACCTGACCCAGCCTAGAAAGGTCAGGGAGGGCTTCCTGGAGGAGGGGCCCAGGACAATAAGTAAGAGTGAGCTAGATAAAAGCAGGGAAGAGCACTCCAGGAAGATGAACTGGCATGTTCAAAGACCGGAGGGGTAGTTGGTTCGTTGTGACTGAAGCATCCAGAACAGATGACAAATGACAATGGTAACATCCAAAGGGCCCTCTAGGCCTTATGGGTTCACACACAATCACACAGACAGATGGACACACACACACACACACACACACTGCACTTGTGTTTACTACGTGAAACAAAAACCCACCTGACCTTTAACCCCAGGGGAGGGGCAGAACACAAAGGGTGTCCCCTCCTTGGTACAGGAAACTCCAAGCCCCAGATTCCATCCTTCCAGATCATATGTGGAGAAACTGAGACCCAGAAAGCAGGTGCCCGCCCAAAGCCACACAGACTTCTGTACATCCACTCAGGCACCCTAGAGTGATTCTAAACTCCTTCTGATTTTGAGCATTTGCCCAAAACTCTGTCCCCAGAAAAAAAAAAAAAAGCACAGACACACACACTTTAAAAAAAAATTATTGATTTATAAAATAGTTGCCTTAAAGTGCAAAATCTTAAGTGAGTACTTAGTAAATCCATACACATTCTTTTTTACTATGAAAAATACAAAAGCAAAAATGTAACCATTTTGTGCCTTTCCCCCAACACACACACACACACACACACACACACACACACACACACTCTCCACACACTCCATATTTAGCACAGGGTGTCTCAGTGGTTAAAAGCCCAGGCTCTGAAGCCAGACGCCTGCATTCAAAACCCTGAACTTTCACTACTGGCTGAGTGAACTTGGACAAATCCCAAACCTTCTCTGTGCCTCAGTGTCCTTAGCAGTAAATCAAGAATCATCGTGCTGCCTACCTCATCCTTTAAGTGCACGAATATATACCGAGTGCTCAGATCGGTGCCTAGTACTTGGTATTTTGGAAGCACCAGCTGTCATTACTGGTCGCTCTTTCAGGGGTTAACCGAACCCCTTCCCCCACAAAGCCCTTGTGGACCCCAGTTAAGAACGACAAAGAGTGGGAAGTCACAGACTCCTGAGCTGGAAGGGAGCCACGCAGAAATGGAGAGAGGAGCCACTCTAGCCAGGCTGTCCCTAGGGCCACCCCGCCCCCCTCCCCCCAGTTCCCACCCTGACCCACACCCTTTCCTATTTACACCCAGACGGAGGCAGCCTGCACGCTGACTCACCCTTGGCTCAGACCAATCCATTGTTCTGGGGTTGGGGGGAATAAGAGTGAGTAACGGCGGCCCAAAGGATATGGGGGATGTCAAGTACACAAGTGACCCAAGACAGTGATACCCAGATGCATGGAGAGACTGCCAGATGCCAGGCTGAGACATGGCAAGGGAGGGGTCAGAGTGGAAACACCATCGTGCTGCACTAGAACGCCCACAGGACGCCAGACACTCACCCCCAGATGTCCCAGACGCCCGGGCACACGAAGCCCGGCACACACTCAAGACCTTCTACAAACCCAGGGAGCTAATGGTCCTGCCGGCAGAGTCCCACCCCGGGGAGAGAGACAGATACCGGTTCCACACACGAAACATGCCTGGCTCCCCCGGGCACTCATACAATTGTCACACGGACCAGTCATAGTTGAACACCTAGAGGTTGTCTCTTTCTTGCCAACACTCCCACTGACATCCAGTCTCAAAGTGATACACACTCGTCACACAGCCTCAATGCTGCTTCATGAGATTCTTTGTTTCTGTGTCTCAAGCTCTCATGTTCTACCAGCCCGGTTCTCACCAATAGTATACATACCCTTGAACTTCACAGTGACATCCAAGTCTTTCCCCTGCATAACAGTGCACATATCTTTACTGGATTCACTATATCACGCGGTCTCTCCCACTCTTTCTCTTACACACATACACAGATAAAGATAATTTAGCCAGTCCTGCCCAAGTATACACATGCATGTATGTGTGTGCGCGCACACACACACACACACACACACACACACCACTCACTCAAACAGCCTAAGAGATATATTCACACTGGTTAGAGTATCACCCAGAGTCTCTGTCCCACACACATATATCCCAGCACCACCCAGAGTTGGCTTCTCTTCTCCTAGCTGTCTCCCCACCTCTGATACACACACACACACACACACGCACGCACGCACGCACACACACGCACACACACGCACACACAATAAGCATGCCTAGATTAGAACCACAGCCAATATCTAGGCGATCTCCAGCAAAGGCATCCACCCCACCCTCCTTTCTCCATCCCTGAGTTCCTGCCCTTCCACAAGTTGCCTCCTCTCTCCCCTGTCCACACCCTTGCCCTCCCCCACCCTTCAGCCCTCCATCTGGTGGGTCCAAGCAGGCACTCAGGCCTCTCTTCTGCCTCCCCCATCCCCCAGCCCTTCCCCATCCTCTCCAAAAGCCCAGAGGCCTTCGCTGCAGGCTTTCAGGGGTTGCCACGGCAACGGGGCTTCGTCCCTCGTCCCCCTGGGGGTGGGCTGAGGACCCGGCCAGCCAGACCGATAAGGGGGTTCCAGTTACTGTGGCAACCATTGCAGGCCTGAGCTCTCTCCGCTTCTGGGGGGGGGGGTTGGTTGGAGGGAGGGAGTGAATGGTTGCCAGAGCAACCGGGAGCCGGCAAGGACTGGGAAGAGGCAGCTGAGCCCTGTCTCCCCTGCCCTGGGCTGCTGTGGGCATCGCAAAGCACTTAAGCATCATCCTTCCATCCCCCTGGGGTTGTTTTGGGGGAGGGACACGAAGTACAGATTATGAAACAGGCATTCCACTCACTTTTCCAGCTACTCATCATGGCCTGAGAACCCTGGATGCCAGCTTCCCCAGGCTTACTTACCATGTGATCTGGGCCCAGTCAGGTTCACTTTCTGGACCTAGGTTTTCTCTTTCCATTAAGTGGGACCTGTCTCCCAGGAATTTTCCTATTCCTGTCTGATGAGTGTGCCCTCTCTCTCCCTTGCTCAACAGGAACCACAGAGCGAGTATGCCTGGTACAGGGCACAGCAGAGGCCTTGAATGCTGTGCACAGCTTTATTGCTGAGAAGGTCCGAGAAATCCCACAAGCAATGACCAAGCCTGAGGTGGTCAACATCCTTCAACCCCAAACCACGATGAACCCCGACAGAGCCAAGCAGGTCAGCAGGGGCAAAGGCTGGGTTTCTGTAAAACCGGTGAGGTTCGGAGAAGACACTTCTCCCATACCACTGGGTTACTGTGGAAGTTTAATGGGGTAACGCCGATAAGAGGTTTGTCAATCAAATACATGGTAGTAGTTAGTTAGTCCTATTATTAGGGAATCAGCCTAGGGACTCCAAAACTCTTGGAGTGGGCTTGATTCAGAGAGAGAGTGAAAGTTTGGGAGAATTTGGCCCAGACAGCCCCCCCCCTCCAACTTATCCCTCCTTCCTGGGATTCTCTAGACCCTCTCTTTCCTTCCACCTCATCCCATTGTCTCCCAGAGCAACCTGCCTCCCACTTCCTGTTCTCACCGGAAGTGGCTTCAGTGACAGCCCATCCTCATCCAGAAGAGTTTAGAAATGACTTCATACTCCCTCTCTCCATGAATTATTGTATGAGAGTAGCCACCATTTTGGAGAAGTGGTATTTCGCTAGCGAGAGAGAAGGCACGTCCCTCTCCTACACAGCGCTCTCTAGGAGGGATGAAAGGAGGAGGGCCGGTCCTCTTGGTTGCCTCAGTTACTGGGAAGCGGTGGCGTAGGGGCGTGGCAGCGAGGGGACCAATCACTCTCCCAGCCTCTCTGGTTGCCATGACCACGGCGCTCACCGGGCAGGTGGGCTTGCGGCAGGGGCCCTGGAAGCGTGGCCCCGAATGGGTAGGAGGCGGAGGGGAAGGGAACTGCGCGCACTCCTGCTTTTCTCTCCCTTTCCCCGCTCCCATATACTTGCGCAGACGAGGCAAAGGGGAGAGAGTCCCTGGCAGGAAGACAGGCCACTTGTGAGGGTTCCTTAACGTCTGCCTAGAAGCAAAGACAAGAGACAGACCCTCGGTAAAGGAATCTGGAATTCTTGGGAATTCTTGTTGCCCTGAGATGGGAGAAACCACGGACCTGAGTTCCCCCAAGCTCCTGGGAAAACGGTGGGCGGAAAACCCTGGAAGAATGCTGCCTAGCGGATCGTTCCCAAAAAAGACTTCGGGCTTGGGGGTTTGGAGCGCGGCTGCTGTCCTTGGTGCTGAAGCGTCTCTGCCCGGTCTCTCCCGATTCCCTTCCCACGGGCAGGCCACAGTTTACACACAGTTTACAGGGTCGCAAGGATATTGCCTCTTCCCTCTGCCTTGGTGGCGGCCTCAAAGGGCTCCAAGTTCACGAAGAGTTTGCACGTGTTGCAGAGAAATGGGGTCAGCACCATCTGCGCCTGATCCTTCCACCCCACCTCCTAATCCACAGGAATTCAGAGGTAGTGGAATCGAAAGGTTATAGAACCAGGATTTTTCCTCCCCTTACTTATTACTGGGGGCTTCAAAGAATGAAAGAGTTGAGACTGAAGGCTCAGGCTCTGGAGTCAGATGTTGAGTTGAATCTTACTCTGATAATGTACTTCTTACCTGTGCGACCTTGAACAAGTGACTTGATTTCTCCATGCCCCAAATTTTCTCATCTGCAAAATGAGATTCACTAGGGTACCTACTGAAGGGCAGTGATTAGTGCTCCCTGGTTTTTAAAAAAGCACATAGCATGTATGCCTAATACATAGAAAGTTCTCAAAAAATGTTAGCTGCCGTTATTAGGGGATTTTTAGGTCGGGAGATGGGTCTCCTCTCTTTCTACATTGGACTTGCTGTGTTACTCTGGGTCCCTTTCCCTTCTGTAAGCCTCAGTTTCCTTTCTTTACAGTGTGGAAGCTGGGCCAAATCAGGGATTATAAATTGAAATGCCTCCAAGATTCAGCAAGGGAACATAAAGAATTGAGGACTCTGGCCTCATCAGAGAGATATAATGCCCTAAACGGGGCAGCTGCTACTCAGCTCCACTTAATTCTTGCCTTTTGGGAATGTAGACAAAGTGTGGCCACATCTTCCACATTTTTCAAAAGAAGCCAGAAATATTTGAAATCGACTGATTTTTAAAGGTTGGCTCAGTCTTAAAAACACTATGTATGGGGCACGTGGGTGGCTCGGTCGGTTAAGCATCTGACTCTTGATCTCAGCTCAATTCTCGATCTCAGGGTCGTTGAGTTCAAGCCCCACACTGGGCTCTACACTGGGCATGGAGCCTACTTAAAAACAAAACAAAACAACTATGTGGCTGTGGGCTGCCTATGGCCCGAGGACCATCAGTTTGCCACCTCTGGACTACACCAGTGGTTCTCAGCCCTGGCTGATATCTTATCCTCTAGGTAGCATAGAATGCAGATTCCTGGGTCCCAGCCCAGAGCCACTGAATCAGAATTTCTGGGGTGAAGACTTGGGACTCTGAATACAGATTCTGGACTGGGATCAGATCCTGGCTCTATTACTTACTATCTGTGTGACCTTGAGCAAGTTATTTAGCCTCTCTTGCCTCTGTTTTCCAATCCATAAAATGTGATAATAGTACCTAACCTATGCTTGTAGGATGGTTATAGAAATTAAGTAAATTACTCTACAGAAGTGTTTACAGCAGTGTCTGGCCTATGGAAGCACTGTTAGCTTCTGCTATTATTATTATCATCATCATCATCATCATTATCATTATTACTATTTGAAAATTTCCACAGACTTGCAAATCATGGAGACAGATGGTCTCTCAGGTCTTTCTGGCCCTAAAACTCCTACAGTTCTATGGCTCTGTGATTTCAAGATTCTAGACATACATTATTCTAAAACTCTGTCCATGAAACTGCACCTTGCGATCTCTCTAAGATGCTGTGGTTCTACCACCTGACCCTATCATGAAGACAGCTACCATTTTCTGAGGGTTTCCCATGTGGCAGGCATTCCCATCACTGAATGTTCCCAATAGTCATACGGAGTAGTAGTGGTTGTGTCGGTGCTGGAGATAAGGAAACTGAGGCACAGAGAGGTGAAGGCATTTGCTCTTACCATGTTTTGGTGAACAATTACGTCATCCTTTTGCCCTCTGAAGTGCTGTATCATACTAAATACCTCTTTACTCTTAGGTCTGGTTTTGTGCATTCTGTTCTATCTGCTTGACTTGTCTGACATTTTTCTGATGATATATATATATTTTTTAATAACGGCTGTGTTGAGATATAATTCGCATGCTGTAAAGTTCACCATCTTAACGTATACAATTTATTGGTTGTTCAGTATACTCACAAAGCTGTGCGTCGATCACCTAATGTAATTCCAAAACGTCTTCACCACTCCAAAAAGAAGACTCATACCCCTTGGCAGTCACAGCCATTCCCTAGCCCCACTCCCTGTCCCTCCCAACCACTAACCTACTTTTGGTGTCTATGGATTTGCCTATTCTGGATGTTTTATATAAATTGAATGATATAATATGTGGCCTTTGGTGTCTGGCTTCTTTCCCATAGCCTCATGTTTTCAAGATTAATCCGTATTGTAGGGGCGCCTGGGTGGCTCAGTTGGTTAAGCGTCCGACTTCGGCTCAGGTCATGATCTCACGGTCTGTGAGTTCAAGCCCCGCGTCGGGCTCTGTGCTGACAGCTCGGAGCCTGGAGCCGGGAGCCTGCTTCCGATTCTGTGTCTCCCTCTCTCTCTGACCCTCCCCTGTTCATGCTCTGTCTCTCTCTGTCTCAAAAATAAATAAACATTAAAAAAAATTAAAAAAAAAAGATTAATCCGTATTGTAACATAGACCAAAACTTCCTTGTTTTTTATGGCCAAATAATACTTCACTCGATGGAGAGACCACATTTTGTTTGTCTATCAGTTGATAGTCCTTTGGGTTGTTTCTACTTTTCAGCTATTATGAATAATGCTGCTAGGAACATGTGTGGGCATAGTTTTCCGTTCTTTGGGGTATATACATGTGAATGGAATTGGGTCAGATGATATGTTTAACTTTTTGAAGAACCGTTAGGCCATTTTTAAAGTGACTGTGCCACAGATGTGAGATGTAAATCCAGGTCTGCCCATGGGGGTAACAACCATTTCCTGAGTACCTACTATGAGCACATATTAACTGGATGCTTCACATGGCACCTAACTTAGCACATAGCAGGTGCTCAGAAAATGCTGCTGGTTTGAAACGGATGATGATATGCCCATAAGAGCCAAGCAGAAACATAACTAAGGGGCAGTAGTTCCTTACTGAAGCTCATCATCCCATGAATGATCTCAGGCCTCACACAAATTCTGTGGAGGAGGAATGAATAGCCCCATTTTACAGACGAGAAAACGGAGTCTCAAAGAGGGTATGTCCCTTGCCCAGCATTAGTGGTAGAGCCAGGATGTTGAACCCGAGATCACCAATATATAAAAACTAGGGTGCTTCCCATTCTACAAATCAGAATTTCCAATTAATCTAGAAAACTCATATCAGGCTGAGTTTTCTCCCTCCCTGCCTACACACACACACACACACCACCACCACCACCACCACCACCAGGTGAGATACACCTGGCCTCCTCCATCCAGTTCCATTCCTGCTTGGTCCTGTGGACACATTATTGTTCCTTCTTCCATCCATCCATCCATCCATCCATCCACACACTTTTTGCTGTATGCGTACCAGGCATTCCCCGAGGCCCCAAGAACCCAGTAGTCAACAATCCAGACAAAAATCTCCACCCTTGTGGATCTTACATTCTTTCTTGGGGACACCAAAAACCAGAAAATGAATAAAATAAGTAAATGGCAGAGAGTGAAAAGTGCTATGAAGAAAAATAAAGCAGAAAAGAGGAGGAAAGAGCACTGGGGCATTTTTTTCTCCTTTTTATTTTGAAAATGTTTAAAAGTAACACTGAACTCTCTACACACTGCACTTACATTCACCAATTGTTAACATCTGCTTTACCTCTTCACACACACACACACACACACACACACACACACTGGTTGGTTTTATTTGTGTGTTTGTTGGGTTGTTTCTTTATTTTTGCTGATCCACTTGAGAATAAGTATAAACGTCATGACTCTTCACCCCTACATTCTTCAGCATGCGTCTCCCAAGACTAAGGGCGTGTCCTATATTGTTATGTTACTATTATCACACCTACAAAAGCTAACACCAATTCCATAGTTTAAGTTAATAAAAAGCTCATATTCACATTGTCCCCAAATATCTTTTATATCTATAAAGTATTTTTCTTTAAAAAAAATTTTTTTTAAGGTTTGTTTTTGAGAGAGAGAGAGATAGCGCCAGCAGGGGAGGGGCAGAGAGAGGGAGACACAGAATCCGAAGCAGGCTCCAGGCTCTGAGCTGTCAGCACAGGGCCCAATGCGGAGCTTGAACCCTTGAACCGAGAGATCATGACCTGAGCTGAAGTTGGACGCTTAACCGACTGAGCCACCCAGGCACCCCTATAAAGTATTTTTCTATCCAAGAATATTCATGCATTGCATTGGGTTGTTATGCCTCATTACTCTCTTTTAATCTAGAATAGCCTAACATATATTAGACTATATATTTTAGTCTATATATTACATAGACTATATACTTATAAATATAGTCTAATATATATAAGACTATATATTTATATATAATTATATATAGTATATATAAATATATGCTATATATTTATATATAAATATATATGGTGTGTATATATATACTATATACACTATAGTATATATAATATATATAATATCTATAATATATACATATTATATATATAATATATATAATATGTATATAATATGTACATATTATATATTATATATATATATATATATAAAGATTTTTTAAAGTAATCTCCACACCCAATGAGCGGCTCAAAATTGTAACCCTGAGATCAAGACTCACTGTCTACAGACTGAGCCTGCCAGACACCTCATCTACTATGTATTTTGAAGGTAGTGGCAACAGGGTTGCTGATTGGGTGTTGAGTGGGAGAGAAAGAGAAGACTCCTAAGTCTTGAGCCTGTGAAGTGAAAGAGTGCAGTTTCCACATACTGACATGAGGAAGACCATGGCAGAAACACATTTGAGAAGATGAAGAGTTTCACTTCGGACTTCTAAGTCTGAGGTGTCCATTCTACATGATACTAGCGATGTGAGGTTAGCAGTTGGATACAAGTCTGGAGGTGTTTGTATAGGGACAGAAAATAAGCAAAATAAACAAGCCTTGATAATTGGGGTGGTAAGGTCCCTCCAAGGAGGTGCATTTGTGCAAAAACCTGAATGATGAGAGAGGGGAGTCTTCTTTTCTGGGAAGGAACATCCTTAGTAAGGGAACAGCAGGTGCAAAGGCCCCGAGTCTGGACCAAGCTTGCAAGTTGGAGGAACAGCAGGGAGTCTAGTAGCCTGCGCAGGGGTCAGCGAGAGGGAGCGAGGGAAGAGTTGAAGTCGGCTCACACAGAGCAGAGCAAGGAGAGCAGTCGTTCTCAGTTTTGTCAAAGCCCACGCCCTCTTTCTCCTGCAAATATTTTTCCCACCCCACTTAACTCTGAAATTATACACACACACATACACACGCTCATTGCGGCACATGAGAAAATGCATATGATGTCGATATATTACATATCTAAATCTGTCATATCTTTAACAGTCGTATTGAGATACTCATTCGCACCCGTACAATTCACCCATGTAGAGTGTGCAGTTTGAAGTTTTTAGTATATGCAGAATTGTGCATCCATGCCCACAATCAATTCTAGAACATTTCATTTCCTCAAAAAGCAACCTTGATCCCCTTAGCTATCACTCCTCAATCCCCACAGCTCAGCAGCACCACCACCCCCACTCCAGGCCTAAGCCACCGCTAATCTACTTCCTGTGTCTATAGATTTCCCAGCTCTGAACATCCATATAAATGGAATCGTACAATAGGTGGTCTTTTGTGTCTGGCTTCGTTTCACACAGCGTGTTTTCTAGGTTCATCCACGTTGTAGCCTGGGTCGGTACTTGGTCCATTTAAGTTGACTGCCAAAGAATACTCCATTGTACGGATGTACGTTTTCTTTATCCCATAAGACTTTTTTACATAAGAAATGAAAGGAAGGCTATTTGTTATAAAATGAGATGGATTTTAACATGTAAGTGTTCAGCCAGGACCCCAGTAGAAGTAACGAAATAGTCACCTGCCCACACCTCACCCAGCCTGAGCGAAAGAGACAGGGACAAACACAGGGATCCAGGGTGTAGCATCGGACACATAAATAATATATGTGGTGTTACTACTGTTGTCACGTTTTATTTTTAAATGACGCACGACTCTTGGTGAAATTCAAAACAAAACAAGGTACTATCTTCCCTTCATTTACTGATTGGTTGCATTCCTGGCAATTTCAGTCGATCTTAAAACCATTGGGGGGAAACAAAATTAGGTACTTACATGGATCATGGGGCTCAGGTTTGGGCTCTGAGATTTATAAACAGACTTTTTACCGAGATGAATGTCCAGGGAGGCATTTAAAATCCATATAGGGGTCACCTGGGTGGCTCAGTCAAGTAAGCATCCGACTTCGGCTCAGGTCATGATCTCACAGTTTGTGAGTTTGGGCCCCGCATCGGGCTCTGTGCTGATGGCTCAGAGCCTGGAGCCTGCTTCGGATTCTCTGTCCTGGGCTCTCTGCGCCCCTTCCCTCCTCATGCTCTGTCTCTCTCTCTCACACACACAAAAATAAATAAACATTAAAAAAATTTTTTTAATAAAAATAAAAGCCACGGGGACCTGGACGGTTCATCCTTGTGAAGAACTGACTCTCACATTCTGGGGTGCAAATACCCAAGGCCCTGCCCACTGAATGCCTGTATCTGCTTCCAGTCACCATGACAACCAAAACCGCTCCCACAAATGTCCCAAACACCCCCCAGGGGCTGGCTCAGGGGCAGAGAGGAGACACAGGGGTGACAGCGTCAGGGGGTGGAACCCACAGGTCTGACAGGACACGGGGAAGACTGAGAAAGAGGAATTTAGGTGTGGAAATGCTCTCGGATATGTGAAAGGAGAATTTGGGCATTGAAATCTCCCCGCTGGAATTCAGACTGATCGGATTTGCAGCGGCAAAGGACCGGCTGCTCTGCACCCCAGTAGGGGACCACTGTTATTTAAGCGATCGATTTTCTCCCTGCCTTCGCCGGTGTAAGGTCTTGTTATCTTCATTCTACACCTAGAACAACCGTATTAGACTGCTAGGGCTGCCCTGACAAAGCGCCACCGGGTGGCTTAAGCAACAGAAGAAATTCATTCGCTCCCAGTTGCTGAGACTGGAAGCCTGCGATCTGGGGCAGTGTTGGTTTCTTCGGAGGCTTCTCTCCTTGG
The DNA here is from genome assembly GCF_018350215.1 of Panthera leo. Classification (NCBI taxonomy): domain Eukaryota; kingdom Metazoa; phylum Chordata; class Mammalia; order Carnivora; family Felidae; genus Panthera; species Panthera leo. The sequence continues at coordinate 10,904,903 of NC_056693.1, forward strand.
CCTGCCGGCGGTCGTCCTCTCTCTCTGTGTTCTCATGCGGTCTTCCCTCTGTGCTGTGCGTGCCTGTGTCCTAATCCCCTCTTCTTCTAAGGACGCCAGTCCTATTGAATCAGGACCCACCCCGGTAGCCTCACTTAACCTTAGTTGCTTCCTGAAAGACTCTGTCTCCAGGGGCACCTGGGTGGCTCAGTAGGTTGAGGTCGGAATTCGGCTCAGGTCATGATCTCACAGTTCGTGAGTTCCAGCCCTGCGTCAGGGCTGTGTGCTGACGGCTCAGAGCCTTGAACCTGCTTCAGATTCTGTGTCTCCTTCTCTCTCTAACCCCACCCCCACCCTGCCCTCTCTCTCTCTCTCTCAAAAATAAACATTAAAAAAAATCAAAAATAAAAGACCCGCTCTCCAAATACAGCCCTATTCCGAGGCACTGGGGATCATGTGAATGGTGGGGACAACAATTTGGCTGATAACAAAAAGAGGTTAAGGGAGGCGACCTTGACATAGGGCAGGAAACACCATGGAGCAGGAATCCGTGAGTCTGGATTTCAGCTCCTTCGCTATCTGGGTTACCTTGGGGCAAGTCCCTTGGTCTCTTAGGCCTCAAGTGGCTCATCTGTAAAATGAGACTTAACGAGTCCTTTTCTGGGGCTGGGAGTCAGAGTGTTCAATGAGCTAGAAGGCTGGGGCACCAGTGCAAGTGGGGAACAGTGTCCTGGAGGGGGCCCACTGGGTCAGCCATTAGGCCTTTAAGGTGCGGGATGGAAGAGAGGTCCCAGGGGCCCCAGAGGCATGGGACAGGGTGGCTGAGCGCCTACTGAGGGGACTTGGAGTATTAGCCCTTTTTACTTATTTGTTTTTTTAACCAACCTATATGGAAGCATTTCACTTTTTAACAACCCATAGGACCCTGGGGTGCATTTCAAGGGGCACACCGGGCCTGGTTTGGGGCACTTGAGAGCAGGGGGGCGAGAATGACTTAAGACGGCCAGCCCCAGACTGATTTACTGTTCAGTCTCCACCCACCATCCTAAAGACCCTCCCTCTCCCTCCACACGCAGGCCAAGCTGATCGTCCCCAACAGCACCGCGGGCCTGATCATCGGCAAGGGGGGCGCGACAGTGAAAGCCGTGATGGAACAGTCGGGTGCCTGGGTGCAGCTGTCCCAGAAGCCAGAGGGCATCAACCTTCAGGAGCGCGTGGTGACAGTCAGCGGCGAACCGGAGCAGGTGCACAAGGCCGTGAGCGCCATCGTGCAGAAGGTACAGGAAGACCCCCAGAGCAGCAGCTGCCTCAACATCAGCTACGCCAACGTGGCTGGCCCCGTGGCCAACTCCAACCCCACCGGCTCACCGTACGCCAGCCCCGCTGATGTGCTGCCCGCCGCCGCCGCCGCCTCGGCCGCCGCCGCCTCCGGCCTGCTGGGCCCCGCGGGGCTGGCGGGCGTGGGCGCCTTTCCGGCCGCCCTGCCGGCCTTCTCAGGCACCGACCTGCTGGCCATCAGCACGGCGCTAAACACGCTGGCCAGTTACGGCTACAACACCAACTCCCTCGGCCTGGGCCTCAACTCGGCCGCAGCCTCCGGGGTCCTGGCCGCCGTGGCCGCCGGTGCCAACCCCGCCGCCGCCGCCGCGGCCAACCTCCTGGCGTCCTACGCGGGGGAGGCCGGGGCCGGGCCGGCCGGAGGGGCCGCCCCGCCTCCACCCCCGCCCCCCGGAGCCCTGGGGTCCTTCGCCTTGGCCGCAGCCGCCAACGGCTACCTCGGGGCCGGGGCGGGCGGCGGGGCGGGCGGCGGGGGCGGCCCGCTGGTGGCCGCCGCAGCTGCGGCAGGGGCCGCCGGGGGCTTCCTGACGGCCGAGAAGTTGGCGGCCGAGAGTGCCAAGGAGCTGGTGGAGATTGCGGTGCCTGAGAACCTGGTGGGGGCCATCCTGGGCAAAGGGGGCAAGACGTTGGTGGAGTACCAGGAGCTGACGGGCGCCCGCATCCAGATCTCCAAGAAGGGAGAGTTCCTGCCAGGCACGCGGAACCGGCGGGTCACCATCACGGGCAGCCCTGCGGCCACGCAAGCCGCTCAATACCTCATCAGCCAGCGGGTCACCTACGAGCAGGGAGTGAGGGCCTCAAACCCCCAGAAAGTGGGATGAGGCCTGTGGTGTCTGCTCCCACCCTCCTTCCTGTCCCTTCTCCTCCTCTTCCTTCTCCTCCCCCTCCCCCACACCCCCAACTCCTGACCTCAGCTCGGTGTAGTCCTGCTCCTCGTGGGATGGGGCTGGGGTAGGCCTGACTGCACCCCCCCTTCTGGTAGTCATAGGCAGGATTGAGTGCTGGCTGGGGATGGGGCCCAGAAGCTCCCTCCCCAGCCCTGAACTGACCCCTCCTTCCCTCCCTATGCTTGACTGGGCCTGACCCTCCTCTCCCAGGGCCCAGGTCTGTGTGATATCTGTATATATTGCATTTTGTTGATTTTAATAGAAAACAAAGCGTTATTTTCTCTTTCTTTCCCTCCTTTTTTTTTTTCTTTTTATTTTCCTTTTCTTCTACTTCTTCTTTTTTGTTTTGTTTTTTTTGTTTGTTTGGTTTGGTTTGTTTTGGTTTGGTGTTTTGGTAAGGATTTCCGCCCCCCCCCCCCCCTTAGAAGTTTTTGTTTCCATATGGGAGGAGGGGAGGGAGCCTCTGGGCCACCTAGAATGAGGGGCCTCCCCAAAACAACACCCCACCTCTCCTGCTTTCGGTTCCAGATCTGAAGGAAGGGATGGGAGTAGAGGTAGCCGAGGAATCTGAGCTGAAATGGGGTATTTGGAGCAGGGACCCCAGAGTTCCCAGATCTTCTCAGCGGCTCTACCCCTCTTGGAATTGCCCCTTCTAGGTGGGACTGTTCACTGTTCTGTTGTCAGGTTGTTATGGTGGGGGAAGGGGGTGGGGGAGCGGTGTGCAGTGCCTGCTGGGAATGAGGCCGGCTCTGGGATTGGTCCAGTCCTGTGGGCAGGACTCTTGCGACGGGCTGGAACAACTTCCGGTGGCATCTTCGGTGGTTGGACTTAAGAGTAATGGGAATGAAGGTCTCTGTTGGGATGTCACTGAGTCAAGTACTTTCTGGGGTGCTTCTGGCACTCCTTATGATGTCACGGGAAGCAGTTCCCCAGAGGTCACTTCCTGTGATGACAGAAGAGACAGGTACTTCCTATGATGTCTCAGTGAGCCTTCCTTGGAGGCTACTTCAGGGATATCATGGGGCCAAGTACTTCCCGTGGGATCTCCAGGGTACTTCCCGTGACGTCACTGGGATGGAGCATGCACTTCCTGTACCGGGCCATGGCCAGTCACTGACACTCCTCCTCCACTCGCAGCCCTCTTTGGTGGGTCGTGGCCCGGGGGTCTTCCTAGGAGGAGAATGAGGGGTGGGACTTGGATCTTGTCTGGAGGACTCTAAGGAAAAAGACCCAGTATTGCCAGGGTCACCTCTATCCGAACACACCAAGTCTGTGAGCTGAGCTCACCCGGCAGCGAGGGGTGGGAGACAGAGCTGGAGAAAACTGCTGTTAAAGACCCCCATTCCCACCCCGCCTTTTGTGTGCATGCTCGTGTCCGCGTGGCTTTGTTCCATTGAGTCTGGTGAGCCAAACGTGTGGTGGCTCTGTCGGGCCATCGTGACCCCAGTGTAGAGTTCAGTGAGCCACGGCAGGGTCCCTTGAGCTGGAATGCTCCGTGTGGTCTGAGAGTTTAGATTGGCTTGTGGTTTCCAGCAAGCTGGAGTGCTTTAGTAGTAGCGGAGGGATCCGAGTGTCTTGGTGCTCTCTCACCACGGGCCCTGAGGCGCTAGAATGTTCTTTCTGGACGGAGTCTGCCAAGCCAGGCAGCCCTGAGAGATGGTTTGGGAGCGGCTTCCCTGTGCGCTGCGGCTGTGGTCTGCTCTAAGGCCTTGTTGGCGGGCTGAGATTTCAGGGCCTGACAACGCTATGGACTTAGAATAGCTGAGACCCACCTCTACCCTCGCCCATCTCCCCCTTTCCCTTGGAGACCACCTCCGCTCCCTCCAACCCAAAGCAGGGCCCCCAGTGCCCTGGTTCCATCATCAGCATCTCTGGGGGAGGGGCACCCATGCCCATCCTCTCCCCCATTCGTTCCCCTCCTAGGTCTTCCAGACCCTTGTCTGTCCCATGGCTTTGGGGGAATCAGGCCTCCTCGTCTCTCTCCCACACGAGAGAAGAAAAGCCAGAGACAATTCCCGCCCCTAAAGCCTGGGAGACCCCTGCCCCTCGCTAGAGAGCCACCCCCAAATCAAAATGTGAAAATCCCTAGAAAGCAATAGCCTTCAAGGTACCTTGCACTGAATTTCCCACCCCGCCCCTTCCACCTAATGGGAGGCTGTAGCTTGGGCACTAGGGTGACTTTTTTCCATGCCCTCTTCATCTCCAGGGTGGGGGGCAGGCCCCATTTCCCCATCCCCCACCTCCCATCGCTGCTGCCCCCACCCCTAGTCTCCAGACTGAACCCAGATGGAGATTCCAGTGCCAAAACAATTCTTGATGTAACTTTGTACATATCTTCTGCAGGGGGCGGGGGCGGGGGGGGGGGCTCTTGGGGTTGGAGGTGGAGGTGGCCCTGTGGGCCATTGCTCCCCTCCACCTCTCAAAAGACCCTACAGTATTTCGCACTATCTCCACCCATAGTGGGTATTGCAGTGTCTAGCAGGAATATCCCCCTACAGCCCCCCAGGCCCCCATGAGGAGGGGAAGGAGCCAGGGAGAGGTAAAACGCGGTCTGGGAGTGGGGAGGTGGGATTTGAAAGCGCTAATTCGCATATCATTTGCATCCTCAGCTGCCCTGGTTTGTCAGATGCTTTCTATAGCCCCTTTCAAGGGGGTCCGGGTCCCAATCAGCAGGACCCAGTAGTCCTGTCACACAGACACGTCTCTGGAGGCTGGGCCTCCCGAAAAACGTTCCCCTGGGGTATGTGTGTGACAACCCTCTCCCTATTCACATTTCTCGGGGACCCCCCTACCCCACCAGCCAGGGGTATCTGAAAGGTAGTTTGCTAGCTCAGTGAGCTAGTTCACTCGCCAGATTGGTGAGTGGAGAGCCACACACCTTTCTCCATTTTTACCCTAGGAAACCCCCTCCATCATCTTCCCCAACCCTTGAAAGTCTCTTTGCATTCTGACCTCAATCTTTCGTGCTGCAGTGTGTCCAGAGGGGACACAGATGTGGGGTCAGGGATGGGGATCATTGACAAACCCACCGCCTCTTTTTTTTCTCCTCTTCCCTGTCAGCCAATCAGATCTCAGAGACTCTGAGTGGCCTCCTTGCACCCTGCTCTTCAGCACCCAGTAGGTGCTTAATAAGTGTTTGCTGCATTAAACTGTCTCCCTGTAACTCCCCATTCGCCCTCCAGCTCCCAACATCTCCCCCCAGAACTTCCCTCTCTCTTTCTTGGGCTCCCTATGGCTTTCTACCTTTTTCTCCTTGTGGCTCCCATCATTACCTGTCCTGTCTCTATCTTTGTCTAAATCTGTCTTTTGCCCTCTTCTCAACCCTCTCAAATCTCTCTCCTCCCCCATTCCCCCAGCAATTAAAAAAAAAAAAAAAGTGCCAAACTTCCTTAGAACTGAGCCGCTCTGGGGGGAGGGAACCTCAGATAGAGAGGAGAGAAATGGAGCCATCTCACTTTGAGGAGGCCCCTAAGAGGCATTGAAAAAGTCTGTGGACACTTAGCTAAATTGGGTCCCCCTTCCTCACCCCTCCCACCCTGAGTTTTTCTTAGAATCTTTGTAAGAAAAAAAAAAAGAAAAAAAAAGAAAGAAAAAAAAAAAAAAAAAACTCCCTCTCAGCTAACCCCTAACCTTTTGGATCCCCCAAATTCCACCAGCCGGGGAGAACCCCACTTTGCCTCCTTCAGGCAATTCTGTAGAAATTGGGGAGGAGGGGACAAGCTCAACCCCTCTTCTGTTGGCCTCGAGGGACGGGTGCCAGCTGGATTCCAGAGAAGGACCTCAAAGCACTTAACGAGAAGGGGTTCAATGTGCCAAATTCACCTCCTTCATCCCCCGTCTCAGGGGCCTCTGAGCCAACCTGCCCCAGCCACCTTCTTCTGCCCTGTCCCAACCATCTCTGCATGGGCAAGGAGGCTTCACTGCAATAATTATTAGGGGATCAGAAGGTGAAGATCGTGTGCCACCTTTATCTGCCCTAGCCTGCCCCGGACTTGTAGGTGGGAATTATGGGTATCCCAAGCGGAGTTTGGTAAGAGTCAGACTTAGAGACCGTTGGGGACCTAGGCTTGGAAGAACATGGCACCACTTTTCGGAGTGGTATTTCTTCTCCCCTTCTTAACCCCCAAGTCCCGCACTCTCCCCTCTTTCCGTTTCTCTTGCCTACTTCTCCATCCCCCACCCTCCTTACTTCGTTTCTGATTGGTGGCCTACCGCTTGGAAAGCGAGGGGATTCCCCTGCATTGATTGTCGCTGTGGCAAGACCTGGACTCGAGGTCGCGATACGCGGAGCGGTGGAAAAAGTATTAACTAAGAGCGGCGACGAGGCTGGCTATTGGGGGCGTCCAGGCTGCTGATTGGGTGCCCACCTCTCGCGACAGCCAGGCAGGCCTTCGCTGTTGGCCACGCCCCTGCCCCGCGCCGACTTTGAAACTCCGAGGCCGGCTATCGCGAAAGCCTGAACCGGATGTCACGATGGGGAGGACGGGATCGCGATGCCCAAGTTGGGGCACCGAGGGCCGGGGACACAAGTTTACGGCTCTCGTGGAGTCGCGACACCCAGCCCTGCTATCTGATCCCTCTACACTGCAGTCAGCTGTCTGGACGCCGTGGTGGAGGGGCTTCTCTCGGTGGCGCCGCGGCTGGTGTGTGTCAGGTCCGTCTCAGTGGCCCCTGCCAGTCGCGTTGGGGATTGCTGGGTGGCAGGGAGGGAGATGGGGAACGTCTCTGTGGGGGGAGGGGGTGGGGGTGGGTGCGGGTTGCTGTTTTTTAACCCCTTCTCAGCCAGTCCAGGACATTCTTGTCTCTCAGAGATAAGTGGGGGGGACCGCCTAATCCCCCTCCCGCACACCTTTCCTCCTCCCTACCCCACCCCCCCAAAACCACCAACCTCTCATATTCTAAGTGACTCCATCACCACCGGCCACCGGGACCTGCGGCCTCATTGCTCCAGCCCGCCCCACTCGACCGTCAGACTCGCTCATCGAACTCTTTTTGATTAACCCTTTCTGTGTTCATCCCACGGAAAACTGTGTGTCCGGCGAGGGGGAGGGGGGAGGCGAGGGGCAGCAGCTACCTTTCCTCCATCTCCTCCCACCGCCCATGCCTCCCCACCCGCACCCCATCCCATGGCCTACCCCATCCCTCACCTTAGGGTCCTCCCCGCCCTGGGGAGAGTGACCCTTTATAAATATCTCTGCTGTTTGGCTTTGTCCCTTTCAAAGGCGGGGCCAGGGGCGTGGCCTCCTGCACGCGGAGCGCTGACTCCGGCCCCAGTCTTATCTGTGCCCTCCCCCCACACTCCCCACCCCTTCATTGTAAATAGTCACTTTTGTACTGGGTTTGAGCCAGGGGACGTGGGGAGTCATTTTTTTCCTTTGTGTTGACATCTCAGGCCCCTGGAGGCATGGCCCACATTCCGGTTACATTTGGGAGAATCCCAAGGTGGGTCCTCTCACCTGCCCCCAGTGCCGAGGATTTCAAGATATCAGTATTACTCCCAGAGGAATGCGGTGCACCGATCCCCTCCACGGGGAGGTGGGAGAGGCGTGGCAAAGGTGTAGTCTGACGGGGATGTCTCGGTTGTCCCCATCTATGAAATGGGTTGGTCCTCCAGGTTCCCTGGGGAGCCTCAGTGAGATAATGGTGGAGTTAGCATCTCTCTTTGCCCCTTTCTCTGTTTGGGACAGACAGGGTAGGAGAGTGGAGGCGAGGGGATGACTGTCTATGGAGAACAGACCGCTAAATCCTTACTGGGGACCTTAAGCTAGCTTCTCCCACACTTGTTCTCCCTCTTGGACAATGGGGGGATTGGAGGACCTGTGAGGTCCCTTGGGTATCCCCAATCCTTACATTAAAGGCCCAAGCCCAGAGCTGGCCCGCTGCCTGCTGTCCCACATTCCCACATTCCGTTTCTTGGGCCCAGACCATCCGCCATGTGGCCATGCCTCCAGTGCCTCCATTCAACCCCCTCTAACTGATTCCTTCCATCCTCTGCGACCAGAGAAGCCGCCCACCTCCCCACCTCCCCCCCTCCCCCCACCACCACCTCCAGAAGCTCCTGGCTGGGGCCCACTGCCCTCTCCCCTCCCCCTCCCCACATTGCCATGCCTGGGCCACGCCCACCCCCCCACCCACCACCCCCAGTGTCCGTCGTGTGACCTAGTGCACCATGTATTAGCTTCCATGGCCCCCACCCCGGCCCCCACCACACCCCTCCCCCCCTCCCTCGGCGACTTCACCTTTTTTTGCCGCGATAAACGCCATCTCAGCATCTGTGTCTAATGTTGTCTTTTTTGCTTGACATCACACACTCCTTCTTAACCCATCCCCTTCCCTCTCCCTCCTCCCCACACCTCCACCCTCATCCTAAATTCTTTCCCCCTTTCCCTCGAGGGCTCTGGGTATCCAGGGGAGGGGGTGGGGGGACCCCTGAGGATGGGCTCAGGAGGGGGAAAGAGGGGAGGGGTGGATTATTCTCTCTGGACTGGGCCAGCACCCAGAGCAAATGTGTCAGAGGAGAGCCAGCATCCAGGTTTGGGGGGGGTGGGGCTCAGTGTCCAATCAGGAGGGTCCACGCCACTACCTGCACCACATATACTCAGCACGACGGCCGCGCAAAGACGCTCCTGGACCCAAGTCCACACGCACAGCATTGCAAACGCACAGCCCTGAGCAGAGTCAGGATAGCCTGGGGTTACGGTTTTGGAGTCAGGTAAGATCCGGATTCAGATCCCAGTGCTGCTATGTAACCCTGGGCCCTTGCCCCTCAGAACCTCCATCTCCCTATGTATGAAACGGAGACGTTTTTAATGTTATTTCTACGGTCGATACCAGGATTCAATACACCATCCGCTTAAAAAAAAAAAAAATTACTGAGCACGTACAATCTATAAGGCACCATTCTGGGTGCTGGAGATAAAGCAGTTAACAAAACAGACCCAGATAGCTCTGCCTTCATGGAGCATAGATTCTCCTGGAAAACCTGGAGATTCTTCCTTAGCACAGAACCTGGCATGCGGGACTAAAACCAATTCAGAGGTTGCAAACCATCCGCCAGCAGGCCTGTCTGGCGCACACGCAATCTCGTTGGGCCCGAACAGCGGTTTGTGTGAATTTGGTGCCAGCATTTAAACCTTGGGTGACTTCTGAAAATGTGGGTTGCAGGACCCTCCTGAGGCATCAGATGCGCCATTATCTGGTGATAGCCACGTGGCCAGAATTGGCCGGAGTGGGCCAGTCACTACCCCTCGTCCAGGGCAGGCAGCATCAGCCCCTCCCCCACCCTACACTCTGCTTTGGTGTCACCTGCCTGGCCCCTGGACACATTTGAGTTTGCAACCCCTGTGGTAAACGTTTAATACCAAGCCCCTTACATTTTGGAGGTGTCAGAGATGGCTGGGCAGGTGATGATGTCCCGAGCACGAGGACGAATGGCATTGGAGTTGGAGAGACAGGTTTAGGGTGAGGCCAGACGGGCAGGTTCCGGTATGACCGGGGTGCCTCGCTTCCTCTCTCTGGGTCTCAGTCTCCACGTATGGAAAATACCCTACAAAGGTGTACTTACCTTCTGGAATATTCCAGAAGGATTCCACGGGCGCATCACCCCATCAGTACCTGACACAGAAGAGATGCTCAGCACACGGTGGTCACTTGTAGAGATCCTTCCAACTGAAAAATAACAATAAAAGGGTTCTAGGGAAGAACAGAAACCGAGAGAGGGGGGTAGGAGGAAGGAAACTGAGGCTAGGACAAAGTGAGAAGGCAAGTAGCAGACGTCGAGAAGAGTCCTCAGCTGCTAGGGGTGTGGTTTTTTTTTTTTTTTTTCCATTCATTCAGTCAACCATCCATTCATTCATTTGTTCCGCAGACATTTATTGAGCACCTGCTATGTTCTCAGGCCTAGGGACATGGCAATAGCCCTGACAGGTCACTGTTCTCGTGTTGCCAGCCCGAAAGCCACATCCGCACCTCTTAGCACACAGTCGATGCTCAAAAGTCTACCATTCCTGGCCCCACAGGCACGTCTGGTCCTGGTCTGTGGCCCACAAGTATTGCCTGGTATTCAGAAATATTGCCTAGCCAGGCCATTTTCTGGAAAAGTCGAGGGCTTTTCCGCCAGGAAGCTGGGAACTTCGAAGGGATTTGAGGGAGAGGGTGGAGTGTGGTCTCTAGTCTGCTGTGTGACTTTGGGAATCTCTCTGACCTCTCTGACCCAGGAGGTGGAAAGGAGAGGAGACGAGGTCAGGATGTAGGTGAGTAATGGGGGATTCCTGACTCCCTCAAAGCCTCCAAACCTTCTCCTCTGGAGGGGGGGGGCGGATTTTAGGGGTGCAGGGTGGCCTCAATGAGAAGAGAGATGAAGAAAAAAGAAGGAGTTGCCTGGAGGAGGGAGATGGCCCCTGAGGCAGGGCTGGGAGGGGAGGAAGGAGGGAAGAGCGGGGCCTGGGTCCGGGGATGGGGGTCTCCGGAGTGGCTCTGAGAGAGCACATCAGAGCAAGGTCATTTGGAGAGAACAGAGAAGGCAGAGGTGGACCGGCAGAGAGGGAAAGACAAGCAGAAACACGAAACAGACAAGAGACAGAAACAAGACAGGGATGGGGATACGGTTGCCAGATGTAGCATATAAAAATACAGTATGTCCGGTGACCTTTGAATTTCAGATTTAAAAAAAAATTTCCTTAAGGATAAATATGTCCCGTGCAATGTTGGAGCTATACTTACACTAAATGTTAGCTGTTGCTTATCTAAAATCCAAAGGTAGCTGGGCATCCTGGATTTTATCCGGCAACCTTAAAAGGAAGAGAACACAGAGATCTGAGGGGCATCAGTGACGCCAGGACAACTAGTCAGAGGAGTCAGGTCGTCTGGGTCCACTTTCTGGAATGCTAAAGCCGGTGTGCTTGGCTCAGCGCCCCCCTCTCTCCCCGGGTCCCCTTCTCTCTGCCCCTGGGGCTCCCTCTCTCTGCGTCAGTCTCCCCAGCTCTCTGCCTCTCAGACCCCTCTCTTTTCCACTCCGTTTCCCTCTCCTGCAGACAGTCTCTCTGTTCCCTCCATTCCTCTTCCCCCTTCAGTCTTGCTCTACCCTCAGGCATCTGCCTCAGACATCAAAGGTGACTGACCCACCAGGTCACCCTTCCCTAAGTTAAGTGGGCTTCGGGGCAAGTGACAGGCAGGTGGGGAGTGCATTCAGGGACACTACTGTTTTCCTCAGTCAGGGCTGTTGAAGCTTGGGGCTGGGAGGGGGAAGAGACAGTCTACTGGAAAAACTCTCCATCAGCAGGCCAGGCCTTGGTGAGTCTGGCAAGTACAGACCTCCCCAGGGTCCCCTCCATCCTCCTATCCCCAACTGTGACTTAGTCTTTCTAAAGTGTCCTCTCCACCAAAACGCCCCATTGCAGCATTCTGGAGAGAGCTCGGCCACATGGTTTCTGCAACCCCCGCCCTTGCCTCTGTCTCTCTCTCTGCCTCAGTTTACCTTCAGTACCTCTCTGGGTGTCTGTCTCATCACATCTGCCTCCTTCCATCGCTCTTTTTCTCCCCCCCCAACACCTCTTTTTTTTTTTTTTTTTTTTTTTTTTTTTTAATTTCATCTCCTTGTATCCCTCCAGGGCTCTGCCTCTCTGCTCGCTTCCGCTGGGGGGGTGGGATCTCTGCGTACCTCTCTGAATCACTTTCTGTTTCTGCCCGCCTCCGCATCTCCTTCTCCCTGTGTACCCATTATCGCTGAGTGGCAGCGAACAGAATCCACTCCGGCCAGTGTAAACTTAGTAGGGGACACAGAGCCTGTATGAAGAAACTCTCCAGGCTGTGCCTTCAAGGCACTTCCAAATCTATCCTCCAGAAATAGCCGCCCAGGAACTGCTGGTCCTCCTGCAAGATCAGGAAGCCAGCCGCTGGGCTCCGCAAGGGCACCAGCCCTGGGAGCCAGTGGAGGCAGGGGCGGCGGCCTCGCGGCTACCTCCCTCCCCGCAGACTTTAGTTAGAAATTCAAGCTTCCCGCGAAGGCATCTGATTGGTGGACCCTAAACCTACTTCCGGAACGGCCAACCACAAGGTATTCTGGGAAGTGTAGTTTTTTTTTTTTTTTTGGCTTGCCAGTCTGCGGTCGCAGGAAAGCGCTGCGGAAGACTGGGACAGACGCTACGCGGAAGAGATGTTGGGGGACCCGTTTTCTCCCCAATATCGCACGCCCTCTTTCTCTGTCCACCTCTCTTTCTATGTGCATGTGTTTCCCACCTTCAGTCTTTCAGTTTGTCTCTATTTTTCTCTTTGTTGCCTCTTTTTCACCGTCCAGTTGTATTTCAGTCCTTCCACCTCTATGGCCTTCTCTGTCTTCTTTCTTCGCCACTGGCTGTGCCAAGCCCCAATGCGTTCCTGCCTCATCCCCACCTTTATCCCCCGTTCCAGCTCCAGTGTTGAGCAGAGCCTCCCTCCTGGCCCTCACCCCATTCTCAGCTGGACTGGAAGCTGAGAGTTCTAAAGCAGGGAATATATGGATGTCCCTGGTTCCAGGAACAAGCTAGGAAGAGAACCCAGGCTCTGACCTTACTCAGCTGCTCTCCCGGCAGGTGGGCAACGTGAACCACAAGTTGGGTGAGTTCCTGGCCAGGGCTGAAGTGGCCACAGAGGTTTAGGGACAGAGCTAGACCCTCTGTTGGCCGGATATAATTGAACACTCCTGGCAGCTGTGGCCACGGCCACCTGCTCCCATCTGCACTATTCTTTCTCTGACCCAGTCATCCCAGAACCACCAGGAAATGGAGCTGCATCTTTCTCAGGAAGCACATGGTCATTCAAAAGGTATTAAGCGTCTACTATATGCCAGGCACGGTTCTAGACATTGAGTAACAAAAAGAGACAATTCTTCCTATCCTGGGGATAGGATATACATTATGGGATAGGATAGGATAGGATAGGATATACATTATACATTATGGGGGGGGGGAGAGAGATGGACAATAAACAAGATAAATAAGTAAATCCCACAGTACACTAGGTGATAGTACACATCATAAAGAAAAATGAAGCAGAGAAGGGAAACTGAGAATTCTGGGAGAAAGAGGCATTGCAATTTTCAATAAGGGGAACGGTGAGACTTTACTGGAAATATGACATGTGAGTAAATACCTGAAGGAGGTGGCGGTGGGCATGTGGGTACCTGGGGACAGAGCATTCCAGGCAGAGAAAACAGCATGTGCAAAGGGCCTAGGGTGGGATGTCCCTGGAGTATGCGTGGAATAGCAAGGAGGCCAGGGTGGCTGGAACAGACTGAAGAAGGAAAGGGTGGGAGGAAATGGGGTCAGAAAAGAGAGAAAGGGGGCCATATTATTTAGGATCTTGGGGGCTAGTGTAGGACTTCTACTTTTCCTCCTAGTGAGATAAAAGCCATGGGAGGTTTCTGAGCAGACAGATGGGAGCCGACTCAGGTTTTAACAAGATCCCTTTGGGTGTGTGTCGGTGGGGGGGGGGGGGGGGGGCTAGAGAGTAAACAAGGAGCCTAGGGAGAGGGTGACTGAAGTAATCCAGGAAGAAGATGATGGTGACTGAACCAGATGGTGACTGTGGAGGCAGAAAGGAGTAGTCAAACACTGATAGAACATGAAGGTAGCACTGTTAGCATTGACTGGCAGACTGGATGTGGGGAGTGAAAGAGAAACAAAAGTCAGGGATGACTCCAACTTACATGAAACTCTTAGCGCCGGAGTTTGGTTCCGATTAAGATTAGAAATTCAGAATCAGGCTAAGGCTAAGCTTAAGGATCAGTAGCAATCAGTATTGGTGGAGTTTGGTTTGGGGTTGGAGACAGGGTTAAGATTCAGGGTACAGGATGGGGCGCCTGGGTGGCTCAGTCGGTTGATTTGACTGACCCTTGATTTCAGCTTAAGTCAAGATCCCAGGGTCGTGGGATGAAGCCCTGAATTGGGCTCTGTACTGGGCATGAAGCCTGCTTAAGATTCTGTCTCCCTCTTCCTTGTCTCTCTCTCTATCTCTCTATCTCGAATTGAAAAAAAAAAAAATTCAGGTAAAGGTGACAACTAGCCTAGTGTTTGGGTTATGGCTATGGTTGGGGTTAGGGCTGAGTACACAGGACCTGGGTAAAGACTGGGTATAGAGTTAAGACAGCTAGAATCAAAATCAAGGCTAGGATTGTAGCTAAAATCAGGGCTGGATTTGGATCTAGAGCTGGATTGGGACTGACACAGAGATCAAGGTCAGCGTGAATCTCTGCTTAGGACCAGGATTAAGGTTCAGACTTGTGATATAAGTGGGTCATAATTATCAGACTTACTTAAGAGTAGTATCAGGGCCAAGGTCATTAGAGAGAGAATTAGGCCAAGACAGTGTTGGGTTCAAGGACAAATTCAAATTTGGGTCTATACCAGAAACAGAGCTAGGGATTTACCTGAGGTCAGAGTCAGGTTAGGTCCAAGGTAGAATTGAGACTAAGACTGGGGTAAGATTACCTTTAAATGTTCACTCAGCTTTTGGCAGGATGTGAGTTGGGTCCTAATATGAGCAGACATTGTCCTACCATTGGAGATGGATATGTGAATTGAAGATTCAGGAATTTTAATGTTGGGGTCTTGTCAGCTTTCTGTATGAGAAGGTAGGTTGGGCATGGTAGGTAGTAAGGTAACTTTAGCTGCTGTAACAAATAAACCCTGACATCTCAATGGCTTAGGACAACAGCAGGTTAGCTCTAGCTCACGCAACCGTACAATGTGGGCTCAAAGTAGACGTCCATTTATAGGCTCCACCATCACCAATGCGTGCTGCCCAAGGAAGGGGAAGGGGAAGGTGGAGAAGCCTTCCTAACTTCTTTCTGTCACCTCTGCTAATCTTCTATCTGCGAACACTAATCACTTGCCCCTTGCCAGTGATACAGAAGAGGACCCTGGGAGGAGTAGAGTGGAGTAACAGCCCTAGAATTGATGGGGAGAAATATGCATGGACAGTCTTCAGCCCCGGTGTTGGAGGGCTGAGAAGGGGCATGGCCAAAAATCCAGGTAGATGGCAGAGACTGAGAAGGCAGAGAAACTCAGTGTCGGAGAGAAACAGACAGAGACCCCAGAGAGGAGGGGAGAAGTCAGAGAGAGGGACAAGAGACGCAGAGAAAGGACAGAGACACACAAGAGAGGCAGAGCCAGAGAGATGGGGGATAGAAACCCAGAGAGAGCAGGACGGATGTATCATGAGGGGGTGAGTAGAGACCCAGAGAAAGAGAAAAAGAGAAGCGAAAATACAGAAATCCAGGGAAGGTGGCTGGGGGCAGACCCCAGAAGCCCCCTCCTCACCTTCCCTGGATCTACCTTTCACTCCTCTCTTCACTCAGCGATGAATGACCCCCCACTCTGGGTCCTTCCAAGTGATACCGATATGTAGTTCATTTGTTGATTTTAGTAAATGAACTGTCATCTCCCTTTCTTTTCTTTCCTTTCCTTTTTTTTTTTTTTTTTTAAGTTTTGTATCTTAGAGGCAGGAGGGAGTCTGCCCAATTCTGACCACCCCCCCCCCCTTTAAAAACAAAACAAAACAATCATAACGCTTTCCTCTCTTGCTATAGATTCCAGAGATTGGGTGGAACTTTGAGGATGAAGGTAGAAAACAAGCGGCCTTTGGTGAGGGGTATCCCCACATCACCCCAGGTGCCTTTGGCTCTTTTCTCCCCACCGGAAGATTGATCCCTGGAGACGTTTTTCAAATACGATCACTTGCGGACAAAGAGGGGGTGGGCAGAGGTCTCTGGGTCGGCTTCTGCCTACCCCGCGAGGCCCAGAGATTCATGTGTCCGTAGGGCAAGATGTACTTCGCCAACCTCCCATGGCAAGACCTTTTTGCGGGCAAATAAAGTCTCCAGGACCCACACCCTTCCACAATCTAGTGACTGCTCCAGGCCAGGTGCTAGAAGGGGGGCGGTGCTGGAGTCCGTGGGGGAGAAGGCGTGGCTAGAGCGGGAAGAGAGGGAGGCGTGGTGTGCTGTGGGAGGACTTCGGCACACCCAGCGGTGGAATTGACAGATGGGCGTGGCTTAATGGCCTCACGCCTGGGATTGGAGGGCTGAGGCGTGACCACATAATGTTGGGCGTGGCTAAGGAAAGCAGGCTTCCGGGAGAGGGAAGGTAGCTGTCGCTGTTTAGCCCTGGGATTGGAGGGCTGGGGAGAGGGCGTGGTTCCGGAACCCGGGCCCGCGCGGGCGTCTGAGAGTGGATGCCAGGGTTTTAACCTTGTAACTAGCCCTGGGGACAGAAGATGCGGAAAGTATCGACGCAGGTCCTCCAAGCGCTCAGGAGTACACGGGTTGGCAAACATAACACCCAGAGGAGGCACAGTGAAGTTGATGGAATGTCACCCAGCAGACACTGTGGAATGACGCACTAGATCGAATAGGCTGCCCTTGAGGAGCCCCTTGCCACGGGCTGGGTGACCCCCGACATGCTCCATCTCCTTGAATCCTCCCTCACAAAGCCTTATGAGGTGGAAGCTGTGATTGCCTCCATTCTACAGACAAGGAAAAGGAGACACAGAGACGCTAAGTAATTTGCCCGAAATCGTCCAGCTAGTGAGCCGTGAGCAAGAGTTGAAGCCATGCCACCTTCCCGAGCCTATGCTCTCATTTACTAAAACTCAAATACTTCCACGGACCCCAGGAGCAGACACAAGGTAACAAGCAACAAACGCACACAACGCACACCCTGACTGGATCCTCTCCCCGTGCCCACCTTGCCAGCTGTGGAACTCCACAACCCAGCCTCCCCGCCTCCCAAGCCTGGGGTCCTCACCTGACCCAGCAATGACAATCCTTGCTTTATTTACCCAGCTTTCTTGGCGCGGCTGGGGTCAAATAACCAAAGTTGCTAGCCACTGAGCCTGAGACCCTTGGAAAGACCTAGCATGGATTTCAGAGTGTCTTTGCCCCCTAAGCTTGAGTTAACTTGGAGGGAGTCCTGGCCTAATAGCTCAGAAGAGAGACTCCGGGTTTGTCACCCTTCCTTTGTCATTGGCTACCTGTGGGATCGTGGAAAAGGCAGCCCTCTCTCGTTCTCTCTTTCCCATCTATACCATGGGGGATCATCAAGGACCTTCCGTCTTGGATTGTGGCAAAGACTGTGCTATCCGTTTATAAAGTACTTAGAACACAGCCTGACACAGACTAAGGGCTCTGTAGGTGCTAGTTATTAGTAGATGTGAGTCTCCATTTCTCTGTCCAAGGGGTGCGACAAACCAGATAGTCTGAACCTGAGCATTCATTGAACCCCCCGAAATTGCACACAAAATTGCATGTGTTTACATACAACTTTTATTAGGTTCCCCAGTGGGTCCCCAAAATGGTAAGAGAAGTCCACAGGAAGGCACAAAAAGATGTCTTTCTCTATAGCAAGGGACCCCCAATCACATCACCCTGTCCTGACACCAGGCTTCCCATGTAAAATCCACACTACCCATCCCGGTCTGCAGAGTCCCACTCCACTGGCCAACCCATCAGCCTGACCTTGAGGGGACTCGGATTCAGCCTTGCTGGCTCTCCTTGCTACCCCCCACCCCCCATCCCTGGCCCTCTCTCTGCTCATCAAACACACCAAATTCTGTCTGGCCTCAGGGACGTTTTACATTTGCTTTTCCTCTTCTTTCCAACTCAGCTTCCTACCTAAAATAGCCACACAACTCACCTCACCCCTCCCCAGAGTCTCTAATGAATATCCCCTTTTAGCGCCTAACGCTCTTCATTCATTGCTTCCAACATGACTTTATAAAGCGGACGTGTCAGGTGCTCTTTCAGGCAACAGACACAGCAGTAAACAAGACAAAGTCGCTGCCTTCACGGGGGGCTGACCCTCTGAACCTCTTAACTGTTTATTTGCTGGTCTATTGTCTTCCTCCACCACCCCACCCCCAAATAAAATGTTTACTCCCTGAGAACCAGAAGCATTCCTGTCTCCTGCTCTCTAAGACACTTTTTTTAAATGTTAAAATGTATCCTAAACAGGATCTGCATACAGTCTCCACGTGTGTTCCAGACATTCCTTGGTAATTACAAAGGGGGGAAGGTATTTATACAGTGGTGAGATCATCCCTCTCATCTGACTCTGTACTGACACCGTGGGAACCTGCTTGGGAGTCTCTCTCTGCCCCCCCCCCCACACACACTTGCATTCTCTCTCTCTCTCTCTCTCTCTCTCTCAAAAATAATAAACAAACTTTAAAAATATATGTATATAGATGCTTGAATTTCAAATTTGAACGTGCGAAGTTTGAACACTTGAAATTTGAATGTTTGATAGTATTAAGAAATTATGCTTAATATTTAGACATCCTATTGTGTGGCTGTACGTCAAAAACAATCTTATTTACAGCCGCGTCCTCTAGTGTGAGTAGTCGAAATGATCTTATGGCTGGGATTTATTTCAAATAATCTAGCAGATGCAGGAACAGAGATGAAACAAGAAAGGCCCTGGGGCAATAACAGCGGAGCCTGGGTGACAGGTATGGGAGGCTTCAGTAAACCATCTTCTCTGCTTTTCTGTACGTATTAATCTGCTCAGGCTGAGATGACAAAACTCCCTAGACTGGGGAGATTAGATCGCATACATATATTTTCTCCTAGTTCTGCAAGTCCAAGAACAGGGTTCTCGCGGTGTCCTCACCCAGACTTCCCTTCGTGCTGGTGGAGAGGGAGAAAGAAACAGAGAGAGAGAGTGCGCGCTGGTGTTTCTTCCTCTCTAAGGACATCACTTTCAACAGATTGGGGTCCCACTCTTATGTTCTCCCTTAACCGTAATCACCTCCCCCAAGACCCCATCTCCAAATACCATCCCCCGATGGTTAGGGCTTCACCATATGCGTAGGACGGGAAGGGAACCACAGTTCAGTCCATAACAGCGTGTGTTTGAAATTTTCCATGCTAAGAAGTTCTTCAGGAGAATTCTCAAATGCCAGTGTGCATCAGAATCGCCCAGAGTGCTGGGTTAAAATGCAGCTACTTGGGTTGGGAGGGGGGGTGGGGGTGGGGAGTGCCTGGCTAGCGCAGGTGGTAGAGCGTGTGTGTGTCTCTTGATTTCAGCGTCGTGAGTTCCAGCCCCATGTTGGGTGTGGAGCCTACTTAAAAAAATAAAATGAGGGGCGCCTGGGTGGCGCAGTCGGTTAAGCGTCCGACTTCAGCCCAGGTCACGATCTCGCGGTCCGCGAGTTCGAGCCCCGCGTCGGGCTCTGGGCTGATGGCTCAGAGCCTGGAGCCTGCTTCCGATTCTGTGTCTCCCTCTCTCTCTGCCCCTCCCCTGTTCATGCTCTGTCTCTCTCTGTCTCAAAAATAAATAAACGTTAAAAAAAATTTAAAAAAAAAAATAATAAAATGAAATCTAAAGTGCAGCTACTTAGAGACTCATCCTCAGAAACATCTGATTCTCTGGTGTGGGGCCCAGAGGCTGCACGTTTAACCAGCTCCCCAAGCTCTCCTGATGACCCTTGGACAACCGTCACCCTACTCCACTCCCAACCTCGGAAAAGTAGTACCAAGTACAGAAATCCAGGAGTTAGGGTGCAACGCAGTCCCTCTGAGCGCAAGAGGTCAGTGGACTGTGGGGTGTGAGTCCCAGCCATGCTTCATGTAAACCTCCACTGTTAATTCAAACACCTTCCAGCCATCCTGTCACTTCATCCATATATTCCAGGAGGTATCTTTAAAAACAAGGGCTTTTTAGAGGCACCTGGCTGGTTCACTCAGAAGAGCATACGGCTCTTGGTCTTGAGGTCATGAGTTCAAGGCCCACGTTGGGTGTAGAGATTACTGAAATAAATTAAAAAAAAAAAAAAAACTTAAATAAGGGCGTTTAAAAACATCACTAAAATACAATTATCACATCTAATTTAAAAGTTTTTTTAAAAATGTTTATTTATTCTCTAGATAAAGAGACAGAGTGAGAGTGGGGGAGGGGCAGAGAGCGAGAGACAAAGAATTCCGAGCAGGCTCCAGACTCTGAGCGGTCAGCGCAGAACCTGACATGGGGCTCGAACTCACAAACCACGAGATCATGACCTGAGCCAAAGTCGGACGTTCAACTGACTGAGCCACCCAGGCGCCCCACACCTAAATTTTTTTTTAGAATAATTCCTAACATCACTTAAAACTCCGATGTCACCCAGTGTGTTTGAACATATGAGAGGAGTTTTTACTCTTATGGTGAGGATTCCATGGTGGGAAATTAAGCCAACAACAACAGATGGCAATTATTCAATCTCATGAAAACAAAAAGTTATCAGACAAAATAAATGTAATCATAGCACACTATAAGGCTCAGCTGGGGACAGGATTTTACTTAGTCATAATAATACAGACACGAATATTGATCTAATAATAAACTGCGAAGCAATTCTACAGTGAGGAAGGAGAAGAGACGTGAAGTCAATAGATAATGTGAAATAGAAACATAAGAAGTAGAGATTTAAACATGTTATCCAGAATCCTGGAAATAAAATACCAAAAGAAACAGTTACAAGATTTCAAAGTGGTGGGGCGCCTGGGTGGCTCAGTGAAGCTTCTGACTTAGGCTCGGGACTTGATCTCTCGGTTTGTGACTTCGAGCCCTGCCTGGGGCTCTGTGCTGACCGCTCAGAGCCTGGAGCCTGCTTTGGATTCTGTGTCTCCCTCTCTCTCTGCCTCTCCCTTGCTCACACTCTGTCTCTCTCTCAAAAAAAAAAAGGTTTCAAGGTGGTTTGATAAGAATAAAAATTAAATAAATTAAAAAAAAAAAAAAGAATTGACATTAAATGCACTAGGGGTCCTTATCATGGAGTGTCCATAGTCTCAGAAGGGTGGCGGTCCTTGGGCCATAGGGTTTTGTGTTTGTGTATGTTTTGTTCAAAGAAGTGGGGTGCTGGGGTGGTGCCTGGGTGGCTCAGTCAGTTAAACAACAGACTCTTGGTTTCCGCTCAGATCATGATCTCATGGTAGTGAGATCAAGCCCTGAGTCAGGCTCCACACTCAGCCTGGATCTGGAATCTGCTTGGGATTCTCTCTCTCCCTGTCTCTCTGTCCCTTCCCCCACCCCATGCACACACGCGCGCACTCCCTCTCTCTCTCGCTCTCTCTCTCTCAAAGATAAATAAACTTAAAAAAGAAAAAGAAGCGGGTGCTGGACTCTGGAGGTTCTCTGAGACGAGGCAGTGGGGGGAAGGTGGAGGCAGGGCCACTAGGATTTATAAAGAACCTAGCACAAGTTCAGGGAGCTCTCATCACCCCCTCACCCCCGCTGCCAAAGGAAACTCAGGACCCCCAGGGAAAGCCAGACTATTGTCCCCAAAGGAAACAGAGGGCACGTTCCATTGGAGTCGTTTCAGCAGCTGAATGAGGAGGCTATTTACAAAGGTATAGCCAACCCCCAAGAGGACGGTGCAATATCCTGGGTCAGGTAACCTTGGGGAGCCGTGACCACCCCAGGCTGGGAGCTGTGAGGAGGCGGAATGCGACCAGGACCCAGAGATAGGGAAGGGTCTTCCAGGGGCTTGGGCAAGAGCTGATGCCTTGACCTGTCTCTCCCTTCAATTCCTCCCTTGTCTTGGAGGGAGAGGGGAGGCAGGCATTGGCCGAACCCAACGGGAAGGGGAAGCGGGATCCCATTGATGCACCCCGATCAGAGGTGGGAGAAGAAGGGCAGAAGTGGATCTGACAGGGGCAAATGGAAATTGACCACAGCAGGGGAGCTGAGGGACAGACCAGTGAGTCAGAATCTGCCCGCAACTGACAGGGAGGATGGTGATAGCCAGGCCCTTGGCTACGGGGAACCTCCCCCCTGCCTCCCCTTACAGACGCCCGGATCTCTTCCCCGGTCCTCTCCAAGTGTTTCTCCTCACCACCCGCGTTCCTCCTCCTTCTGAAATGCTTCCCTGGTGAGGAAGGTGGTTCCTGGAAATAGCGAAGGAGCCACACTGGACCAGAGAATACAAATGAGTCATCAGCATGAGAAAAGACGCTCACCTTAGGGACCTTGGACGAGGGAATGACACCAGTAACGATCTTTAGAAAAGATTGTAACCTGGAGAAGTCGTGGTCTGGCCATCGTCTGAAAGCCAATATGTTGGAAAGTTTAGTTTTTTTCTGCTTCCGGTAATGGCAGGCTGAGTTATTTGCCTCAAGGGAAACGCTGGCATGTATAATGTTTAATCTCAGAAGCCCCGAGGAGAAAACAGTTGAACACTTTGTTAAAACACCAATCAGGGGGCGCCTGGGTGGCTCGGTCGGTTAAGCGGCCGACTTCGGCTCAGGTCATGATCTCACGGTTCGTGGGTTCGAGCCCCGCGTCGGGCTCTGTGCTGACAGCCCGGAGCCTGGAGCCTGCTTCCGATCGATCCTGTGTCTCCCTCCCTCTCTCTGCCCCTCCCCTGCTCGTGCTCTGTCTCTTTCTCTCTCAAAAATAAATAAAAACATTTAAAACAAGCTGCATAGAACTAAACGCTCATACATACACACAGATGAATTCAACTAAATGCAAACTCCAGATAAGATCAGCAGATTGTATCAACATCTACATCGCGGTTGTGCTATTATATTATGGCTTTGTAAAATATTATTAATCAGGCAAACTGAGTTAAGAGCGTGCAGGATTTCTATTATTTCTTACGACTGAAGGTGACCCCACAGTTTATCTCAAAATAGAAAGTTTTATTAACAGCATTCACGAGATGAAAACACAGACGGGATATAAACCTACTAGAGTTTGCAGTAGAAACAGAGATGCGGGAAGAATTTACAGAAGGTGTTGTATCCTAAGAGTGTTTTCCTGGAGGACACGGTTGGGTTTCATTTCGTGGCCCCCCAGGGTCAAAGGCCCATTGCCTGGCCAAGACAGGAAGTAGACTGGAAGGCACCCCCACATTAACCTGAGACCCCAAAGTGCTTTTCCGAGTTAGGGCAAAAGCCAGATCTAAACCTGTCCCTGCCCCGACTCCAGGAGCAACCGCCTTGACACAGCAGAAGAGGAGAATGACATTTTCAAAAGTCCTTTACAGAGGTGCCTGGGTCGCTCCGTCAGCTAAGTGTCCGGCTTGATCTCAGCTCAGGTCCTGATCTCAGGGTTCCTGGGATCAAGCCCCACATCGGGCGCTGGGCTGACAGCACAGAACCTACTTGGGGTTCTCTGTCTGCCTCTCTCCCTGCCCCTCCACCCCCCTCAAAATCAATAAATATTTTAAAAACCTTTTAAGTTTATTTATTTATTTTGAGAGACAGAGAGGGAGAAAGCACGAGCAGGGGAGGACCAGAGAGAGAAAGAGAGAATTCCAAGCAGTCTCCGTACTGCTCAGAGGCCGATACGGGGGCTCGAACCCACGACCGGAGAGATCATGACCCTAGCTGAAGTCAGACGCTCAACGGACTGAGCCACCCAGGCGCCCCTCAAACTAAATAAGCAGTTTTTTAAAAATCCCTTAGAAGTTGTGACCTCAGAATGACTCTGGGACAGGGATGCCTGGCTGGCAAGTTGAAAAAGCACGCGACTCTTGGTCTCAGGGTCATGAGTTTGAATCCCACATGAGATAGAGAGACTAAATAAATAAACCTTAAAAAAAAAAAAAAAAAAAGAATGACTCAGGAACAGATTGACACCCCTGGGACAGAGATCTGGGTGAGCCAAGGAACATCAGGGCAGAACTGGGTCTAAGGTGGCTCTGATTGGAAGTGTTACCCCAGAGCCCGGCCAAAGCAAACACAGCCTCCGGCGGTGGCACATCCGTGTTGGGACTAGGGGAAATCCCACAAAGCGGTAATCATCAGTCAGAAATAATCAGGTCACAAGGAAATACTACAACATCAAGAGCCAAGAGAACACAACAGGTGAACTCAGGCTACAAGTTCTAGAATGATTAGACACTGATTTTAAAAGTTATGCTTACCATGTTGGAATAAGGGCACGCACGCTTGAGAATATCTGCCGAGAATTAGGAAACGATCGAAAGTGACACTGTTTTCTGAAAGAGAACCAAAAAACCAGAAACGAAAAAGATGAGCAATGAAATTTAAAAATCAACAGGTGTGGGGCACCTGGGTGGTTCAGTTGGTTGAGCATCTGACTTCCGCTCAGGTCATGATCTCCTGGTTCTTGAGTGTGAGCCCCGTGCGGGGCTCTGTGCTGACAGCTCAGAGCCCGGAGCCTGTTTCAGAGTCTGTGTCTCCCTCTCTCTCTGCCCCTCCCCTCCCCTCAAAAATAAACATTAAAAAAAATTTTTTTTAAGTAAAATTAAATAAATAAAAATCAACAGGTGTGTGTAACAGCAGGATGGGTAGAGCAGAAGAGAAATCAAACGAAATTATCCAAGACACAGCACCAAGAGAGGGAAAAACAGAAAACACAGAGAAAGAGAGAGGTTGATAGATAATACAGGGAAAAGGTCTAACGCGCACACTTACTTCCAATCCTAGAAGGAGAGAAGAGGGAGGATAGGGCAGAAGTAGTATCTGTAGAATAGTTGAAAATTGTCCAGAACTGATCAAAGACATCAGATCACAACTTGAAGAAGCCAGCGAATCCAAAACAAGACAAAAATGAATACACACGTTGAAAACTCAGAGTAAAAAGTTAAAAGCTTCCGGGTTCCGGGGGGTGGGGGCAGGGGCAGGCTGGGGGGGGGGGGCGTAGATTACTTTCAGCAGAAGGCTGTTAAACTAGACGTGACCCCTGGACAGCACCAGCGGAAGTCACCAGAACATGACATGAAATCTCCAATGTGATAAAAGGCTATAACTTCAAATGTAAAATTTCACAACCTGCAAAAGTAGCTCCTAAAGGCTTAACATTTTATTTTATTTTTTTTAATTTTTTTTTAACGTTTATTTATTTTTGAGACAGAGAGAGACAGAGCATGAATGGGGGAGGGCCAGAGAGAGGGAGACACAGAATCCGAAACAGGCTCCAGGCTCTGAGCTGTCAGCACAGAGCCCGACGCGGGGCTCAAACCCACTGACCATGAGACCATGACCTGAGCTGAAGTCGGCCGCCCAACCGACTGAGCCACCCAGGTGCCCCAAGGCTTAACATTTTAAATTTTGCACCCGTAAAAGGCACTCCTGGTTTGGGGCGCCTGGCTGGGTCAGTCAGAAGGGCACGCGACTCTTGATCTTGGGGTGGTGAGTTCAAGCCCTATGTTGGGTATCGCGACTATTTAAATTAATAAATAAAAACTTGAAAAAAAGAGGGTAGGTTTTACTAGTTTTGTCGGGCCATCATGACAAAATACTACTGACTGAGGGACTTAACAGAAACTTATTTTGGAGGCCACAAGCCCAAGATTACAGTCTGCGGGTTTCCAGACCTGAGGCTTCTCCCTGTGGCTTGCACATGGCCACCAGTGAGAACACAGTGGCCTCCTATGGTCTCTCCTCTGTGTACCCATGTGTCTTGGGTCTCTTTTTTTTTTTAATCTTTTAAAAATTATTTATTTCTGAGACAGAGACGGAGCATGAGCAGGGGAGGGGCAGAGAGAGAGGGAGACACAGAATTGGAAGCAGACCCCAGGCTCCGAGCCGTCAGCACAGAGCCCGACGCGGGGCTCGAACTCACGGACCGCGAGATCCTGAGGGTCGCTCAACCGACTGAGCCACCCAGGCGCCCCTCTTGTGTCTTTTTCTATGTCCTCATCTCTTCTTCTTCTAGGACATCAGTCATATTGGGTTAAGGCCCATCCTAGCAACCTGATTTTCACTGGATCACCTCTTTAAAGGCCCTATCTCCTGATACAGCCACGTTCTGAAGTCACATAGTGAGAGTCAGACTC
Source organism: Panthera leo (assembly GCF_018350215.1). Lineage (NCBI taxonomy): Eukaryota > Metazoa > Chordata > Mammalia > Carnivora > Felidae > Panthera > Panthera leo. The sequence continues at coordinate 10,930,867 of NC_056693.1, forward strand.
AGCGTCAGTCACATACTGAGAGTCAGGGCTTCAATATATGAATTTCGAGGGAACACAAATCCGTCCATAACCTAGGTAACCTAAAAAAGATTTTCAGACTACAAAATGAGTTCATGAGAGATGAGAGATGAGAGAGTTCATCACCCCCAGACCATCATTAGGGAAAATTATGAAGGATATACTTTGGGCAGAATGCATCATCATCCCAGAGAGAAGGTCTGAGAACGTAAAAAAAAATTAAAAAATAAAAAAAAAATAGTAATGTTGGGGTGCCTACTGGCTCAGTAAGAGGAGCATGATCTTGGGGTTGTGCGTTTGAGCCCCATATTGGGTGGGGAGATTACTGAAAAACAGAATCTTAACTAAAATAAAAATAGTAGACAATAGTAATTCATACACTGGGAACAAATGAAGGGAAGGTAAAGTGTTCTCAGGTCCTTGTATTATCCAGAAGCAGACGAAAGCGTAAATAGTGATTTCAATATGTTAACTATGCATTTGTAATTTCCGGGATGCCCAGTGAAGGAACAGAAACAGGGCACCTGCGTGGCTCAGTTGCCTTCTGCTCAGAACCCCACCCTGCCACTCTCCCTCTCAATCCACCCAAACCATGATGTCCCTTGAATACCTCCGTCATGCCCTGACCTCAGGGCCTTTGCACCGGCTGCTCCCTCTGAGACATTCTTCCCCCACGTATCTCTAAGACTCCCTCTCTCGCCCCCTTTAAGTCTCTTCTCTAATGTTACCTCCTCCAAAAGATCTTCCCTGACCGTTCTCTACCTGTATCTCACACCTTTTATTTTTTTCTCTATAGCACATAGCCTTACCCAATACACTATCTATCATCTGTCTATCTTATTTGTTTGTTACCTGTAGAAAATTCCAGCTCCATGAAGGCAGGGGATTTCTGGATATTTTGCTCATCTCTGTATCTTTAGCAACTCGAACTGTGCCAGACACACATTAAGTAATCAGTAAATGTTTGTTGAATGAATGAGCAAATATTCTCCCCATCTCTCTGGGCCCCCACTGTCTACATGCCTCAGCATAGCACTCCTCAGTAAATCTTTAGTGAGAGAGATTAAGCATAATGGCCAAAGGTCACTATGTACCTGTGCTAATGACTTTACCTGCGTTCTCAGCTGTCATCCTCAAAAACAGCCCCAGGCGCCCCTGGGTGGCTCAGTCGGTTAAGCAATCCGCAAGCGAGCGATTTGGGTTCAGGTCATGATCTCACGGTTCGTGAGTTCGAGCCCCCTCGTCAGGCTCTGTGCTGACAGTTCAGAGCCTAGAGCCTGCTTTGGATTCTGTGTCTCCCTCGCTCCCTGCCTCCTCACCACTCGTGCTCTCTCTCTCAAATACAAATAAACATTACAAACGTAAAAAAAACAAAAACAAAAACAAAAAAACAGTCCCATAGTAGGGGGTCTGCAATGGTCTCCCTTTTTGTTAAACAGGGGAGACAGAAGTCCAGAGAGGTGACATGACATGACTCCCTCAAAAGCACACAGCTGTGAGTGGCAATGCCCAGATTTTACCCAGGCATTCTGGCTGCAGTGACCACCCTCCCAATCACCAGGCGACATCAAGTATTTTTCTTTTATACATATATAAAAAAAATTTTTTTAGCATTTATTTATTTTTGAGAGACAGAGAGACAAAGCATGAGCAGGGGAAGAGCAGAGAAAAAGGAAGACGAGAAAGAGGGAGACAGAGAATCCAAAGCAGGCTCCAGGCTCGGAGCTGTCAGCACAGAGCCCGACGCGGGGCTCAAACTCAGAACCGCGAGATCATGACCTGAGCCGAAGTCAGACGCTTAACTGACTGAGCCACGCAGGCATCCCCGTAGCATATTGTTTTTATTTTCTGTCTCCTGTCTCCATCTTTCTCTCCAAGAGTCTCTTTTTAACTTCCCTTGTCTTGGTCTCTGCACAAGTACACCCCTCGGGTCCTTCTGGGAATCCCTGCTGCCTCTCTCTGTGTGTCTCCCCCACTTTCTCGGGGTCCCCCTCCTCCTGACTCACGCGTGCCCCGCCCCATCCTTCTCTGAACTTCCCAGGAGCTGTTTTCCCACCAGGCACCAGGTTGAGGAGGAAACTCACGAGTAAACAGGGCAGCCTTGGAGTCTGGTCCACTGAGAGTGGTGTGGCCATGGTGGGAGTGGAGGCTGGGATCGAGTAAACACCATGGCTGATGAATTTCTCATCAGTATCATCTCTGACTTTCCCTCAATACACAGCTCTGACCACTCCATGGAAGAAGGCTTGTCTGAAGAGGGATGTCCTTCAATTACTGATCCAGTAAAACACCACTGGGAGGGGGAGGCAGGGTAGCCATGTGCTAATAGCAGTGTCCTAGAAAAAACGACCCTGGGGGCGGGGCGGGGCGGGAGGGGGGAATAATAAGGTTAAAAAAAAAAAAAAAAAAAAGACTCGAAAGCAAGGGAATCTGAGAGTCTCCAAATGGTAGGTGCGATTATTAAGGGGAGTTCATGGAACCTCCAAACCCCCACTTCTCCATAGTCAACCTCACACATGCCATGGCTTCCGGGACTGGCACCGTGTCCCTGCGTCTCCGTCCTGCAACGCACAGGGACTCCTATACCTGCCGGAGCGAAAGCTCCCAGCTGTGACTTTGTGGAAAGCACTTAGCACAGAGACCCCCACACTCGTCCTGGTCCCTCCCTCCAGGAGCCTTGTTCTTCCACATGGCAGATTCTGGTCTCTTCTGCCTCAAGAGGATCCATCGATGGCCGGCAGGTCTCTTTTGTTCTCCCTGTGAAAATCTATGTGGCTCAGCTACCCCCAACCTTCCCAGTTTTCCACTGCAGAATGCAGAATGCCCCTACACCCGGGAAGTCCCTTTCTGCTCCTCTCCTAACCAGTTTTGCAGACTTTCAGGGGGGTGGGTGGATGTCCTGAGTTCAGCTCCAGCCCGCACCCCATACTATCCATATAACCTTGGACAAGCCCCTCGGCCCCTCTGAGCCTCCCACTGCTTATCTGTAAAATGGGGCTGCCTTACAGGATCCGGGGAGGATTCAAGAACACAGGTAGCCCATCATGCTGACCCAAAGGAGATGCTCTGTAAATAAGTGCCCTTAAAATCATTGCCTTCTCTGTGTCTTAATTATCCTAGCTAACGTTTTTGGTTGGTTGGTTGTTTTTTTAGAGAGTGAGAGACAGTGCGAGTGCTGGGGAGAGGGAGAGGGAGAATCTGGGGCAGGCTCCACACCCAGCGAGAAGCCCTCCGCGGAGCCAGACTCGACAGGGGCAGGTGGCAGAACCACACGCGGAACCTGATGTGGGGCTCAATCTCACGAATCAAGAGTCAGATGCCAACCTGACTCAGCCACCCAGGCAGCTCTCTAGCTAACATTTAATAAACATATCCAGGGGCGCCTGGGTGGCTCAGTCAGTTAAGCCTCCGACTCCGGCTCGGGTCGCCATCTCCTCAGGTCATGAGTTCGAGCCCCGCGTTGGGCTCTGTGAGGCCAGCTCGGAGCCTGGAGCCGGCTTCAGATTCTATCTCCCTCTCTCTCTCTCTCTCTCTCTGCTCCTCCCCCCCCCCCACCGGCCCTCTGACTGTCTCTCTCTTTCTCAAAAATAAAAATGAACATTTACAAAATGGCATCTTTCGATAAATAAATAAATAAATAAACCACATCTCATCAGGCGAACACTAGCATCTCTGTGTAGACGTCCATGAATGAGACAGGAATAAACTGTGTGTTGTCTGGACAGTTGCCACCATTAGGCTGGGTGGTGGGGCTTCTAGAAATAGTGAACAACTCTGGAAAACAATATACGCGGTAATTGCGTTCCAAGAAAAGTCAGTGTATCTGAACATCTCGTGAAAGTGCTGGCGTTTATATGCAAAACACAGGTAGGTTCTAGGCTTAGATCATCATAAATGGCTTTTTCTACACATGTGGGTGTCCAATAACACACTGGACAGTTAAATGGGGCCCAAAACAGATCTTGGTCATGTGGATTGTTGAGCTATCCGGCATTCTGTGCTCACTAATTCCAGTCACACTTCCTTTTTTTTTTTTTTTTTTAACGTTTATTTATTTTTGAGAGAGAGAAAGAGACAGAGCGCGAGCACGGGAGGGGCCGAGAGAGAGGGAGACACAGAATCCGAAGCAGGTTCCGGGCTCCCAGCTGTCAGCACAGAGCCCGACGCGGGGCTCGAACTCACAAACTTCGAGATCATAGCCTGAGCCGAAGTCAGACGCTTGACCGACTGAGCCACCCAGGCGCCCCTCCAGTCACTCTTCCAATCACTGTGACAAACCCAAAGAGCCCCCAACCATTTCCAAAACATCCCCTAAAAGCGATCCATAGTCCGATGGCTTCTAGCCACCCCTGCACGCTGGGCTGGCTTATCTTGGGATACTCGCTCTGTTCTGTCCACCCTATCCCTCTTGCTGTCCCCAAATTTTAGGCTTCCATAGCTTGCGTTCCTCTTTCTGGAAGATTCTTCTCTGTGGTTTCAGCTTCTAGGTCACTTCCCTCAGCCTCGCCTCCCTTGGAGCACCCTCGCTATATGTAAGCGGGTATTTTGGGTCTATTGTTTTCTCATTTGCTGGCTGTCCCCCCAGTGGACTCGCAGCTCGTGAAACGGGCACTAGGTAGCTGTCACTGCTGAGTTTCCAGCATCCAAAACAAGGAGCCTCGGTGACTCTGCACTGAGTGGTCAAGGCAACAAATGGAGATGGTTAGTGGAGGAAGAATTCCGCGAGGTGACGTGGGCAGGAGGCAAAGGCCTTTCTTGGCCCCCAAGTTCAGGTAGGATTTGTGACAATGCACAGGGCCATGACGGGGCATTCTAAGTAAGGCTGTGCCATGCCAAGGTCCCCTGCCTGCTGCTTCTAAGATCAATTCCCAGTATTTCTAGAGTCACATGGGGCGTGAATTCCAGTTACGCCATTTCCCTACTGCGTGACCTTGAGTACCTCCCTTAACCTCTCTGAGCCCCCTATCCTCCTCTGTAAAATGCAAGTGATAACCACCTCCTTGAGTGGCTATGAGGCTCAAAACCTGTTTATAGACGTCACTTATAAAACACTGCGGTGTGCACTCAAAAAACATTTATTGAATATATGCTTCCCAGGTCCAGACGTGATGGAAAAGTTAGCTTTTAATCCAAAAGAGCTGGGAGGAGTGCTTGCTTTGGGGTCCCGAAGACCCGGGTAAGAGCCCCAGCTCGGTCACTCGCATGCTCTGTGACTCTGGGCCGGTGAGTTTCCCCCTCTGAGCTTCAGGTAACTCATCTATCACATGGGGCCCATAACTGCAGTGAGAAGGAGATCAGATCACGCAGGGAACTGTGCAGCATAGCGTGTGGTGCGTGGTAAGGGGCGATTATTACAATCAGGAACGGGTCTGGAGTAAATGGAGGACCCCGGCCCGGGAGTAAAGGAGGAGGGGGGTGAGAGGGGCATTTGTGGACACGGAGCTTTATTGAAGGGATAGAGAAACTGAGGCCAGGGAAAGGAAGGGCCTTTCTGGAAGTCTCGAGGCACCCTGGAGGCAGAGGAAGGACCAGAGACCAGGGAAAGGGCCTCCTTCCTGATCTCTGTGGGGGATTACAGTCCGATGGAGTCGTGGGTAAGGAGTGGGCCCTTTAAATCCTAAGCTCCACCTTTGCTTAGAAGGGTCTTTGGGGGAGTATAAAAGGGGGTGCAGTTCCTCTCTGCTCCGTCAAAGCACCTGCTGCTCCTTCCCCCTGGTCCCGCGGCCCTGGCGTCTCTCTAGCCACACGTCACCTCTGCCGGAGAGCCATGCAGCTGCCTCCCTTCGACATGTGGAAGGACTACTTCAACCTGAGCCAGGTGGTGTTGGCGCTGATCCAGAGTGGGGGGCAGAGGCCAGAGGCCCCAGGGACCGGGGAGCCGAGACCCGGGCCCCCGCTGGAGCAGGCTCAGGGTCCGGGAGGGCCCGGGGCCAGCGGAGGCCTGGCCACCTTGTGCAATTTCTGCAAGCACAACGGGGAATCGCGTCACGTCTACTCGTCACACCAGCTGAAGACCCCAGACGGTGTGGTGATGTGCCCCATCCTGCGGCATTACGTGTGTCCCCTGTGCGGGGCCACCGGCGGCCAGGCACACACGCTCAAGTACTGCCCACTCAACGGTGGCCAGCAGTCCCTCTACCGCCGCAGCGGGCGCAACTCGGCCGGCCGCAAGGTCAAGCGCTGAGGACTGTGAGGTGCTTGCCCCCCACCCCCTCCTGGTTCAGTCCCTGCCAAGTCCCAGGACCCTCCCCCTGACTCCCCCCGCCCTCTGGAACTCCTGGCCCCCCAGAAGGACATCCCTGCTGGATCCTGAAACAACAGAGGCTGTTAGGGGGCCAAGCCAGCCCTGCCCCTGGGACCTCTCGGCCACGGGGGTTCTGTCCTGGGGGTGTCTGTGGATTCTTGATGCGGCAGGACCGCTGCCCCTTGGGACCGCACGGCCTCGTGGCCCTTTGTGCGCCACCGTTCATGGATCTTTACTCCTCCTGGGGCTGCTGGTGACGCTAGCCCTGCCCCCCTCGACTTCTCAGCCCTCTGGTTCCATTCCTCGTGGATTCTTGCATCCATGGACCTAGGGGACACCGTGTGCTCTCCCAGGCCAGCCCTCAGAATCTGGAGAGAGTGAACAAGACTGGTTTGGACACTCCCCCACCCCCAAGAACTTTCCAGATGGGATTCTGACTCGAGACCAGCCTTGTCCACCTTCTTCAGCCACCTGTAGAGCCACCGGTGCCTCATGGACCTCCCTGGACTGTTCCTTCCCTGGCCCCGCAGCCCATCCATCATCAGGAGCTGGGGGAGGGAGGGGACACAGAGGGGGCACCCTGTCTTGGAAGGCTTATCTGGGAGTAGAGAGCCTTGTGGTGGGCTGACACCTTTCACCGCCTCCCCCCCACCTTCTTGTTCATTCCATTTCACAGCACTCAACCCCCACCTGCAAATCACCAATGGGTGTTTTCCCCCAGCCCGAGGGCGTCTCTCCACTGCCTCCCACCCTTCAAATCCTGCTAGTTTGCTAAAGGTCTTTTTTTTTTTTCTCCTGTTTTTTCTTTCATCCTCCAACATTTAAGTCAACAAGCTCCCGGAGAAGCATGGGGTTTTAGTGCCCAGAAGGGAAAGGCAGGTGCCTAGATTTTATGTTAGGGGCGAAGTAAAGAAAGAGCCCAGGTCAGATTTTAAGTTGTATGGTTTTTGGCTCCTGGCTGGGGCCCTGGGGGGGGGTTGAGCTCTGGTGAATAAAGAGCGTTTCTGGTTGTCTTTGAAATCACTGTTTCTGTCTTCTCCCTGGAGGCTGGGGGAGGGAACCACGTCTGCCCCCAACGCAGGGAGGAAGAGCAGGAGGGGGTCCTGGGTTCCTCTCACGACGTGTCCTCCCTCATGTCCTCTGACACAGGTCACCTATGGACTGGTCCCCACGTCCTGGCCTCCACCTTAACCCCAGATTCCCTTTCTTCCTCCTTCCTGGGGCTCTGTCCAGGGGTCCCTCTCCCGCCCCTCTAAACCACGGGTCTAAAAGGACCAACTCTGATGGTAGCTCTTAAACTTTGGGCTCCCAGACCCCCTTTGGAGAGCTGACAGAAAGTATGGTCCCTGCCCCTTAGAAAGGCACGTAGGCACAAAACATTGCCCGGAACATCAGGTCTCCTTTTATTCCACATGTTCACAGATATTTATTGATCACCTGCTTTGTGCCAGGCACCTTTCTAGGGGGTGTAGCAGTAAGCAACGCAGACAACACTCCTGCCCTCATGCACCTGACTTTCTAGTGGGGCGGGGGGGGGGGGGGGTGCACTGACGATTAATCAACAAATATCTCAGGAATATCGGGTGGATGATGAGCGCTCCGCTGGGAAAGAAGGCAGGGGAAGGGAGAGACTGTTGCCTACAGGGCGGTCAGGAAAGGCTTCTCCGTGAAAGTGACATTTGAGCAAAACCCAAATGAAGGGGCGCCTGGGGGGCTCCGCCGGTTAAGCGTCCGACTTCAGCTCAAGTCACGATCTCACGGTTCACAGGTTCGAGCCCCCGCTGTGCAGAGCCCTCTTCCGATCCTCTGTCCCCCTCTCTCTCCGCCCCTCCCCCGCTTGCATGCGCGTGTGCGCTCTCTCTCTCTCTCTCTCTCTCTCTCTCTCGCTCGCTCTCTCTCAAAAACAACATTACCTGAGCTGAAGTCGGACCCTTCACCAACCGAGCCACCCAGGCCCCCCTGCCCCCCCCCCCCTCATTTGTATTCTGCATGTATCTGTGTCTGGACATAATCTACTCTAGTCCCATTGACAGCTGATTTCTTCCCTCATTGAACCTTCCCCATTTTTATATTCTGTTAAATTGTCTTAGCTTAATTTTAGTTGGGTTTTCTCTTCCATGCATTTAAATTATTCCCAACCGGTTCCCAGACGTCGGCTATGATTCTGGGGAGTTATGCTGAAAACTGAAGGTGTTCCTTTCCCTCCCCCCGGGGGCCCGGCAGAATGGCTCCCACAAAGAAGGGTAGCGAGAAGGGCCCTTCTGCCATCAAGGAGGTGGGGTCCAGAGAACACAGCAACATTCGCAAGCGCGTTCATGGAGTGGGTTTCAAGAAGTGAGCCCCTATGGCACTCGAGGAGATCTGGACACTCGCCACGAAGGAGATGGAAACTCCAGATGCGAGCTTGGACGTCAAGGCTCAACAAAGCTTTCTGGGCCAAAGGAAGAAGGAACGTTCCATCGTGTATCCGTGTGTGGTGGTCCAGAATACACAACAAGGATGAAAGTTCACCAGACCAGCTCTCTACGTTGGTTACCTATGCACCTGTCACCACTCACAAAAAATCTCCAGACAGTTAATGTGGAGGAGAATTAGTCGCTGATTGTCAAATAAAGGTAAAAAACTGAAAAAAAAAAATTAAAAATAACAATAAATTGAAAATAATAATAATTAAAGAAAAGATATTTGTTTTTAATTTTTTTTACCGTTTTATTTATTTTTGAGACAGGGAGAAACAGATCATGAACAGGGGAGGGTCAGAGAGAGGGAGACACAGAATCCGAAACAGGCTCCAGGCTCTGAGCTGTCAGCACAGAGCCCGACGCGGGGCTCGAACTCATGGACCGAGAGATCATGACCTGGGCTGAAGTCGGACGCCTAACCGACTGAGCCACCCAGGCGCCCCTAAAGAAAAGATATTTGTAAAAAAAAAAAAAAAAAAAAAAAGTCAAGGGAGCAACGTACCTTGACCTCCATCTTCCGGCACCTCACCCCTGTAGGGCCCCGTGCACCTCTGCGGGTACAGCCTCGTCGTGATCTCCACACCAGATTTAGACCCAGCTCCGCACTTAGCCCAGACTCTCAATGAGCCACGGCATCCTGGCTGCCTCTCCTAGATGCCCAGGGGAAGGGGACGGCTGGGTGACACGCGGGTGGCCGGGGCAAGTCCCGGTTGGAGGTAATGGGGTCAATGAGGACATGATGAGTATAAGGTGCTCCAAGGGTGTTACGGGTTGAGTTTTGTCCCCCCCCACCCACCCAAAAAAAGGATGTGTTGACGTCCTAACCCTCAGCATTTCAGAATGTGACCTTCTCTGGAAACGCGCGGTCATCAGAGATGTGATTGGTTCAGATGAGGTCCTACTGGAGTAGGGTGGGGGGCCTTAATCCAACATGACCGGTGTCCTTATAAGAAGAGGAAAGAGGGGCGCCTGGCCGGCTCAGTCCGCAGGGCATGCAACTCTTGATCTCAGGGTTGTGAGTTCGAGCCCCAGGTTGGGTGTTAGAGATTGCTTAAAAGATCAAATAAAATTTTAGAAAGGAAAAGGAAAGAGAGGGGCACACAGGGAGGACAGAAGCAGAGATTGGAGTAGTCCTGCCACAAGCCAAGGAAGGCCCCGGGGCTGCCGGAAGCTCCAAGAGGCGAGGAAGGAACCTCCCCAGTGACTGCGGCACTACCGACAGCGTGGCTTCAGGATTTCTAGCTTCCAGAACTTGGAGAATACATTTGTGTTGTTTTAGGCCACCCGGTTAGTGGTATTGTTATGGGTGCCCTCGAAAACTGAGGCGTCCCTAAGAAAACGAATACACCGGGCATCCAGGGGAGGCATCCAGAATGTTCTTGGTGCCAGGGGAGTCTGGGTTGAGAGGGGGGCTGGGTCTAAATCAGCTCTCACGAGAAGGCTGGAGACAGGGAGCCATGGACAGCAGCGAGGCATAGAGAGCTGTGCAGGTGTGGGTACATCGAGGCAGGCTCAAGAGGCCTGGCATCCCCCAGCACGTCCCCCGTCCCCCATGAACACAGAGACAAGGCAGCCGGGCAGATGCACAAACACACAAGGCAGCCCCCTGGGCTCAGAGCAGGCAGACAAGGGGCAGGGTGGGCTGGGAGAGCATCTGGAAAGTTCTGCTCAGGGGCCTTGTGCGCCCACTCTGTGCCTGCTAGAGCACAGCAGAGGAGGAGACAAGAGGCTGCACTCCATGCAGAAGTGCAAATGCTTAGAAGTGACCCCCTCCCTCCAGCACCACGCTGGGCTTAGGAGGGGCGGTTCTACACCCACTTAGAGCCAGGGAAGGAAAGTCAGGCCCTAAAGATGGCTCTAGAACCCCACAGAGTTCCCGTTGCGCCCGGAAGCGTACGAGCCTCAGGCCGAATTCCCTGAACCTCAGTTTCCCGCTGTGCGCATGGGTGCCTACCATTTTGGGGGTCTCGGAAATTGAATTTGTGCCCCGGTGGAGGTCCAGGGGTCCCCCGGTGAGGTGTAACTATAGGTTAAAGCTGATTTCTTGTTTTGGGGGAGTGGGCAGGAGAAGCAGAGAGAGAGGGAAAGAGAGAGAATCCCAAGCAGGCTCTGCACTCCCAGCACAGAGCCTGACGCGGGGCTCGAACTCACGATCCGTGAGATCATGACCTGAGCCGAAGTCAAGAGTTGGAGGCTTGACCAGTTGAGCCCCCCGGGCGCCCCTCTACCAGCCATTCTGACAAACACAAACCTTCCTCCCAGACTCCACGCTCATCAGGTACCCACTGCCCACGAAATACCCACGCGGATGTCCCATCGTGTCCAAAAAGGACATCCTGTCAGCTCTACCCCCCAGAACACACCCCACCATCCGACCGTCTCCCCCCCGGCCCACTGTTCCCTGATCCCCACCACAACCTCTCACCAGGACTAACGCAGTCACCTCCTCGCTAGTGTCCCCGCTTCCGCTCTTGACCTCCTAGAGTCCACTTCAAACCCCAACAAGAGTGACCCCGTTCCTCCTCAGCTCAGAGTCCTCCTGTGGTCCCTGTCTCACTAAGTAGAGGCCAGAGTCCTGGCCTCTCTCTCTCTCTGACCTCTTCTCCCCCGCCCCATGTTGTTATTGTTGTTTATTTATTTTGAAAGAGGGAGAGAGAGCGCGAGTTGGAGAGCAGCAGAGAAGGAGGGAGAGAGAATCCCAAGCAGGCTCTGCATGTCAGCATGGAGCCCGATGCAGGGTTCACTGCAAAACTGGATGCAGGATTTGAACTCACGAACTGTGAGATTGTGACCTGAGCCGAAGTCAACCGACTGAGCCACCCCGGTGCCCTCCCTCCTTTTTTTTTTTTTTTTTTTTTTTTTAAAGTCCTCACTGTTCCTTGAATGCTCTGGGAACTCTCATGCCTCAGGGCCTTTGCACTTACCCTTCCCCCTACTTGGATTGCCCTGGCCCCAGATAGCCACACGTTTTGTTCCTTGCCTCCTGCAGTCCTTGGCTCGTACATCACCTCCTCTGTGAGATCTTCTCACCCTCTCACTCCTGATGTTTCTTTTTTTTTTTTTTAAGTTTATTTAGTTTGAGAGAGAGAGAGAGAAAGAGAGAGCATGAGCAGGGGAGGGGAAGAGAGAGAGAGGGAGAGGAAGAATCCCAAGCAGGCTCCATGCTCAGTGTGGAGACCAGTGAGGGGCTCGAACTCACAAACCGTGAGATCATGACCTGAGCCGAGATCGAGTCGGGCGCTTAACTGACCGAGCCACCCAGGGGCCCCGCTCCTGATCTTTCTTACCCTGTTCTATTCCTCTTTCCTCAACACCGACCATCTAACAGGGTTTACCACTTACTTATTGATGACGTCTGTGGTTAAGATGGTCAGTTTGATGTATCCACGGCTAGAGTCCCCAGTTATTGAAACGCTAATCCTGGTGTTGCCACGAAGGCATTTTGTAGATGCGATTAAAGTCTATATTTAGTTCACTTTAAGTAAGGAAGATTATCCTGGATAATCGGGGTGGGCCTGATCCAATTAGTTGAAAGGTTTAGAGAGCAGAAACTTCCTCTCTCGAATTCAGTGCCTTTCACTTTTTTACTACAAACCACAATGAGAAATTCATTTCACGTCTTTTTTTTTTTTAATGTTTATTTATTTTTGAGACAGAGAGAGAGACAGAGCATGAACGGGAGAGGGTCAGAGAGAGGGAGACACAGAATCGGAAGCAGGCTCCGGGCTCCGAGCTGTCAGCACAGAGCCCGACGCGGGGCTGGAACTCACGAACCGTGAGATCATGACCTGAGCTGAAATCAAGAGTCAGACACTCAACAACTGAGCCACGCAGGTGCCCCAAAATTCATTTCACATCCTTTTTTTTTAATGTTTTTTTATTTTTTGAGAGAGTGTGAGCAGGGGAGGGGCAGAGAGACAGGGAGACATAGAATCCAAAGGAGGCTCCAGGCTCTGAGCTGTCAGCACAGAGCCTGACGTGGGGCTCGAACCCATGAACTGTGGGATCATGACCTGAGCCAAAGTTGGATGCTCAACTGACTGAGCCACCCAGGCGCCCCTCATTTCACATCTTGATTACACACACACACACACACACACACACACACACATCTTAAACAAAAGTTTCACAAAATAATAATCATCTCAGTAATATTAACACGACAAAGAGCTGTTCAAATACTTTATACATATTGACTTAGCTAATACTCATCACAGTCTAAAGAGATAGATTCTGGGGTTAATCCCCACTTCACAGAGAGGAAAAGTAAGGCCCGGAGAGGTTAAGTAACCCTGTCCAAGTTTATACAACCAGCAAGTGGGAGAGTGTAAACCCTGACAGGCTGGCTCCAGAGTTGAGCAATTTCCACTATCCTGAGATGAGTGTTTTTTTTTTTAACACTTATTTATTTTTGAGACAGAGAGAGAGAGAGAGAGAGCATGAACAGGGGAGGGTCAGAGAAAGAGGGAGACACAGAACCTGAAACAGGCTCCAGGCTCTGAGCGGTCAGCACAGAGCCCGACGCGGGGCCCGAACCCACAGACCGCGAGATCATGACCTGAGTCGAAGTCGGATGCTTAACCGACTGAGCCACCCAGGCGCCCCCTGAGATGTGTCTTAAGAACGTCTGAAAATATCTAACAAACCAGAGTTCCTCCAAGCAATACTTACCCCACACAGCACATTCGGATATTTGGTTTCTTCAATGCTTGTGGCAACCCATTAAATATTTTTCAGGATCCACAGTTTAGAAAACATGCCTTAGAAAGGCTTCCCTGGGGTGCCTGGGTGGCTCAGTCAGTTGAGCGGCCGACTACTGGTTTGGGCTCAGGTCATGATCTCGCAGTTTGTGAGTTCGAGCCCCGAATCGAACTCCACGCTCACAGCTTGGACCCTGCTTTGGAACTTTTGTCTCCTTCTCTCTGTTCCTCCCCGACTCGTGCTCCTGCTCTCTCTCTCTCTCAAAAATAAATAAATGTTTAAGAAGGAAAGAAAGAGAGAGGAAGGAAGGAAGGAAGGACGGAAGGCAGGAAGGAAGGGAGAAAAAGAAAAGCTTCTCTGTTCAACCAGCATCCCAGGGCCCTGGCTCTCTGACCTCCTACACCCACACCTACAGACCTCTATCTGCCTCACCTCTGCCCATGGTTCCTTGTCTCCGGCCTTCTCATGAGCTCCAGACCTGATGTGGATCCACAGCCCCCCCAACCCACCCTTCTCTGGTTCCACCAGCATCCTGGATGCCTCCTCTCGATGCCCGGCGTGTTAGCTTTCCCAGCGCTTCCATAACAAAGTACCACAAACCAGTGACTTAAAACGAAAGGTATTCTCCTAGTTCTGGAAGCTGGAGACCCGAAATCGAGCTGGTGGCAGTGCCGCAGTCCCCCCGAAGACGCTAGGGGAGGATCCTTCCTCGCCTCTTCCTCCGGCCTCCTTGCTTCCTTCCTTGCCTCTTGGAGTTTCTGGAAGCCCCCGGCCTGCCTTGGCTTGTGGTAGGATCGCTCCCATCTCTGCCTCTGTCTTCCCTCCGTGCGTCTCTTTCCTCTTCATATAAGGACACAGGTCATGTTGGATTAACGGTCCCTCCTACTCAAGCATGGCCTTATCTCAACTAATTACATCTCCAATGACCCTATTTCCAAAGAAGGTCTCATTCTGAAGTCATGGGGCGGTTAGGACTTCCACGTATCTTTCTGGGGGGACAAAGCGGAGTGCCTTACAACCACCTTGTCCTAGCTGACTCCACACCCCCGACAGGAGCCTGGAGAAGAGGACCGGCTGTCACCTAGAGGGCTCCCTTCCCCTCCCAGACTGACAGTCTCACCCCCTGTACATGCTGCCTCTCAAATATCTCCCAATTCATTTCTACCCTTCCCACCGTCCCCTGCCTAGTCTCCTCCACCTCTCTTCCTAGCTCCCTCCTGCCCCTGCCCCAGATTTCTCTTTTAAGTCTGGCCAATAGTCTTCCTCCTTCCCATAAGAGCGGGGGAGAGGGGTGTCTCTCTAAAGCACAAATCAGACCCTGTCCTTTCTTGCTCAGAACCTGCACTGAAGTTCCTTAATGCTGCCCACCAGGCCTGGTGTGGGCTGGCCCTGAGCTCTGGACCTCATGCGGCCCATGGCGGGACCTCATATAAACCCAGCCCTGGCGAAAGTCAACTTGTGTTACTCACTGTGCACCTGCACCCACTCAGACAAGTGCGACCCGAGAAAAATCTGTCTCACTTCAACCTCATAGCCGAGAACCTCCAAAGATTGGGTCTATCTGTCTACATTTCCCCGGCCACTCACTCACTATTTCAATGCCTTTCTCCTTTGTTGTCCCTCACCTCGGAGCCTCCCTCTCACCTCAGACCCTGCTTCCTACTCTCCTGAGACAACCGAAGGAACAGAAGAGAAAATTCACATGGCCCTGACATCACATCCTGCCTCCTGCCTGCCTCTGTGCCCTCCCCCTCCCACTGTTTTCTGTAGATGACCAGCTCGTGCCCCTTGGACCACTCTCTACTTGCGCCCGCCCTGCCTAGTCAAGGCTCCAGCACTCTCCCCTCTCTCCTCTGCACCATTAATCTCCCCTCTTGTGATTCATCCTGAATCGGGACACACCATACTTTTACAACTCCCATCTTAAATAAACCTCTGGAGATCCCATGCCCCCTTCCAGATATACCCCTTTGCTGTGCTAGAAAGGATCATCTACACTGGTTCTCCCCAAACCCTCTCAACAAACACATAAGCAAACCCTCTCTTGAACCCATCCAGTCAGACCACTGCCCCCACCGCATCACCAAAGTTGCCCTCTTCGAGATTACTAATGACTTCCAGATTGCTGGTCCCAATGGTCAGCTCTCAGGCTTATGGGCCTTGGGCTCTAGGCAGCATTTGGCATTGATTCCTTCCTTTGTCTTTGATTGACGCCCTTCGCTTGGCCTCCCGGACAGCAGACAGCCCTGGGTCTCCTCTCATTTTACTCATTCTTCAACCTCCTTTGCTGGTGTCAGCCCTCTACCACTGGAGTGCCCCCACCTCAGGCCGGAGACTTCTATCTACAGCTGTTCCCTCTCTAACCTCTCCCATTCTCGGGGATTTAGATTCATGTAGTCACTGACAACGTCTAAATTTATATCTCATGACCCAACCGCTCCCCTGACGTCCAGTCTCAAACATCCAACTGCCTACCCCACATCTGTACTCGGTTGGGTAAAGGCCACCTCAAGTTTGGGGAAACTTGAACTCTTGATCCACATGAATCCCTGCCCATCTTCCCTTCTGGTAGCTCCAGACTTCCTGTTGCTCAGACCAAAGACGATGGAGTCACCCTCAACTCCCCTCTTTCTCTCGCTTCCTGTACCCAGTTCTACTGCCCCCACCCTCCCCGCCTACCCCTCTGGCGGGAACCCCCACGCCCTCTCTCCTGAGCCACCTGTCTCCTCAATTCCCTGAGCCCCCAGCTTCCACTCTTGCTTCTAAACTCCATTCCTCCCCGCCGCGGAGGAAGCCTATTAAAACCAGAGCCAGACCATGGCCTTCCTCTGCTCCGGGACCTTCTGTGACTCTCACTTAGGTAAAGGCCGAAGGAAGTCCCTTACAGGGCTCGGTAAAGCCCGCACGTTCCTGGAACACCGCAGGGCACAGCCTTACTTCTGGCTGCACCCGCTTCCTCACCTCCTTCGCGTGTCTACTCAAATGTCCCCTTCTCAGGTAGGTCTCCCTTGCCAACTTATTTTAAAGTCACAGACACATCCAGGCACCATACCCCCCAACCCTGTTCCGAGGTCTGTGTTTTCCCCATAATGTTCATCACCTCCTCACGTATGTATCATATTTGCATACTGTTTCTCCCAACTAAAATGTGATTTTAGCGTTTATTTTTTTTTTTTACGTTTATTTATTTTTTGTGTGTGTGTGTGAGACAGAGAGCGAGCGGGGGAGGGGCAGAGAGAGAGGCAGACACAGAATCTGAAGCAGGCTCCAGGCTCTGAGCTGTCAGCACAGACCCGGACGCGGGGCTCCAGCCCACGAACCATGAGATCATGCGTGACCTGCTTAACCGACTGAGCCACCCTGGTGCTCAGATTTTTTTGTCTTTTGTATTCGCTGCACTTGGAACCGCGTAGGTGCTCAATAACTATTTGTTGAATAGATGAACGAAACGCTGTCTGTTGAATGACCTTGAGGACTCCTGCAAAGATGCAAATCAAATTTCTCAGCCCGACTTAACTCCATCACCCTTTCTTCCAGCTCAGCCAACCCGTGTTCTAGATTAATTGCTGCCTCCGCGCCTCTGCTTAAAGCCGTACCTGCGCCAGGATCACCCTCCCTACACGCCGAACTCTCCCTCTAAATTCTCGCTCCCCGCGCCATGACGTCACTGTGTGGACAGGGGCCCCCAGGCACCGTTGGAAGGTTGACGGGTTGCCATGGTTACTGCACCGCCTGGGGTGGAATATCCCCAGGGTGCCCCGCCCCCGTGGGTACGAGTTGGCTGGCAGATCCAGGGCAGCCCCGCGCCGGGGCAGGTACGAGTGGGCGGCAATCCGGTTTTCTTACGCCCCCGCCCCGCCCACACCGTTGTCATGGAAACGCAGCGCATCCCTTTAGCGCCGTCTCCCTCCCCTTTCTCCTAGCGAAGGGGACCCAGCACAGTTAAGAGGGCTGGGTTCGGCTGGAAGACTGGTCGAAAAGCGAGGACGCAGCTTGTTCTCAGCGCTCTCTCTCCATCATTTCTCCCACTTCCTCCGAGGATTGCTACGCCTGCGCAGGGACGCAGCCCCGGGATACCAAAGCTAACTAGGAGCGAGGGGCACGCATGCGTGGACAGAGTTCCGCGCGAATGCTCTTGTGGCCTCAAGAAGCTAGGGGAACGAACGCAGCGCTAATGTTGCGCCTGCGCAGCTAAGCCCCCACGCGAGGAGGGCGGTGGAAGGCAATTCTGCGCTTGCGCCGTGGGAGGGGCGTGAAACTCTAGCGGTAAGGGCGTTGGGGGCTGACTGGCGCTAGGTGCGCCTGCGCCATGGCTCTTGGGGCGGACGGGGGCGGGGCCCAGAGGGGGACGAGAGAGGAGGGGGGAGGGAAGAGGCCGCAGAAGCCCGAGCCTTGACCGACGGGCAGGCGGGGGCTGCGGCGGCGCCGGTGAGTGACCCGCGGCCCGACTCGGTCCCCACCCTCCACGACCCTCACTCTTCATGGAGTCCCCCATCGCCTCCGTTGTCCCCTCTTACTCCCGGACCCCTTTACCCCCAGAGATCCTCTTAATTCCTGGCAATCCCCAGAGCCCCCACAATCCCCGCAGACCCTAATCCCTAGTATTTGATAGTCCCAGCTTCTCCACTGTCCCAGGAGCCCCCAACTCCCCATTCTACCTGGACATCCCTTCTGAGGACCCCATCTCGTACCGTTCTTACAGACGTCCTATTGCCCCGGAGCCCCCAGAGCGCTCCTCTGCTCCAGATCCCCCCTTCTTGCTGCGTCTCTCCTTCAGCATCTCCTTACCCCCATGCTTCTTCGACCCCGAGACACCCCCATTCTCCCTCCATTTCGCTTTCTCCCATGCCCCCATTCTCCTCTAACTCCTGCAGACACCCCCTCTTCTTTCGCCTTTCCTCATTTCTCTCCACCCCTCCAGACCCTCCCCCAATTTCCATCAACTCCTCGGCGTGGCACTTTGCGCCGCGCGAGGCACAAGAGGAGCGCTCGGCGGGTGTCAGCTATTATTAGGCGCTCCGAATGTCCCCCGTGGCCCGTCGCCCCCGGCCACTCTCCGCCCCAACCCCTGGCCCCGGGGGCATTGGAGGCGGTGTCTGGGCGGCCAGGGTGGGGCTGGCGGCGCGCGGACGCCGAGCCCCCGCCAGCGCCGTGCGCCCTGTGCCCGCAGCGCCGGCGCCCCCCCATGCGCCAGGCGGCCGGACGGCGGCGTCGGGGGGCGCCATGGCCTCGGCGGCGGCGGGCGAAGCGGAAGAGACCACCCGGCTGCGCAAGCCGCGCTTTTCGTTTGAGGAGAACCAGATCCTGATCCGTGAGGTGCGCGCCCACTACCCACAGCTCTACGGCGCGCAGAGCCGTCGGGTGAGCGTGGCCGAGCGGCGGCGTGTGTGGGACGGCATCGCCGCCAAGATCAACGGCATCACCAGCTGGAAGCGCACTGGCCAAGAGGTGCAGAAGCGCTGGAATGACTTCAAGCGCCGCACCAAGGAGAAGCTGGCCCGCGTGCCGCACTCCACGCAGGGCGCCGGGCCTGCCGCCGAGGACGCCTTCTCCGCGGAGGAGGAGACCATTTTTGCCATCCTGGGGCCGGGAGTGGCGGCACCGGGAGCCGGTGCCGGAGCCGAGCAGCCCTCGGTGGCCGCTTCCTCACAGCCGTCAGCCGCAAGTGCGGGCACCCAACGCTACGTCTTGTCGGAGGACCGCAGGGAAGACCGACGGGCAGGTGAGTTCCTTCGGTGTCACCGTAGCCAGAGCAAGACAGTCGCGAACTCAGCTGTTTGCTCGGCACGGTCCCCCAGCTCTTTACGTGGCTTGCCCAAAGTCCCACAGCCCATGACTGTCAGCGTCGTGAACGGAACCTAGAACGCCTGGCTCCAGAGTCCACACCTGGGATTATCAGCACAGGCAGGATTTCATTAAACGTAACGTAGGGTAGTGACCAATGGAGGCTGACCGGGCTCCAGTCGTGACTTTGTCACTCAGCTGTGTCATTCTGGGTACGTTATCGCAGGTCAGTTTCCACATCTGTAAAATGGGGATTAAAAAAAAAAAAAAAAGCCCCCACCTCAAAAGCCTGCCGTGAAGATTGAACGAGTTAATATGCGTAAATTGCTGAGTACAGCGCTTCCTGAACCTTCCTCGTTCGCTATTGATAGGATTACCAATGCTGCGAGGTATGAACTATTTTGCCATTTTATGTATCAAAGCCTTGGAGAGGTTTGGTAACTTTCCCAAGGTCATGCCATGTATAGGGGAAGTGTGGAGAGCAGAGTACAAAGACATCCCACTTGGCCTTGACTCTGGCTTCTTATTTCTTCTACAGCTATTTCCCCAGCACCTCCCCTGTACTGGGCAGTGTTGGGGACACTGCGGTGAGGGAGACATCTCCAGCCCTGCCCTCCTGGGCCTGAGTTTGGGTGTCCCGAGGGGGCACCTAACCCAGGCTGGAGGTCAAGGAAGGCTTCCTGGAGGAGGAGACATCAGAACAGCAGAGTGAGAATGAAGAGCTGAGGAAGTGTTGCCGGTAGAAGAAACAGCATGTAGAGTGGCTTTGAGACAAGAAAGCTTAGCCAGTTTAGGAACTGAGAAGTTTCCAAGTTAGAGGAAGGGGAAAGTAGAAAGATTGAAGAAATGTTTTGAGATGAGGTCAGAGAGGTCAGCAGAGGCCAGACAGTGAAGAATTTTATCCAGAATGCCATACGGAGTCACTGAAGGGTGTTTTCAGAAAGGGACGGAGGTGGATATGATCAAACAAGTTCAGGATCATGTGGTTCAGAGAGTTTCATTCATCCACCCAAGGTCACCCAGAAAGTAAGGAGTAGAATTGGGACTCAAATGCAGGTTGTGTCCAACTCACAATGCATGCACTTAACTTAACCACTGGGCTAGATTGTCTGGCAATCACAACAACAATTAATATTGACTGAGAGTTAATGGGCATGCCAGAATTAGATCACACGCAGTTTGTAAGTGAAGGTCAGAACTTGGGACTTTATCTTCAGGGCATTTGGGAGGCGTGAAAGTGTCTTAAGCAGGAGAGAGAGACACGATCACGTGGGACCCCTGTTCTCCACAGGAATCTCAAACCTCACTGTTTCTGTCTGTGAAACGGCCACACTGAACCAGGGCAGAGACGGCAAACATTTTTTCGAGAGTCGTACAACTGTGTTATTCCTGCATTAATTCAACAAATATTTATCGAGCGCCTATTCTGAGGGAGGCGCTGTGGCAGATGCTGGGAAGACTGTGGAGAAAAAGCCACCTTCCCTTTTCTTACGGAGCCAGCATTCCAGTTATTGGAGAAAGACACGAACAGACAACCCCAAAACAGATCACATACCAGGAGGTGATAAGAACTAAGAAGAAAAACAAAGCATGTTAAAAGGATAGGGAGTTGGGGTGCCTGGGTGGCTCGGTCCGGTGAAGCGTCCAAATCTTGATTTCCGTTCAGGTCGTGATCTCACGGTTCGCAGGTTCGAGCCCCAGGCTGGCCTCCCCGCTGACAGTGCAAAAGCCTACTTGCAAGTCTGTGTCTCCCTCATTCCCCTAGCCCCTCCCCCGCTAGCACTCTCTCCCTCAAAAATAAATAAACATTAAACCCATGAAAGAGGACAGTAAGTGATGGAAGGGGGTTGCTCTAGATAGTGTAGTCAAGGAGGGCTTCTCTGAGAAGGTGGAATTTGAGCAGAGACCTGAATAGAGAAATTGCGGCAAGTAGATAATCTCATAGAACAGCACTTGAGCCAGAGGAAGCAGTATATGCAAAGGCCCGGAGGCAGGAATGTGCTTAAAGCATCCTTGATTAGAACCTCACGCAAATTTACCCACTGCGTAAAATTCATAAAAGACAAACGGGCTTTGATTGAAAGACTGGAATGGGGCCTGGGGCGGCCTGAGGTGTCTGTGTTGACACTAGAGGAGAGCTCAGGATAATTTATCTCTGACCTAATATTTGAAAACAAAAAAACAAACAGTAACAGCATTGAAGATGCACTGTGCCTGGGGTGATTCAGTTAATCCCTGTGACGGCCCTCAGGGAGAGGTTCTGTTATTCGGTCACTTGGTCCTTTGCCTGCTTACACACGCGCGCGTTGCACACACACACACACACACACACCTATTTTACAGGTGGGGAAATGGAGGCCGAAAGGTTGCAAATAAATGATTTTAAATGTGGCAGCGGCCCTTCCGTGACCCCTGTGGGCACGAAGTGTGGGCCATTTTCTATTCTATTGTTCAGTAGGCTAGAAGAACAGTATTCCAGAGTGGCAACAATCTGGAGTGGTAAGGGAGACTTACCACTCTTGAGCCCTCAAATGCCTCTTCTCGCATTCACCAGCACTGTGATGTCTCTCTGGGCCTCAGGTCTCTGCATCTGTAAAATGGGATGATAATGGCGGCACGTACCCCTTCCCCTCCACCCCCGCCCCCAGGAGAATGGCTGAGAGGACTCACTGGAATAACGTAGGAGGAAAGCATAGCCGCTTCACCCAGGGCCTGGCCAGGAAAGTGTCCAACAAGTGTTAGCTCCGGTTATCATCTCTCTCCGTGCCTCCCCCACCTCCTCTGCCTGCCTGGTCCAGGGAGGCTGGACCCCCAGCATTGAAGGCTGGAGGGGATTGGCTGTTTCTGCAACAGGAGAGCAGGGAGATCAGATCTGGCCTAGGAGCAGGAAGCAGGCTTCTCTGAGGAAGGACTATCTGAACTGGCCAAGAGGCCATGCAAGGGGGATACTCTTAATAGAGGGAACCTCACGTACACTCTCCCTGAGGCAAGGAAGAGGGACCGAAAGGGGTAAGGGCTAGGGCTTTGTAGCCTTAGGGGCTGGACTGTCCCCTGTGGGTGCTGGGGAGCTGTGGGAGGGTTGCAGCAAGGACCTGGGGCCTGGGGCCCCCATCCGTGCTGACTCCTTGGAAGCCACAGTTCTTTTTTCATTAAAGAAAACATTTTGTGCTGGACATTGTTCTAGGCGCTGGGTAAACAGCAGCGAACAAAACAAAGCCCTGCCTGATGGAGCTGACATCAGGAGGAGGAGACAGACAACAAACAGAGCGACCCCATGCCAGGTGGAGATAAGTGCTAACAAAAGAAATCAGGTAGGGTTAGGAGAGCGAAGAGGACAGAGATGGGAAATGCTGTCGACAGAAGGTCAAGGAAGATCTTCCCAAGGAGGCCGCATTTGAGCAGAGGAGCTGAGAGAGAGGGAGCCAGGCAGGTGTCTGGGGAAAGATCTTTCCAGGCCAAGGAACAGCACATGCAAAGGCCCCGAGGCAGGAGCAGGCGTATTGTGTGTGTGGACCAACAGGAAGGCCAGTGTGGCTGGAGCCTAGTGAGTGAGAGAGAGAAGGGAAGGGGTAGAGCTGAGGTCAGGGAGGCACTGGAGCAAATTGTGCGGAGCCTTGAGAGCCTCAGGGACTTTGCTTTTAGTCTGAGACGTGAGAGCCCCAGGAAGCTTTTGAGCGGGGGAAAGACAACGTCTGACTTGTATTTGTTAAACACCTTTATTGAGATACAATTCCCATACCGTACCGCCACCCCTTTAAAGAGGACAGTGCGGTAGCTGTTAGCATCCTCGTGGAGTTGGGCAACCATCGCCACTGTCAATCTTAGAACATTTTCGTCACCCGAAAAAGAAACCCCGCATCTCTCAGCCATCACCCCGACCTGGCCCCCCCCAGCTCCGCCCAGCCCCAGGCAACCACTAATCTACTTTCCGTCCCTGGTAGCTTTGCCTGTTTGGACATTTCCTATACACGGATCCTCGGATATGTGGTCCTCTGTGGGTAGTGTAACCGACACGTATATTGTTTGGACCTCTGAGACTTTGGAGGAGGCCGGCGACCCAGTCGAGGAAGCAGTTGCAAAAGTCCCAAGCGGGAAATGCGGGTGGTTGGACTGGGAGGGGCTTGTGGAGGTGGATGGAAGCGGGACGTTGAAATAGTTTGAAGGCAGAGCCAGTGACCATTGTACATGGACAGTGTCTGGGGCGAGAAACAGAGTGAAAGTTGTGCCCCCCCCCCCAGCGGCTGGAAGGATGGGGCTGTCATCAGCAGCGATGGGGGGCGGCGGACCCGGGAGCGGGATGTGAGAGGGTCAGGAGCTCAGCTCCAGGCAGGAGAGTGGGAGGCAATACTAGACCATCCAGGGGCTGTGCGGCCGGTACACAAATGGAGCAGAGGTTTCAGGCAGGGCCCGGAAATCTGAAAGCCTCTGTATGCAGACTCTGTCCAAGTTCAGGAGCGTGAATGAAGTCTCAGGTGACACGAGGCCGCGTGCGGAAACCCAACAGGCTTGGGGTTGAGGGTTGAACTGGTACAGACCACAGCTGAGGGAGAAATCCCACCACCCGGCCAGAGAGAGCCCACGGAGGTGTGTGGTGGGGGGAGCGTCCAGATAGTTGGAGGAGCCTTCTAGAATGTTGGTTCTGCCTGGCTCCAGCAGGGGACCCTCCAGGACCCTGTTTCCACCAAGGCTGGCATCAGCCACCAGGGGGTCATTCGCTATATTGTTTTTCTCCCCTGTGTCCTCCTCCAAGGCCCGATCTGACTTGGGTTTTGAAAAGATGGCTCTGGAGCCAGGGCGGGTGGGAGGTGGAAAGGGGAAATCGAGACACATGGTGGGGGGAGGGGGGTCACGTCACCTTACCTACATCTCTCTCTCCACAGATACACCAGCCCACAGCAAGGGGGGCTCCAGCAGCCCCGAGCAGTGGGGCCGGCCCTCCTGCAGCCCCCAGGAAGGGGGCTGCCCGCCACCCAAGGAGCGTGAGTCCCCGCCCCCTCCGGCCCTGCAGACCGTGCAGCTGCCGCGCCTGGCCTTGTCTCCTCCGCCCCCGGCCCCTCCACCGCCACCACCCCAGCCGCCTCAGCAGGTCCACGTGGCACCCTCGTCCCCCAGCCCACCACCTCCTCCACTGCCACCACCCACGCCCTCGGCCCCGGACCCCTCCCTGGACTTCCTGCGGGCCCAGCAGGAGACGGCCAACGCCATCCGGGAGCTGGCTGGCACCCTTCAGCAGGGACTGGCCAAACTGAGCGAGGCCCTCAGCGCCCTACTGCCCCTTCTGCCCGGAACCGCCGTCGACAGGCTGCCCCCACCTCTGCCCCCACCCCCACCCCCCAGGCCCCTCTTGCCCCCGCCCACCCCGAAAGCGGAGATCACCCCAGAGCCCGTGTCCGTGGTGGCTGCTGTGGTGGACGGAGCGGTGGTAGCAGCCAGGGGGGTGATCATCGCCCCTAGGAGCGAGGAGGCGGGGGCCCCCCGGCCTCCCCCGGCTCCCCTTCCTCCCCACGACTCACCCCCACACAAGAGGAGGAAAGGTTTCCCTACACGGAAGAGGCGGGGGCGTTGGAAATCTCCCTGAAATCTGCTGTTGGGTTCGAGCTCCTTCTGCCTGTACCTCCTCCCCACCCCCACCCCCAGCTTAGCCCAGTGGAGGAGGGCGACGCACCTTCCCCATCTCGGCTGCACCCTGGCTCCCTGCTGCGGGGGGGCGCGAGCACCCCACTCCCTATACTAGTTAGTGCCTGATTCTCAGGGGGGCTTGTTGATGGGTCCCCCACCCCCTTCTCCAGTACAGCGCTGTCTGCCTGGCTGCTTCCCTGAACCCTAACTTCTAAGCCATCAATTTTACGTTATTTATTATTGCCCTTTGTGGGTTGCGGAGAGAACCTCTCGGGTCTGCACATGCGCCCCCCTTCCCTAACAGCTCCTGGTCTTGACTTGAAGAGAATTGACCCGTAGGGGCCTCCTCACCTCCCCAATCCAGACTTTGGAGGGGGTGGGAGTCGCAAGACAAATCAGAATATGGATGACAAAGGATATAGCAGTCTGTACCCTAGGGAGAGGGGGCAGAGTTCTCACTGGGGAGATACAGGTTGGGCCCTCTGCCTCCCATTGCCGTCTCTGACTTCCAGAGCTCAACCCCCTCATTTCTCCCCGGTGGTGACAAGATATGAATAAACTTATTTTTAATACAATTACTTCGGGCTCTGAGACAGGCCTGGGGTTTCAGCACCTACACCTGTCCCCCTCACCACCCTCCCTCCCCCGACCCTGCCTCCATGGACCAGTGGCATCCCTTTGAAGTTGGGAGGCTGGTGATTTTCCAGCTTTTTTCTTTCTTTCTTTCTTTCTTTTTTCTTTCTTTCTTTCTTTCTTTCTTTTTCTTTCTTTTTCTTTCTTTCTTTCTTTTTCTTTCTTTTTTCTTTTCTTCCTCTTTTCTTTCTTCCCTTCCTTCCTTCCTTAAAGCCATCAGATCCTGTGTTCAAATCTTATTCCAACTTATTCATCCTTCCCATACCAGCCTAAGTGTCCTCTCCTCCAGGAGAGCTTTCTGGATTTCCTCCTCCAGGCTAAGATGGGTCTGCTCAGATTATCTTCTAGTGTCCTCTGTTCTCTAAATGAATACATGCCTTTATCTGTTTAAAGCTTCCCCCACACACACACCCCCACCCCCTTTTCATGAAGGCAAGAGCTGGTTTTCTTTTTTACTCCCAAACCTGCTGGAAAGCAAAGTAGCCAATAACCACCACCCTGAAATCAGCCACACCTGGCTCCGTCCCTGGTGCTGCCCTGGCTAGCTGTGTGGGTCTCCCTTTTCCTTGTCTGTAAAATGGGCATAACAATGTAGGCGTCTACATCTACATTCTATGTTCATCCTTCAGGTCTCAGCTCAAATATCGCTGCCTCAGGAAAGTCTTTTCTGGCACTCCCTCTCCCCTAGCAGTCGGGGGGGTGGGGGGGTAGGGAGGTGGGGAGAATGCAGTTAAATAATCATTTGAGTAAATTTAAGTTGAATGTCTGCCTCCATCACCAGGATGAGCCTTGTCAGGGCAAGGCCTGAACGTATCTCAGTCACTGCTGTGTCCTCAGCCTTGCCCGACACAGAAGAGGGTTGCATCTTTGAATTAATGAGCAGCTTAAAAAACGGTTTCCACTTATGTATGCTGTTCCTTTTCTGGGCCAGACACCATGCTAAACGTTTATATGCGTGTTTTCATTTCAACTTGGAGCTATCCAATGAAGAGCAACTTCTACAGCGTCTCTGTCCTGAGAAGTGTAGGGACTTGCCCTAAACCTGCCAGGGGACAATCCCAATTCAGCCCACCTGAAGCCGAACTCTGGCCAGAACTCTTGACCCCACCAGGAGTGTTTACTGAAGAATGGCTTAAACGCAATTTTAGGTGATCCCTGAATGGCCTCTTTAGTGGTTCCATACATAGTGTTAACTTACTTGATTAAAATGTAGCTAGTACATAAAAAAAAAGTAGGACTGTGCCCATAATACAGACATACCTCATTTTATTGCGCTTCGCAGATACTGCATTTTTTTTTTTTTAAGTTTATTCGTTTTGAGAGAGAGAAAAGGAGAGAGAACACAAGCAGGGAGGAGCAGATAGAAAATCCCAAGCAGGCTCCGCACTGTCCACGAAAAGCCTGATGCAGGGCTCAGACTCACCAACCATGAGGTCATGACCTGAGCTGAAATCAAGTGGGACACTTAACTGAGCCCCCCCCCCCCCCGCCCCCGGGCGCCCCAGATACTGCATTTTTTTAGAAGCTGAAGGTTTGTGGCAACCCCGCCACAAGCAAGTGTATCAGTATCCCTTTCCCAACAGCCGCTCACTTGTATCTGTGTCACATTTGGGTAATTCTTTGACTATTTCAAATTTTCTCATTACATTTGTTACGGTGCTGTGTCATCAGGGACAAAATCTGAAAGCTCAGACGATGGTGACCATCTTTTTTGGCAATAAAGTATTTTTTAGAATTTTTTTTTTTTTTTTTAATGTTTATTTTTGAGAGAGTTAGAGCGTGAGCAGGGGAGGGGCAGAGATGGAGAGAAAGAATCCGAAGCAGGCTCTAAGCTGGCTCGAGCTCACCAACTGTGAGATCGTGACCTGAGTGGAAGTGGGACACTTAACCGACGGAGCCACCTAGACGCCCCGGCAATAAATGTATTTTTAAATTAAGGTATGTACCTTGTTTCTTTGGACATAATGCTGTTGCACACTTAATACGTTACAGCCTAAACTTAACTTTTAGATGCACAGGAAAAACCAGAAAGTTTGTTTGACTTGCTCTATTGTGCTATTTGCTTTATTGCCAAGATTTGTTGTATCGTGGTGGTCTGGAGGGAGAATGCAGTATTTCCGAGGTATGCCTGTATTGCCCAGGAGGAGGCAAAAGTAGATGGCCTTTTGTCCCATGGGAGTCCATATAAAGAAAACAATACAGGTTGTAAGTGAAATTGCAAAGCTGAGGCTGATGTTTGGATAACAAAATCACAGCAGCTGTGATTGCAGCGGGCTGGGGGAGAGGAAGCAGACAGTCCGATTAGTTTGAAAACCAGTAATGAATGCAACTCGGGCAAGTCACGTCAATACTTTTGAGCGCTTATCACGGACCCAGGCTTAGCGGACAGAAAGAGGGTGATGGGGGGTTAGAACCCAAAGACTTGCCTCTCCTCCCCTCCCTACTCTTCCAGTCTGACTCCCACCGTTCCAGATGTTGAGAAGAAAAACCTGGCGGGGGGAGTCCCCAAAGCCCGGTTGGGCCGATCAGGGAATGAGCACTCAAGGCTGGAGAAAGGTGGTTTCCCCGGAAACTAACCCCACGACTCTTACTCGCCATCTCTGGCCTCCGTCCCTTCCCCCAAATTAGGGAGCAGTAGAGGGTGAGGATTTCCTCAACCCAGTGCTCCGAAAAAACGTAAAGCCACCCCAAAATTGAGCCGGGGGTGGAAGACAGCGGGAATCGGGAAGGCCTCCCCCCACCTCCCATTCAGCGGAAGTGCGTCCTTTGTCCTCGCTGCAGAGCATTTTGGGAATTGTAGTGAGTGGTTGATGGGGCTGGCAGGGAGAGATACAGTGTAACCCTTTGTAGAC
This sequence comes from Panthera leo, assembly GCF_018350215.1. Lineage (NCBI taxonomy): Eukaryota > Metazoa > Chordata > Mammalia > Carnivora > Felidae > Panthera > Panthera leo. Next base: position 10,959,180 of record NC_056693.1, read on the forward strand.
CAGAGCGCGCCGGCAGAACTGGAAGAGAGTTCGAGGGCGCTCGACCACTCTCTTTAATGGATGAGGCAACTGAGGCAGAGGCCTTGACCGAGAGGCCTTCGTTCTTCCCCTTTCTCCCGCTGTTGCCAGCCCCATTCCGAGAATGGTATACAAGAGTGGAGGAAAACGAACTGCCATGCAGAACCCTCCCTCCCCCAGTTGCCAGCTTCCCGTCCCCCTACCCCGAAACCGTCCAATCAGAGCCCCTCCGCCCCGCCCCAGGAGATGCTGCCTTCCTTACCAGTCATTGGCCCACCTCTGATGGGCGGGGAACTGAGCCTCAGAAAGAGCAAGACTTTTGCCTAAAGCTGCACAGCAAGTCGGAACAGAAATTATGCGCGCGGAACCCTGTCCACTTCCTACCATTTCTGAACCCGTGGCAGCTCTGGCCATTCATATCTCCTTTCCGCCCCCAAACCCTGTGCCGGAGCTCCGCGAAGCGCGCCGAACTCCCTGCCCCGCCGTGATGAGTGGTCGGGTTTGCGCGTCGGAGAGGCGGCGAGCCCACTCCCTCTGCCGCCGGCTGTCCCCTTTAAGAATCAGCCCCGGCGGGACTACGTTTCCCAGAAGGCTTTGCCGGCGCGTTATGTAACTTTCCCTGCGAAGCGGCCTCTGGGGCAGAAGGAGGTGGAGGCGGCGACGGCCGTTGCAACGGCGGCGGCGTCGGCGGCGGGAGCGGCGGGAGCCCGAGGCGGCGGCGCCCGCGGCCCATCGCGGGGCCCGAGCTGTGCGCCTCGGCCGGGAGCCCGGACCGGGCGGGGGCGCCGACGTGCCTCTAACAAGCTTTTCAAGGAGGCGGGAGTGAGGAAAAAGGCTTAGGGCCCAGGGGGCGGGGAAGGGGGGCCGGGCCTGGATCGGCGGGGAGGCCGAGCCGGAGGCCTGACTGTGGCTCGCGCGGTCCGGGGGACACGAATCAAACGTCGGCGGCGCGGATCGTACGTCGGCGGCGGGTGGAACGCCGGGGCTCGGCGGCGCGCGCGCGGGGGGTCATGGCGTCGGTGCAGGCGTCCCGCCGCCAGTGGTGCTACCTGTGCGACCTGCCCAAGATGCCGTGGGCCATGGTGTGGGACTTCAGCGAGGCTGTGTGTCGCGGCTGCGTGAACTTCGAGGGTGCGGATCGCATCGAGCTGCTCATCGACGCTGCCCGCCAACTCAAACGCAGCCACGTGCTCCCCGAGGGCCGCTCTCCCGGGCCCCCCGCCCTCAAGCACCCGACCACTAAGGACCTGGCTGCGGCCGCTGCACAGGGGCCTCAGTTACCGCCTCCGCAGGCCCAGCCCCAGCCGTCAGGAACAGGCGGCGGCATCTCTGGCCAGGACCGCTATGACAGGGCCACCTCGTCGGGCCGCCTCCCCCTACCCTCGCCCGCCCTGGAGTACACCCTGGGGTCCCGCTTGGCTAATGGGCTGGGCCGCGAGGAGGCCGTGGCGGAGGGGGCGCGAAGGGCCTTGCTTGGCTCTATGCCCAGCTTGGTGCCCCCCGGGCTGCTGGCAGCTGCGGTGTCTGGCCTGGGAAGCCGAGGCCTGACGCTGGCACCCGGCTTGAGTCCTGCCCGTCCAGCTTTTGGCTCCGATTTCGAGAAGGAGAAGCAGCAGAGGAATGCGGATTGTCTGGCAGAACTGAACGAGGCCATGCGTGGCCGGGCAGAGGAGTGGCACGGGCGCCCCAAAGCGGTGCGGGAACAGCTGCTGGCGCTGTCAGCCTGTGCCCCCTTCAACGTCCGCTTCAAGAAGGATCACGGGCTGGTGGGGCGGGTGTTCGCTTTTGATGCCACTGCCCGCCCGCCCGGCTACGAGTTCGAGCTGAAGCTTTTTACCGAATACCCCTGTGGTTCTGGCAACGTGTATGCGGGAGTCCTGGCCGTGGCGCGCCAGATGTTTCACGATGCTCTGCGGGAGCCGGGCAAGGCTCTAGCCTCCTCAGGCTTCAAGTACCTCGAGTATGAACGGAGGCACGGCTCCGGGGAATGGCGCCAGCTGGGGAGCTGCTGACCGACGGTGTCCGCAGCTTCCGAGAGCCAGCTCCCGCCGAGGCCCTGCCCCAGCAGTACCCAGAGGCAGCCCCTGCAGCTCTATGTGGCCCGCCGCCGCGAGCCCCGTCCCGGAACCTGGCGCCCACGCCACGCCGTCGCAAGGCATCCCCTGAGCCCGAGGGTGAGGCGGCTGGGAAGATGACCACCGAGGAGCAGCAGCAGCGGCACTGGGTAGCACCCGGTGGCCCGTTCTCCGCCGACACCCCTGGTGTGCCCTCACCCATCGCCGCCCTGAAGAATGTGGCCGAGGCCCTGGGCCACTCCCCCAAGGACCCTGGCGGGGGTGGGGGCCCCGTGCGCGCTGGGGGTGCCAGCCCCGCAGCTTCCTCCGCAGCCCAGCCTCCGACCCAGCATCGTCTAGTGGCCCGCAATGGTGAAGCCGAAGTCAGCCCCACAGCTGGGGCAGAAGCGGTCAGCGGGGGTGGTAGCGGCACGGGGGCGACCCCCGGGGCACCCCTGTGCTGTACCCTGTGCCGGGAGCGGCTGGAAGACACCCACTTCGTCCAGTGCCCCTCAGTGCCCGGACACAAGTTCTGCTTTCCCTGCTCAAGGGAGTTCATCAAGGCACAGGGCCCTGCCGGGGAAGTGTACTGCCCCAGTGGGGACAAGTGTCCCCTGGTGGGCTCCTCTGTCCCCTGGGCCTTCATGCAGGGCGAGATCGCCACTATCCTTGCTGGAGACATCAAGGTTAAGAAAGAACGGGACCCCTAGGCCACCACTGCCACCAGTCTACTGCGTCCTACCCCCTTGCCACCCACCGCTGCTGCGGATAAATTATTCCCTCCCCGACCCAACCCAGTGCTACCCCCACCTGTGTACATACCCCTTCCTCGTCCCGGATGGTTCCCTGGGGTAGATGCATTGAGGGTGGGGGGAGAAAGCTTGTGGCTTCTGCCCAAGGGGGTGTTTGGGGTCCCTTGGCCCCTCCAGTTTCCCTCTCCCCTCCTTGGCTTGGCTTTGCTGCTGCTTATAGTCGGGGGAGAGGTGCCCCCCTCCTCCTCGAGAAGGGGCCTCCTGAAATCTCGCTCTTTATAAACAAAGCAAAAGCATTTTATTGCCCCCCCCTCCCGCCCCCTTTTCCTCCTTCAATAAACCGAAAGATGGTTTTTTTTTTTTTTTTCCTTCTTGGTCCCTTAGTTGTGTGAGACGCTGCGCCCCCTTTGGGACCGAACTGATCCTGCAGGGAAAGGACGATACGTGGTAGCCTCCAGGTGGCGCCCTCCACTCAGGCGGGCCCCTTGGCGCTTTTCAGAAGTGCTGGCCACTGGTCAAGCGTTCTAGCCATCTGCCCGTTTTCCAGATGACAGAACTGAGGCTTAGAGAGCACGGGAAGCTCCTTGCATGGGAACCAGAGCCATGCTCGGGAATTAGGTTTCTCTTCTGGTCCCGCCCCTGTATCTACCCAAGGTGTGGGGGACTAGCGCCCGCGAGGGGAGGGGAAAGGAGAGAGGCATTAGGAGGCTTCCTAGAAGGGATGGGCAGTGAGTTCTTGCTCAGCAGGCAGAGAATTACGTTACATTGCTTAGAGGGACTGCCCTAGGAAAGAGGAAAATTACCTCCATGGGGTACACTAACAGGATCCCTGGAAACAAGGTGACTGCATCCCACCTCTGGTGGTGCCCTGAGCTGCGTTGCTCGCACCCATCTTGGGAGACCAGTCTCAACGGTGGCCATCCTAGGACACCGTGACTGGCAGGGTGAAAGGCACTACCCCCCGCGGCAGCCTCTGATGTGCGCGGCCTTGTCCCGCACCTGTCCCGAAGGGCTGATCATTAACCAGGACTTCCTGCTCTCTGGCGTCAAGGGGCGGGGCCTGAGCAGGCTGCGGCAAAGCAAGGGTTAAGGGGAGGGGGCTGCCCCAAGAACCAAGCCTAGACCCCCGCGGTGTCTCTGCGACCCTGAAGTGGAGACTGCGGGAAGGGGGAATGCGGGGCGCCAAGGCCAGTGGATGGACAGAAAGATTGGGGGGGGGGGGAGATTGTAGTGTGTCCTTTGACCGCACAGCACTGTCCTACAGCCCTGAAACCCCAGGTTGCCCCGGATCTCAGGAACACGGGTGTTCCACCGCCGAAATCTGGAAGACCTTAAAGTCTGGACCCATCTGCTTGGTTATCCACGTGTCAGACGCACACATCTTGCAGAGTCACATGGCCCAAATCCCAAACATTAAGGACCCTGGGACTTTGTCCTCCGCATCTGGAGGACGCTCAACTCTTAAACCGCCAGCTCTTGGGCTGAGGGGTCCCCTCCCCTCCCCCAGCCATCAGGTCTCAGGTGTTCTGTCACCCCCGGTACTGCCAGCCTGGGCCCTGGGCAGGGCTGGGAAAACCACCCCTGATTAAATATACAGGCGATAAGCCTGGAGCAAGGGAGACGCTGGATGGAGCTCCGGCCTGGGCACCCATCCCTGGCAATCTTGTGGCCTCCCCTGCCCCAGCTCTGTAGACCCAAGCACTGGGTAGTTCCCCCTCCCCCATCCCCAGGGCAAGAGGCCTCCAGACGCCAGGGTCCCCAGTGAGGGCTAAAGGGCTATGGAGGACACCTGGTCCTTTAAGAACAGCTGGTAGGGGGGTGGGCAGGGGAGTCACCCCCAGCCTGGCTGGTGTGTGTATTCTAGATAGAGGTTGAGTTAACCATTAACGGAGCAGACGGCCTGACCTGTGTGGGTGTGGGGGCTGAATCAGTCCCCCTTCCCCCAGTGCCAGGGTGGGGCCAGAGCGGAGGGATTCTGGATGTATTGGGGGGGATCCGTGAGTAGGTGAAGAGACTTCCAGAAAGGAGACACAGACAGACCCAGGGAAAGATGGGAGACAACAGAGGTGGAAAGGTATAGAAAAACCAGCTCACTGGAAGAGGACAGACCCAGAGGGGGACAAGAGAGCTCAAAGACCCTCTTGAGATGGAGGAAACGAGATAAAAACAGAGGGACAGACAGACGTTCAGAAGAGAGAAATACCCAGATAGGTGCAGAGAGCCTGAGATACACAGATGAGACCCCAAGAATAGAGACCTAGAAGGAGGGAGAGAGAGCATTTGAAAGCAGGAGAAAGGGGAGACTGTGAAATCAAGGAAAGGTTCGGGTTTAAACTAGAGAGTTAAGACATCTTGAAACTCAAGTTCTGCGAAGACAGATCGCTTCTCGGCCTTCTGGCTAAGATCAAGTGAAGTTCTACGAGAGGGAGGGAGAGAATGGAGATCTGTGAAGACGAGCGAGGCTGGGTCTGTCTCGATCAGTTGGTCCCCACGACAAGGCCTGGCTCACTCCTACTCATCCCTCAGGTCTCTCCTCAGCTACCACCTCCTCCAGGAAGCCCTCCTTGGCCCCCAAGCTGTGTCGAGTGCCATTTCTGGGCTCTCACAGACCCTGCACTCCCCTATCCCGGCCCTGCACATTCTGGATCGCCACTGGGAAATCGACTGTGGGCCCCATGAGGACAGGGTTAAAGCCGTCTCGGTCACCACTATGAACCCAGCATTGCCTAGCACAGGGCTAGTTTAAAGGACGGATAGGGAACAGCAGGGAACAGAATGCAGCCCCTACTCTCATGGAGCTGACGTTCATGTAAGAGGTACAGACAGAGCCATAAAATGTGACAGCCATGGAGCAGTGAGTCCTAAGAAGAAAAAAGAAACCAGGGGAAGGGGATAGAGAGTGATGGAGGTTGCTGCCATAAAGGAGGAGGTAGAGAAGGGCTCACTGAGGAGATGATACTAAATTGAAGGAAGCGAGGGAGCAAGCTGGGGGAAATCTGGGGGGATAGCACATGCAAAGGTCCTGAGGCAGGAGTCTGCTTGGTTTGTTCCAGAAGCAGCCAGGTGGCCAGGGCAGCCATGGCAAAGGGGAGAGGTAGAAGAATGAGGTCAGAGTGGGGCGCGTGACTGGCTCAGTCAGTAGAGCATGTGACTCTTGATCTCGGGGTTGTAAGTTCGAGCCCCACGTTGGGTGTAGAGATTACTTAAAAACAAGATCTTAACGGGGTGCCTGGGTGGCTCAGTTGGTTAAGCATCCGGCTGGGGCTCAGGTCATGATCTCGAGGTCTGTGAGTTCGATCCCGGTGTCGGGCTCTGTGCTGACAGCTCAGAGCCTGGAGCCTGTTTCCAATTCTGTGTCTCCATCTTGCTCTGCCCCTCCCCCACTCGTGCTCTGTCTCTCTTGCTCTCAAAAATAAAACATGAAAAATTTTTTTAATTAAAAAAATAAGATCTTAACCAAGAAAAAGAAAAAGAATGGGGTCACAGGGATAGCAGGGAAGCATCGGCCACGGTAAGGACTTTGGGTTATATTTTAATGGGAAGGGAAAGAGCACTGAATGAAGAGATAGCAGCCGTAAGACAGTAATTGCAAAGAATCAGCTGGGATGGACGGCATCTCATTTATCTGTGTCTGGGGCTCAACAGAGGGCCTAGTACATGTGCCCAACAACAGCGTGTGCACGAGCGAATACGCCCCAAACCAGCAGAGAAAAAGTCAGAATGACATTAGATGGACGGACAGACTCCCAGGGAGAAGCCAGGTAAGGACCCGGGGGACACCCAGGGACAACAGACACAGACAGACAGCAGCCGGCTGAGAAGTCCCATTCCTTCCCCACCCGGAAAGCTTCCCTGCAGCTGGAAAAGTCCCCAGGCCCCCCTGCCCGCCTCGCCCGTGGCGTGCCCACTCACACCTCAGGCAGAGGAAGCTGGCAGGCCCCACAGGAACCTTTCTGTGCGGGAGGGGGGGGAGTGGAGGCGGGCGGGTAGCAGGGACGAAGGGAGAGGAGTGGCGGGCGGGCAGGCAGCGGGCAGTGGCTACACAAAGGCCCCAGTGTCTGCCCCTCCTGCCCCCGGGTACAGATATAAATAATATGTACATATACCTTTATATATATACCAGCGGGCTGGGGGCGGGAGGCTGGGGGCCACGCACCTTCCCAAGGGCCCCAGGATGACAGAAGCTGGCTCCTGTGGGGGTTGGGGGCTCAGAGACACACAGAGAGAGTGGCCAAGAGTGAGAGACATGGGCTGAGAAGGACACAGTGACAGGAGGAGAGAGAAAAACTTCTCAAGTATGAAAGAGCAACAGAAGGACTGGCAGAGAGAGATACAGAGTCAGCGAGCCGAGGGGCAGGGAGAGAAGGCAGACTCCAACGGAGACAGACCAGGAAAAGGGAGAAATCGACCTTCACCGAGAAAGAACAGAGAAAGATGGAGTAGAGGGGACAGTGGCAGAATGAAGACAAAGGTCATTCCAGAGAAAGGCAGAGCCACAGAGAAAGGGACAAGCCAGAGAGAGACAGACGGAGAGAGAAGACAGACAGAGAGACAGGGCTGGGCCGAGGCTGGGGGCTTGGGAGGCTGGTGACCGTGGGTGAGGGGAGGGTCAGGGCAAGTCTCCAGTTTGGGGACAGCGCCCGTGGGGCTCTGGCGCAGCCCGGTCCGGGGCAGGCTGAGGGACAGGGAGCAGAGGTGAGGGAGGTGGCCCTTGGGTTCCGGATCTTGGTGTTTACCTGTGGCCGGGCATTGCAAACAGGCACCCAGCCTGGCCCACAGCAGGCGAGGGTGGGATGGGCTGGGCCCCAGCCCTGGCACCAGTGGGCCCGACACGCCCACCTGTGGCCTGGGTGGTGAGTAACGCGGCGACACCTGGGAAGATGGTGACACATAGGGGAACAGACATGGTGACAAACAGGGACAGATATAGGCAGACCCAGAGTGACGGAGACATAAACAGACCCATAGGACCCAGTCACAGAGGCACACTGTTAACAGACGCAGTGACAGACGCACACAGTAATGGACATCGGGATACGAGGAGGGGCAAGCACACTGTTAGGCGTGGAGGGACAATGACAAAACACAAGCAGTGACAGAGATGACACAGTGACAGACAGGCACATACAACACACTGATACGCTGACCGGAGAGACATGTCATGAGGAACACATAAGCCTGTCACGTAATGACCCTGACATGTTCACACCAAGATAGAGATGGGACACTTTACACACACACACACACGCACACACACACACACACACACACACACACTTGCAATGCACCCAGACTGCTGGCTTCTGGGCATGCTTCCCTCCTCCTGGTGCCGGTTGTGGTAGGGAATGGCGGTGGTGGGGGGACTCTGAGGGACGGGTCGGGACCCCAAGTTCCCCCCCCACCTTGCTGTCACCCCTCTTGTGCTCTAGGACAGCACAGCGGTGGAGGGCACTGACTCTGGGCCGGACTGCCTGGGTTCAAGGCCTAGCTCCCCCGCTTACACTAACCATGTGACCTTGGGCAGGTGGCTTCACCTCTTCCGGCCTCCGTTTCCACAAGAATAAAATGGGGGTGGGGTGGTGGGAAGGATGAGGCCAATCCATTCTGTAAGGTGCTCACACAATACCTGACCGGTGATAAGCCCCTAGGAGCCATTGTCAGGATTACTCCCTCCGTCATGGTTATCACATGCCTCCTGATACAATTGGACCTCTGCCTTCAGCTGGGACCCTGCCCTGGCCCTCTTTTTCCCCAGCCGTGGGCCCCTCCCTTGACCCATGTCACCTCAGGCCTATAGGCTCTGTCCAGTTTCACCTGTCCCAGCCCAGGCTTCTCTGTGTCCCCACGGCTGTCCCTCCATCCCCAATCGCTGGCATCATCATGTCTGTCCATGCGTCCCACGTCTGACCGTGGTACTTTTCCACGCTGGACATCAGCCGGCTGTCCCTGGGGTGGGGGTCACACCTGCCCACGCCAGCCCGAACTGGTGGCCACCAGACACCCTGACGGATGGCCCCACCCTCCCCCCCAGGACCCTACAACAACACCCGCCCCTCCGGCCACCTGAGGTCCCTACTGGGGCGGCCTGAGGCCCAAGCCTGGGGACAGGAAGCCCCAGGCCTGGCCGCCCTGAAAGCCTCTTTCAGCCTGGGCCTCCTCCCGCCACCACCGACTCCTCCTGCGGAATAATATTTGGGCTGTTGGCCGGGGGGCGGGGGCCAGATCCGGAGGCCGCCTGGGAGAAGCCAGAAACCGCAGGGCTTCCTGCCTCGGGCCGGCCGACTCCGGGAGAGACCCCCAGGCCCGAGGGAGGGGGGCAGGCGCCCGGGGAGACTGAGGGCCTTTCTCTCGGCCCCAGTTGTTTTTTTCCAGGAACCAGGAGGAATTCCCCGGCCTGCCCAGGACAGCGAGGCCGGTGGGAAGGCTGACGCGAGCCAGCACGGCAGGGGCGGGGGAGGGTGACACACAGCCGCGGCGGCAGGGCGGGCACAGCGACAGAAATAGAGGGCCTGGCCTGCGAGGTGGCAGGTAGGGGCAGAAACTCGGGGAGAAGGAGGAGGGAGGCCAGAGATCCAAAGGCGGGAAAGGGAAGGCCGACCCCAGAAAGGAGTCACAGTCCCCAAGAGAAGGAGGGAGAGACCCAGAGCCCAGAGAGAGCAAGGGACAGAGTCAAAGCAATGGAGAGAATGAGAGAGAAAGCACAAGGCAGACCACAGAAGAGGAAGGCATCCCGAGGATGAGTAACATTTTCAAAACAGCCAAGAGACAAAGTCCAGAGACAGGGCTAGGGACAGGGTGCCACAGAAAGATGACACTAAGAGACAGAAAGATAGGGGTGCCTGGGTGACTCAGTCAGTTGAGCAGTCCGACTTCGGCCCGGGTCATGATCTCGCGGTTCGTGGGTTCGAGCCCCGTGTCGGGCTCTGCGCTGACAGCTCAGAGCCTGGAGCCTGTCTCGGATTCTGTGTCTCCCTCTCTCTCTCTCTCTGCCCCTCCCCACCGCCTCTCAAAAATAAATAAATGTTAAAAAAAAAAATTTTTTTTTTAAGAGACCGAAAGATGAACACAGAGAACCCGGGGGCGACATCACACAACACGTAAACAGACAGCCTTTGGTCTCTGAACGAATGCTAACGAACAAATGAATGAATGACCAGGCAAGCAAGAACCAAGAAAGGCAAACCCCGAATAAGGAAAGGAAAAAAAAAAAAACAAAAAAACCCAAAAAACCGAGAGCAGGCCTGGCTACCTGCTCTAGCCCGGCTGAACGATGTTGGCCTGGGGCCTTTCCTTCTGAACCTCCGCTTCTCCTCCGTGAAATGAGATCCGTGCGCTTGGGACATCTGAGCGACTGACACCAGACCCAGAGCCTAGGGAAGAGATCTGGGGGAACAGAGACACCCAGAGGCCCACAGCTCCCGAAGGCAGACCGAGCTCCTTCCCCCCACACGCCTGCGGGCAGAAGGGACCGGCGCGCTGCGCAAACCCAGGCGGACGCTTGTCAACACGCAGGCAGATGCCGACTCGCAGAGGTACACGTAAGACACGTCGTGACAGGCAGGCCCGCGACACGGATAGAGCCACACACAGATTCCTCGGGGCCGCGGGTTTGCAGACAAACTGAGACACAGACCCGCACCTGATAGTGTGAGACCCAGAAGGCCCCAGGGGTAGGTGTGCGAAGAGAACAGCATACACAAAACGGTAAGAAATCCCAGGCCAGCGGCGCCTGGGGGGGTCTCAGTCGGTTTCAGCGCCCCACTCTTGATTTCGGCTCGGGTCATGATCTCACGGTTTGTGGGTTGGAGCCCCGCGTCGAGCTCTGCGCTGACAGTGTGGACCCTGCTTGGGATTCTCTCTCTCTCTCTCTCTCTCTCTCTGTCTCTCTCTCTCTCCATGCCCCTCCCCCCGCCCCCCCTCCTGCTCCCGCCTGCACTCTCTCTCTCAAAATAAATAAATAAACATTAAAAAAAAAAAAAAAAAAAAAACACAAAATCAGGACACCTACAGTTAGCACCCAGGGTAAGAACAGACATGCAAACCCACACAATCGAGGGATATGAACAATAGGTAACAATCGGAGGTAACAACAGGCAGACCACAGAGACCTCAGTGGGCACAGTGATATCCTAGGACCAACAGAGGCCCACCCCCCCACACACCCACACACACGGAGAAGCCCCACACACCATGTCCTTCAATTAACGCCTTGTTTGTCCCTTCCCTTCCTCCCCAGCTTAACCAAAAATTGAGCAGCCCCCTGGTCTCCTTGGGCCCCAGAGCAAGAGGTGTGTGTCTGGGGAGTGGGGGTGGGGAGATGGCCTTGGTCACTGCCGAGCCACCTCCCCCTTCTGCCCTGGCCCCACTGCTGCGGGGGCTGCTATCTATGAGCAAACTGTCCTTGGGGTCAGGGACAGCAAAGAGCCAAAGGTCAGGTCGATGCCTCCCCCAGCCCCTCCCCCAGAGGCAGCCAGCTCCTGGGGGCCAGGGAAACGACAATTCAGGTGTTCAAGCCCCACAGGGCCCGCCGGCTAAGGAAACGAGACATTCAACGAGAGGCAGAAACAGTGCCTTTAATGGTCAAACACAGCCAGTATCCCGCTTCCCAGGCAAGAACCAGATTTCAGTAGAAGTTTCCCACACCCTAGCCAGTCCTTTCTGGATTCTCCTGGACCAGAGAGGGGGAATAGGCTCCCGAAAAAAACAAGGAATATTCTCACCTGCATTCCTCACTCAACTCGCACCAAAGAGATGGTGGTGACATGGCCAACACAGGGGCTGTGATAGCCGTCATGGTTCACTGGTTACGTCAGCCAACCAAGATAGTGGCCATCATGGCACCCAATGGGCCAAATAAAGATGTTATGCAGGATGTTGGCCAACTTGGCACCTCCTATGCCAAGAAGTTCCCCAAGAAAGAAGGGACCACAGCCCCCAACGGGGCAAATAAGTTGTAATTGCGATGGTGTCACCATCACATGCAAAGGGTCGGTCAAGAGGATGTCCGTCACCATGTCCAAAGGGCCAGCTAAGATGTCATCCAAGATGGCAGCCATCAGAGCACCCAATGGATCAACTTATAACATCGATCAATACGGCAGTCTTTGTAACACCCAGCGGGCCCACCACCATGTCAATGGCAGTTATCACAGTACCCAAAGGATAGACATGACGCCCACAGAGACAGCAGTCACCACAGTAACAGACCAGCCAAGATGTTGACTGACGGGACAAGCAAAGTGTCACCAGGTGGGTCAGGCCCCAAGGGCCAGATGGTGGGAGCTACAGCCATACCCCACCCACCACGCTCCCACGCCCCTGCTAGGATGCGTTAAGCAGAGAGCGGGAATAGACACCCTGGTAGTACACCCCAGGCTCCCCACCCTCTGCCCCATAGCCCCCAAACCCCACGTCCAGTTTAGGAGGTGCTGGTGTCTGCTCCGACATCAGGTTGTTGATGGAGAAGGGGTGGTTGAAATTGTAGGGTGCATCCAGCTTCAGCTCCCCTGGGAGCTCCAGGCCAGCGAAGTAGGGGGTGGAGGAAGGGGGAGAGCCACAGTCCAGAGCCCCCACGTCTTCCCCACCCTGGGCCTCGGGCTCAGGCGGCGGAGGCTGGGGCTGGGGGGGAGAGGTGACCGTGGCAGCAGGCGTGGTGGCCGGGGCGGCAGACCCTGCACTGTTCCTGGAGGTGGACGTCCCGCCAGCCCCCTTCTTCACCTTCTCCTCCAGCTTGAAGCGCTTCTGGCGGCGGAGGTAGCAGCCATTCTCAAACATGTTACCTGAGCTGGGGTGCAGGGCCCAGTAGGAGCCCTTGCCTGGCTTGTCTGGGGAGCGCGCCACCTTGACAAAGCAGTCGTTGAAAGACAGGGAGTGGCGGATGGAGTTCTGCCAGCGCTGCTGGTTCTCCCGGTAGTAAGGGAAGAGGTCCATGATCCACTGGTAGATCTCACTCAGGGTCAGCATTTTGCCCGGCGCCTGCTGGATGGCCATGGTGATGAGCGAGATGTAGGAATATGGCGGCTTGGCATGGGCCAGTGGCCTCCGGTAGCCTTTTGGCACCTCCTTCCCGTGCACCAGCCCCGGGCCCGGGCCCCCATACCCTGAGCTGCTGCCTCCACCAGTGCTGGCACCCAGGCCCGGGAAGGTGGGCCCCAGGGGTGCCGCGGGGGCTGGGGGCGCCAGCGGTCCTGAGGGCAGCGGAGAGGCAGGGAGCCCCCCGGGGGGGTAGGGAGAGCTCAGAGGGTTCAGGGTCATGTAGGAGTTGAGGGGGGCCATGGTGGGCACTGGGGTCACCGGTGAATAGACCTGCAAGGAAGAAGGACACAAGGGGAGAGGTCAGTGAGCTTCTACTCTGCTGGTCAGCAAAGGATCACTGGCCCCCTCTGTGCATCTATCCGTCTGTCTGCCTTGCCTTTTCTACAAAGTCCCTCCCATCCTTACCTCTCTCTGTGGATGGCTGTCTCTTGAAGTCTCTCTCTCTTCTCCGTCCTCATGCACCCCATCCCTGACCTCACCCTCCACCCCCCCCCCGGCCCCCCGTATACTGAAGCTCACCCTTTAAGTGGTTCTCAAAGTGTGGCCCAGGACACCCTGGAGAGTCTCCAAGACCCTTTCAGGGTGTCCATGAGGTCAAAACTATTTGCGTATAATGCTAAGATATTACTAGCCCTTTTCACTTTCTCTCATGAGTATCCAGTGGAGTTTTCCAGAGGCCACGGGGCAGGGGACATCGCAACAGACCAAATGTAGGAGCAGCCACAAGAATCCAGCTGTCTCCTATTGAACCAGACACTGAAGAGATTTGCCAAAAATATAACAGTGCCACTCCTCTCACTACATGTTTTGAAATATAGTTATCCTATCCTATTCTATTTTGTTCAATTATTTTGTTATCCTCTCCTCTCCTCTCCTCTCCTGTTCTATTCTATTCTGTTCTATTATTTTTTTATCCTCTCCTCTCCTCTCCTCTCCTATCTTATTCTATCCTATCCTATCCTATCCTATCCTATCCTATCCTATTTTGTTCTATTATTTTTTTTTATCCTCTCCTCTCCTCTCCTCTCCTCTCCTCTCCTCTCCTCTCCTGTTCTATTCTATTTTGTTCTATTATTTTTTTAAGTAGGCTCCATGCCCAATGTGGGGCTTGAACTGACAAGTCTAAGACTGGCCAACTGAGCCAGCCGGGTACCTCGAAATATACTCATTCATTCATTCGTTTTGAGAGAGAGACAGAGGCAAAGTGAAAGAGAGAGAGAATCTTAAGCAGCTTCCGCAATGAGCGTGGAGCCCAACTCGGGGCTTGATCCCATGATCCTGGGGTCAGGACCTGCACCAACATCAACAGTCGGAAGCTTGACTGACCAAACCACCCAGGCACCCCCAAAGTATAGTTATTTTAACAAAAAACACAGTATTTATACTAAAAAATTATTTTATTTTTTTATTAAAAATATTTGTAATGTTTATTTTTGAAACGGAGACAGAGCTCAAGCGGGGGAGGGGCAGAAAGAGAGAGGGAGACACAGAAGCTGAAACAGGCTCCAGGCTCTGAGCGGTCAGCACGGAGCCCGACGTGGGGCTCGAACCCACGAACCGCGAGATCACGACCTGAGCGGAAGCAGACGCTTCACCGACTGAGCCACCCAGGTCCCCCTAAAAAAGTATTATTTTTAAACTAATTAATCCATATCTTAAAAATTTTCTCAGTTGTAATCTCAAATGCAGTCATTTTTTTTTAGTGCAGTAACTCCTGATAGACATGATCCACATGAATGAAAGCTGTTTGGGGTCCTCAATAACTTTTTAAGCGTGTAAAGAGGTCTTGAAACTGAAAAAATTGAAAACTGCTGATCTCTCCAAACATCTCATCTACGTGGGTACTCTCCATCAATCTTTTAGGTTACAGAATTACAGTGGTTATAGGTCAAAAATGTTTCAGTATCCAAAATGATAGATTTCAATCTAATGTGTGTGTGTGTGTGTGTGTGTGTGTAAAATGTGTATTTCTTTTGAGAGAGAGAGAGCGCCAGCAGGGACGGGGCAGAGAAAGAGGGAGAAAGGGAGAATTCCAAGCAGGCTCACTGCTGCCAGTGCAGAGCCCAACTTGGGGCTTGAACTCACAAACCGTGAGATCATGACCTGAGCCAAAATCAAGAACTGAATGCTCAACCAACTGAGCCACCCAGGCGCCCCCCCCCCCCCGCCCCCAACCACCACAACCTAATATATTTTATGTAGTTACAATGTATCATCCAATCTAAGACATCCTCATTGGTAAGATGCAGCCTTGTTTCAAGTAGCAATAAGAATGGGGGGAAGAAAACAGGGTCAGTCCCTCAACGCTATTGACTAGAAGACCCATTCCAGACTGTAAAACATTTCAGAAACGTTCAAATGGGGAAAAACACGCATCTGCACTCAGTGGAATACGGCAGACGTTGCTAAGTCTCTCTAAATAACCCTCTATTCTTTCATCCATTGAACAAATATCTATTGGCCACCTACTTTGTGCCGGGCACAGCTCCAAACGCTTCACGGGGAAGGGTCTCCTTTTCAACCTTTACAAAGGTACTATGGGGGAGGTGCTATGATGACACCCATCGCATAGCTGGGCAAGCTGAGGCCCAGAGAGGCAGTCCAGGGTCACACAGTAAGAAGGGGGCAGAACTGGGATTCTGAATTTAGGCAGTCTGGCTCCAGACCACCACTCGGGATCGTGCTATAGAAGCAGTGACCAAGACAGATGCAAATGCCTCCCTTCGCAGACCTGACAGTCTAGCAGGAAGTGAACAAGACAAACAAGGAAAACGTAAAGCGGAGATTTCTCCCTTCTGGTGTGCATTTACCCTCCCATCCACTGTCTACCGTCGTCTCTCCCTCACAGCCCCGTCTGCCCTGCTCCCTCCCCACGCTGGGGTCTCCTGAGGCTCTATTTGGCTCTATTTCCTATTTCCGGGAGGAGCCACCTTTGCGGTGAGTCAGTGGGTCCTGTCTTAGACCCTGTCACTGCAAGGGTCTGCAGGTCCCAAAGTCCTGAGAGAAAAGGGAATTGCCAGGGTCACTCAGAGAGCCAGAGACAGGTGGGAACCAACCCTAGTCTGAGGGCAGGTAGAGAATCTCTCTCTCTCTCTCATGAACTTTCAGGTAGCTCTTTTGTCTCCTGTCTCTGAATCTCCCAGCTGGCTCCATGTGTATCTGTCCATCTCTTTCCCTGTCTCAGAACCTCTGTGCTCCTCCCCTCTCTCACTCCGCGGCTCCCTCCGTCTCTACTCCCCCTCTACTCCCCGATCTCTTCTAGCCGCCGTGTCCCTCCCCATCTCTTTCTCGCCCCTCTCTTTTCACCCCCTTCTCCAGTCTCTCCCTCTCCCTCATCTCTCCCCAACCCCCCTGCCTTTCCCTCCTCCTCTTTCCAACCCCATCTCTCTCTCCCCCACCCTATCTCTCCCTGTCTCTCTCTATCCCACTCCCCTGCCATGGCTCTTCCCCTCCAGCACATCTCTGTATCTCTGTTCTCTCCATTCAGCATCGCCGTCTCCCCAGAAGCCTCACAATGAAACTGGGAGTCACAGCTACCCCTCCTCCCTGCACCGGTCTCCCCACCACCACCTTGGCTGTGTCTGTTTTCTCCCCAGAATGAGGGAAGCGGGTCCTTCGGAGCTGAAGGGAGGCAGTGGACTCAGGGGCATCCACAGAGAGTTGGTAAATCCCTCTGCAACCTCCGCTCCAATTCTCCGACTCCATCGGACTCCTTTGTATCACAGAGGAAGACTGACCAGGACCCCAGGGCCCTCCTTTTCTGGTCCCCACCCACCCGGAAGTCCTCCTTCGCATCT
This sequence comes from Panthera leo, assembly GCF_018350215.1. NCBI lineage: Eukaryota > Metazoa > Chordata > Mammalia > Carnivora > Felidae > Panthera > Panthera leo. Next base: position 10,975,836 of record NC_056693.1, read on the forward strand.
GACCTCAAGCTCTCCTGCTGCCCTAATCCACCCTGGGCTTTCCCACGCCCTAGGGCTGGGATGAACCCCCAGTGTCCGGGTGTGAGCCTGTGAACCGGATCTCCCCAGCCAGGGCGGGGCTGAGACTGGGGGGAAGCCTTCAGGGGACCTGCACCCCCATCCCAGGAGGCTGGAATTTCTCTCCTTTCATTTCCTTATTGTCTCTGAGGAAGGGTGTGACAGCGGGCAGAGGAAGGCGGTGTGAAACCAGAAGCCTAGTTTTTGGTCCCAGCCCCAGTCCAGATCCTCAAGCAGCCCCCCAACACTCGGAGAGGCTTCGGGGTTCCCATCTCTAACAGGGGGGAGCCCTCGGACCAGCTGATCTGTAGAACTGGAGTCCAGGGGGGACACCCCAGGGTGCTAACTTTCCAATTTCCTTCCAGATGGGGAGCCTGATCCGGGGTGTCAATCACCCCAGCAGGAGGGTGCTGTGCGCAAGAAGCAGTTTGGGGACCCTCTTAGTTCTTAGATGCTGAGTGAGTGCAGATGTTTCTCTATTGTTCAGACCCAAGGGGGAGGAGGTGGCTTTGCTGGTGGCTGATCCAAAGGCTGGGGACACCATCAGATCGTATTTCCATTTCCAGCCCCCAACATGCCAACTCTTCCAAAATATGCCCCCCAGTGCTAATCCTCTCTAGACTCTCTAGACTGTCCTTGGATTTCTGACAGATTCCCTACAAATTCTTAAACTTCAGACTGTGCCCCAAATGGCAACTCCTCTGTCCTTAGACCCCGCAGGGCTTACTTCTTCAAGATGTGCCCCCCCCCAACACAGATCGGCAGTTGGTTCTCTTAAATCATGTCCCCAGGCTGAACTCTCTAGGGGTTCGGCTGGGATCCCTCACTCCCTGGGAGCCTCCACGTCGGACCTGGTCCGTGCCTTCCCCACTGCACAACCGATATCTCCAGTAGGTCCCAGCTCCGTCTCTCAGCACCCCCAATCCCTTCCCTGGTCGGCCCGCCCCACCCCACGTGCACCTCACACCTCCACAGCCCCAGGACTGGCCCCTCCCGGGCACCCTGCCAAGCCCCGCAGGCCTGGGGAACCAGGAGTCCCACCCTAAGCTTCAAACCCCAGACCCAGAACTCAGGCACGGTGGGGCCCCTGGAACCTCCAGATCTCAGAATCTTTGGAGCTCTCAGCCATTCCAGCCCCACTCCCACCTGAAGCCCAAAGCCTCCTTCCAGGTTAGGAACCCAAGTGTCTGGACCCCCATAATCCTCCTACCAGGACCCCTCCCCGGTCACTTCACAATCTTGACTCTCTGGAAAGAATGAGCCAAGGGGGAGCCCTTGCAGCAACTGGAATGGGAGTTAGACTTGGGTAAGGACTTTCGGTCAGCTGAGGTGCGGGAATTAAGATACACCCCGCCCCCTACTCCAAGGGCGGCCTTGTCGAAGGTGGGACAGTAAGGACGTTGGCAATTACTGGAGATAACTGGAAGGGGGGGTGGTGGTGTGAAATCTGAAACCCTCCAGCCTCCAATTAGGAGTATCCCTGCTGAGGGTCTCTGAAAACAATTAAACCACTGAAGTTCAGTCGGGAGGGGTAAGGATCAGGAGTCGGGATGGAGGGTGGAGACTGACCCCTCTCCAGCCAATGCCGTGGCTCACATCTGCTCTCAGGCTCCCAACTCTGACCCCATCTGGGCCCCCATCTATCTGAGCCCCAACTCTCACCCACCTGTTATTATATTACAGACTCCCCCAAACCATGTCTGGTTTCTTAACTCTGAGCACCAATCCCTATTTTCTGATTCCTAGAGCGCCACCCCCATGTTTATCTCCCAGCCCCCAATTCTGATTTCTACCCCAGAACCCCCATCTTTAACTATATTCTAACCTTGAGTTCCCCGCCTCAGGCTTTCCTTCACGGTGACCCCTTTCTCTCATCTCTTCGTTCCGGTCTTCCTCCCCCCACCCCCCCCCCCATTTTGAACCCCATTTCTCAATCCCCCCAGCTGGGTCCCCTATCCTGGACCTCGGATTCCCATCTTTGGTTTTTAACATTTCAGTCCCTTGGATTTGGGGGTCCCCGAGCCCCGGTCTTCACGCGTAAACTATGACCTGACCCTTGCCTAAATTTTTCTGACTCCCATTTAAGCCCTGGCTCCGGTCAGCCTAAACCGCAGTCCCGTGCTTCGCCCCCCCCCCCCCCCCCCATCCCTGACTCTTACACCTGGTCTCGGTGTCTCCAGTTCCTCCGCCCCTCAACTGCGGTTGGGGCCCCCATTTAATCCCCATCCTTGTCCTCGATTACGCCCGCACCCTGATTCCTGCCCCCCGCTTCCCGCTCCGCCATCCCCGAGGACACACCTCGCCCGCCTCCGGGTAGTAGCTCCACTCGGCCAGGTCATGGGCCTCCATCTTCACAGAGCCCAGCATCCCCCGGGCCCGCGCCCCCTCCCGCCCCCGCTCCGGCCCGGGGTGGGGGGGGAAACCGAGCGCTTCAGATCTCTCAGCCGGCACGGCCCGAGTTCCGACCGGTGCCCGCCCGTCCGACCGCCCGGGGTCCCAGCCGTCCTGGGCGCCGCGGGAGGCGGCCACGCTTTATAGCTGGGACACCCCCCCCCACCCCCCCGCTCTCGCCCGCCCCGGGCTCCCCTCCCGCCTCCCCGAGGGCCGGCGCGCTCGGGCTGGGGCGCCCCCTGCGGGATTGCGAGGAGATAGACCTCAGGCGCCGGGAGCCGCAGCCCGTGGCCGAGAAAGCTGGAGGTGGCCGAAGAGGGACGGAGCTGCAGGTGGGAGACGCTGCGGATGCTAAAGCCAAGCGCAGAGCTCTGGATCTTTTCTACTCCGGTGGGTTTCATCATCTCGACAGGAGAGGGCGAATAGCCAGAGCCCAGTATGACGGCGGCGGAGGAAAGGGGGCTCAGAGCGCAGTGGATTGCAGAGGTCCTTATGCTACTGTAAGGACCGTGAGAGGCCCTCGAACCCACATTCCCACTGGACAGACTGGATGATTGGAGCTTCCGACAGCTGGAAGTGCTCCAGCCTGTGTAAATGGTCAGGACCAACGGTGGAGGGGATCGGAGCCTCTGCTGGGGTTCCACTGGGGCGACAGACCATCTCCAGGACCTAAGAGCTTCGTCGCCCGGACTGTCCACTGGCTCTAACGCCAGCCGTCCAGGGACTCGGAACCACCGAGAACTCCATTTCCCAAAAGCCTCTACCTTCCTTTCCGTCCAGTGCCTCTGCCAAGGGACTACATTTCCCTTAAGGCACGGCGCTCCAAGGCCGGAAACGAAGGGCGCCCCAGCGTGGTCTGGCTGAGGGCGGAAGGCCGCTCGCGCAGCCGGAGGTAGGGGCGGGTTCGGGCCGCACCGTGGACTCCATTTCCCGGCGGCCCCGCGCGCGCGGCGCGTGCGCAGTGTCCCGGCGGCGAACGGAAGATGGCGACGGCGGCGTCTGCGAAGAGGCGCTGCTGAGGGGGCGCGAGGGGGACGGAGGCCGGCGCCGCGGTGAGCGGGGGGCGGCGTGGGGGCCCGGGAACGAAGGGAGGAGGGACCCCCCCAAGCGGCAGGGGCGCTGGCCGGGGGGTTGGGGCGCTGCGAGGAAAGGGGAGCAGTGACGTTCGGGACCCCAGTTTCTTCCCCTGCTCAGGACCCTCCCGTGGCTCCCCAGTGCCCTCAGGGCAAAGTTCCAACGTGGCCCCCAAGGCGCGTCGGCCCCGCCGGCCTCGGCTCGGCCTCTCTGCCCGCTCCTCACTTCGCACAGCTGCCCTGGCCTTCCGGTTCCTCAAACTCGCCATGGGCCTTCCCGCCTCAGGCTTTTTGCACATGCTGTCCCCCCTCTGCCCGCAACATCCTTTTACCCATTCTGCCTGGCTAACTCCCATTCATCTTTCGGGTCTCGGCACCAACGTCACTTCCTATGCGAAGCCCTCCTTTCCCGCCCTCCGTCCCGAAATCCGCCTGTTAAACGCTCTCATAGGTCCCTCTTCCTTTCCTTCACGTCACACGTGGTCTGATTTACCATTGGACCTTTATTTGTGAGGCTTTTTGATTAGGTCCTTGACCGTGAGCTCCACGGGGACAGGGAGGGACTGAGTATGTGTTGGTCATCGCCGAATTCCCAGCACGGCGCTGGTCGCACTGAAGACACCCGGGTACTGTTCGTTGAATGAATGAATGAATGAAAGATAGTCCTGGGGTTACTGCGTAAATGAGGGGAGTCGTCGTACTCCCGGGTGGGAGTATACCGGGAGGGAAAGGGAAACAATGAGCGTTGGCAATAGCCAAAAGGCTGCAAACACCCCAGATGTTCTTCACTAGGCAGGAAGGGCTGGCGGAAAAAAAGCTGGTTAACATCCACGTGATAAAAAGCTATGCAACCGTAAAAAGGAATGAGGGGCTGGGGGGGAAGGGAAGGAAGAAAATGCCTGTACACGGATACAGAGAGTGGGCTCCGGAATATCTTAAGTGAAAACGGGTGAAATGGAAGGCAGGGCTTATTATATGCGCCCCCCCCCCTTTTTTTTTTTACAAGAGAAAGGGAAATGTGTTTATGCCCCACGACAGCAAAGGATAAACCAAAAAGTAGAAGAGGAAGAACGCAGGGCAAATAAGAAAAAAAAAAAAAAATAGTAAATAAATAAAAAATAAAGTGGAAGATGTCAACGCATTATTATCGTGGACAGAGTGGAAAGGTTCGTCATGAAAAAGGTTTATTGTGATCTGGTAAGAGACAGCAGTCTGCTGGCTGTCAGGTGACCATGCCCCCCTTGTGTTGGATGAACAGACCTGGGACGGGAGTAGGTGTTCCATTCAGAGAGGCAGCCCCGCGTGGTGGGGAGGAGGACAGATCCTGCCGTCCTACTGCTGGGTCTGCGTTTTAGAAGCTGTGAGCCTTCGGTCAAGTGACTTTCCCTCCCTTGCCTTCCAATTTCCTCATCTGTGAAATGGAGATTAAAAATAAGACCTGTCTCAGGGCACCTGGCTGACTCTCAGTGGAGCATGCAATTCTTGATCTCAGGGTGGTGAGTTCAAATCCCACGTTGGGTGTGAAACCTGCTTTAAAAAATAAAAATAAAAATAGTACCTGCCTCAAAGAGTTGGTGCCGTGGGGTTTAAATAAGTGAATATATGTATTAGAATTGTGCCTGGCACGTTAGCTATTATTTTTCAGACATTCTAGAACCAAAGGGCATGGATACTAAGTCCAGTGGTTGCTGAAGCCCTTTGGCATTCCCTCAGATATTTACCGAGCACTTAATAGGTGCCGAGCGCTGTTCCATGCTGAAGATCTAGAAAGTGAACACACACACACACACACACACACACACACACACACACACACACACACGTGTACACCCCGGCTTTCATGGAGCTTATGAATATATAGTATGTTGGTGGTAATAAATGGCTGTGTAGAAAAAGAGTAACACAGTTGGAGAAGGAGACGGAATTGACATGTAAAATAGGGAAGACCTGGGGCACGGAGACTGGAGGAAAACGAGGACAGAGGTGGAAGCAGCCACTCATAGGAGGTCTTGTAGTGAGGATGATGGCTTTGCCTCGAAGCAAGATGTGGGTGTGACAGATGGCAGGGAGACAGGAAGGAGGTCTTTGGATACTCATTCATTCAGCCGACCTCGAATTACGCATTCAGCCGACCTCGAATTACGCTCCTTTTGGAAAGTGTGTCTTTTTTTGCCTTCAAAGGATCATTAACAGTCTGTGCAACATCCTTCAGATCTTTTCAGGCGTACCTAAAAATAGTAGTTGTACTTATCACATGTGTTATGTATGTCTCCTAAGTTATCTAGTCCTCAGAATGGTCCTGGGAGGGTAAACATTGTTACCACCCCTATTCTATAGAAAAGGAAACAGACCCGGTTCATTCTGTGTGTCCACACACAAACTTGACAAAAAGGAATTGCTCTATTCTGTGGTCTGTGGGCTGATGCAGACGCGTCGTTTTTTTTTTTTTTTTTTTTTTTTCAACATTTTTTATTTATTTTTGGGACAGAGAGAGACAGAGCATGAACGGGGGAGGGGCAGAGAGAGAGGGAGACACAGAATCGGAAACAGGCTCCAGGCTCCGAGCCATCAGCCCAGAGCCTGACGCGGGGCTCGAACTCACGGACCGCGAGATCGTGACCTGGCTGAAGTCGGATGCTTAGCCAACTGCGCCACCCAGGCGCCCCAGGACGCGTCGTTTTTTGATAACACGTTGAGATCCACCAGATTTATTTTACTGTTTTCTCCCACTTCCGCTTTTTGGTTTATCTTTTCAGTCTTTTTAAAGTATGTATGCGTACGTACGTATTTCCCTTTTGTAAAAAGGGAGCAGGGGCACCTGGGTGGCTCGGCCGGGCAGACGTCCGACTTCAGCTCAGGTCATGATCTCACAGTTCGTGGGTTCGAGCCCCGTGTCGGGCTCTGTGCTGACAGCTCAGAGCCTGGAGCCTGCTTCCGATTCTGTGTCTCCCTCTCTCTTTGCCCCTCCCCCACTCATGCTCTGTTTCTCTCAAAAATAAATATTAAAAAAAGGGCGGGGAGAGCATACAGTAAACATCTGCTTCCACTTTGCTTGTTTTCACTTAACATACACTGGAATCCACTGGTTATCAATGCAGAGACATTTTCCTCACTTCCTTATACAGTTTCCTCCTTTCTTTATGC